>NC_086451.1:129736246-130051303 GCF_028390025.1 Pseudophryne corroboree
TAGAGTTTAATCTCAAAAATAAAAGAAAATAATCTAGTGCAATACTGTCTAATATTAAACAGAGAAGTGTGAGTTTTGTAGACACACTCACATTGTTGTAGAATTAAACCAGCATATCACCCCAGTATCATGGTACAGGGTCACAAACTCAAGGTTTTACTTCATCCACTTGGCATTTCCCTTTTGTATTTCGATCTCAAAAGATAAAAAGAAAGAATCTGGTGCAATATTGTCTAATAGACAAGACAAATATAAAATTTATTACATCAAACTCACAATGACATAGAGTGCAAATAGCATATCACCACAAACTAGTGGTACAGGATCACAATAGCTCAGAATTTCCACTGCATTACCCGTCCCAGGTCAGAATAGGAATTGGAGGATGATGGCCCGGGTTCCTCACACCTCCTCAGGTAAGTATTGGACAAAAAGGAGCTCTACGTTGGATAGTCTCACCAGCTGCTTAAAGCTTTTCGGACGCAAGGTCCTTCCTCAGAAGCATGGTGAGTGGTAATGAGACTCCTATCTTTATACCCCTTCTGATCACATGAACATTTCCCGCCCAAAAAGTCATAATTGACGTCAGCGGAAGTGACCACATTGTAAAGTCCGTCAGACAAAATTGTCCCTAACACTAACAATACCATCTTTTTAATATCTGACTCTCAGCGTTCGTGGCTAACACCAGGATAACTAATCAAGACAGAACCGCTTCCCGGATATGACGTCGCGTCTATCTTCGGTTCGTCAACCGGAAATGACGTCAAACCGGAAGTTCTTTTTGCGTTTCAGCCGGAGTCCGCTTGCGTTCCACAGCCGGTGTTAGACACGGAAATAGCCTTGTATGTTGCCGGAAATCATTTAAAGTGCAGTGCATCAATAAATAGGTATAAGATGTTCACCAAAGTCCATCATATCCGAAGACAGGCCATACATATATAAAAAAGAGAGTTACATTATTAAAATGATAAAATAAATTATAAAAACCATTTCATTTCAAACTCTCCGTTTAAACCCATTGGGAACTAATGTTTTAAGCTTAAAAATCCACTTCATCTCAGTTTTTGCCAATCTCGATTCTATGTCTCTATGTCTCCAATTTGTCGAGATTGATTGTATACCAAAGAATGATTTGATTCCGTCTGTATTACAATTATGTTTAGTTTTAAAATGCATTGAAAAAGTGTGGGATTCAAGACCTTTTCTCACATTGTATATGTGCTCAGCAAGGCGGGTCTTTAAATTCCTTGTGGTTTTACCCACATACCACAGACCACATGTACATTCCATAATATATATAAAATTTTTCGTGTTACACGTTATAAAATCTTTGATAGGGTATTTAACCCCATTTAACACAAAATCTTTGATTTTACTAATGCCCTTCACATTGCGACACATAACACATATTCCACATCTGTGAAAACCTTGGGTCCTCGTGCTAGATCTTTTTATATCTTCTATTGCACTATGGACCAAGTTATCCTTTAGAGTTTTTGCTCGCCTATAGACAAATGACGGTTTTTCTGAAATATGATCTCTCAGGATGGGATCCTCTCTTAAAATCTTCCAATGCCTTTTAAAAATATTTTCAATTTCCCTATGTTGATTATTAAAATCACATATAAATGCCCATTGGTTAGAGTTTTTCTGTTGTCCTTTTTGTTTATCTTCTAACAGCATCTCTCTTTCTATATTGTCAACTCTTCCTCGAGCCCTTTTAATTACACTCGAGTCATATCCCTTGTCTGTAAATCTTAGTTCCATTTCATTCAATTGCTGACTACAAACTTCCTTATCTGTACAGTTTCTTTTTACACGGAGAAACTGTCCATAAGGAACTCCATCTAACCAATTGTCATGGTGCATACTTGTTCTATCAATAAAGGCATTTGAATCTGTACTCTTTCTAAAGATTTTTGTATGTAATTTTCCATTATGATTATAAATCGATAGATCTAAAAAATTAATTTCACTAACACTTATTTGAAAAGTTAGTTTAATATTCATTTCATTTGTGTTTAGGGAATCACAAAAGTTCTTAAGGTCGATCTCCGATCCATCCCATATAAAAAGCACATCATCAATATATCTAGACCATGTCACCAGGCCCGCCCCCAGCTTGTCACCATTCCAGATGACCAAGTCTTCCCAATAAGCCATAAATAAATTGGCATAGCTGGGGGCGAACCTGGTGCCCATGGCTGTGCCGATATTCTGAACATAATATGTCCCATTAAAGTAAAAATAATTATTCTTCAAAATAAATTTTATTCCATCTAAAACAAATTCTTTAACTTCCCTTGTGAGGTCCGATTTTTCCAAAAAGTATTCCACTGCCCGCAGTCCTATGTCTATATCAATAATCGTATAAAGAGTTGATACATCCCCACTTGCTAGAAATAAACCTTCTTTCCACTCTAGTTTACCTAACATATTAAGTACGTCCTTAGTGTCCTTTAAAAATGCTTTCGTTTGTTTGACCAATGGCTGCAAATAGAAATCAATTACTGCCGATAAATTAGACGTCAGACTGTTAATGCCTGCTATAATAGGCCTTCCTGGGGGGTGGAGGGGGTCTTTATGGATTTTGGGTAATGTATATATGGTGGGAGTTGAGGGGTTCTTAATAGTTATGAAGTCGAACTCTGATTTAGTAATGGCTCCACTTTGTAATGCTTTACTCAAGAATTCCTGTAATGCTTTCATTATTCTCACAGTGGGATCGCTTTTAAGTTTTTTATAAGTGTCACCACTTTCTAATTGTCTCATAATTTCGGTGACATATGAATCCTTATCCATCAAGACCACCCCTCCACCCTTATCCGCAGGTTTAATTATTAGGTCTTTGTCCTCTTTCAAGGAACTTAAAGCTAAAAATTCATTTTTTGTAAGGTTACACCTTCTTCTACTCTTTTTCTTTAGGACCTGATCTACCTCATTGTTGACTAATTTAGTAAAGCATTCGATATGACTGCCTTTTTGATGTACAGGATAGAAGGTTGATTTCGGTTTAAAAGGTGTATTAGTGGGAACTCCCATCTCATCATTATTACCCTCCTTATTAGCGAAAAACCTCTTAATTGTAAGTTTCCGTTCATACTTATTTAGGTCAATATAAAATTGAAAGGAATCCAACTGACTAGTTGGAGAATACTTTAAACCTTTTTTGAGTACCATTAGTTCATTATTTGTGAGCTCTCTCTTACTCAAGTTGAATATTTTCATCTCATCCTTCTGTCTTATATTTACTGGGTCTGTGTTTATTCTTTTATTTTTCTTTCTAGGTTTCTGTCGGCCTCCCCTCTTTCCCCTTTTTCCCTTTTTAAAGGTTAATTTAGGGGTCTTAAGAATCTCTTTCTCGTCCTGTAGCCTCCCTCTAGAAAAGGGGAGTGTGTTCTTTCCTCATATTGTAAAGTATCATATCTGTTTTTCAATGGTAGGAATTCAATCCTCTCCCCTTGATCTCTGTGATCCCTTCTTTCTCTCCAATTTTCACGGTTTCTGTGGGTAAGATTATCTCTATAAGAATTAACCCTCTCATCCCTATGTCGTGTGAAGGAGGGTTTTCGATAGTTCACACTATCTTGTCTATTCCTTCTTACAGTAGTCCACCCATTATTATACTGATAAGTATCAGTTTCTCTCATGGGTGGCTGGGTCTGTCTATCAGTGTAATCCCTCTGTTTTTGTTAATTTGTGGGGTTTTAACTGTTTTTAACCTTTCCTTACGTTGGTCCTCTCTTTCAGCAATATCCCTATTATATTTCCTTTGTTTTCTTTCCTTCAAATCTCGTGTTTCTTTGTTTAATTTGCGGACCACTTCTATCTCAGCTTTTTTGAAGTCTTCTAACTCTTTTACTGGATCTACTAAAATCCGCAATCTCTCTATTTCTTCAGTGAGGGATTCTAAGTTTTTCTTACGTTCCCTTAGAATTAAACCTATTAATTTTAATGAGCATTGGTTTAATATTGTCTCCCATTCATTAAGGAATTTTTCATCATTAAGATTAAATGATGGGGTTTTCTGTATCTTTAAACCCTTTGGAACTAAATTATCAGATTCATATCGTTCCAACGTTATTATTTCCCACCACACACGGTTCTCCTTCAAAACTGCATTTTCCAATTTATGCAGTAATGAAGTGAGATCCTCATCTACAAATGCATCATTATTTTGTTCCTTGCTAAATAGATTTGGTAGTAGTTCCCTCCTTTTATCCCTGAAGGAAAACATTGGTAGCAGCTTTCAAGATCTAGTGAAGTCAAACTGAATATAAACAAAAATATTGATCTTAAATGCGCTAAACCGTGAATAGCAGCCCAGGAGAAAACAATTGGTACTTCACAATTATACCACAAAAGTCAATTCGTAAAAAATATTTGAATCTCACAATGGCGCATATCACTCAAAATAAAGTACTTTCCTCATATGTTTCTTTCGGTAGTATTTTCATATATCAGCGAAATGTTGAGATTCTCGATCTTAGATTATAGGGATATCCACTTGAAATTTCCAGCTTAGAGTTTAATCTCAAAAATAAAAGAAAATAATCTAGTGCAATACTGTCTAATATTAAACAGAGAAGTGTGAGTTTTGTAGACACACTCACATTGTTGTAGAATTAAACCAGCATATCACCCCAGTATCATGGTACAGGGTCACAAACTCAAGGTTTTACTTCATCCACTTGGCATTTCCCTTTTGTATTTCGATCTCAAAAGATAAAAAGAAAGAATCTGGTGCAATATTGTCTAATAGACAAGACAAATATAAAATTTATTACATCAAACTCACAATGACATAGAGTGCAAATAGCATATCACCACAAAGGAGTCTCATTACCACTCACCATGCTTCTGAGGAAGGACCTTGCGTCCGAAAAGCTTTAAGCAGCTGGTGAGACTATCCAACGTAGAGCTCCTTTTTGTCCAATACTTACCTGAGGAGGTGTGAGGAACCCGGGCCATCATCCTCCAATTCCTATTCTGACCTGGGACGGGTAATGCAGTGGAAATTCTGAGCTATTGTGATCCTGTACCACTAGTTTGTGGTGATATGCTATTTGCACTCTATGTCATTGTGAGTTTGATGTAATAAATTTTATATTTGTCTTGTCTATTAGACAATATTGCACCAGATTCTTTCTTTTTATCTTTTGAGATCGAAATACAAAAGGGAAATGCCAAGTGGATGAAGTAAAACCTTGAGTTTGTGACCCTGTACCATGATACAGGGGTGATATGCTGGTTTAATTCTACAACAATGTGAGTGTGTCTACAAAACTCACACTTCTCTGTTTAATATTAGACAGTATTGCACTAGATTATTTTCTTTTATTTTTGAGATTAAACTCTAAACTGGAAATTTCAAGTGGATATCCCTATAATCTAAGATCGAGAATCTCAACATTTCGCTGATATATGAAAATACTACCGAAAGAAACATATGAGGAAAGTACTTTATTTTGAGTGATATGCGCTATTGTGAGATTCAAATATTTTTTACGAATTGACTTTTGTGGTATAATTGTGAAGTACCAATTGTTTTCTCCTGGGCTGCTATTCACGGTTTAGCGCATTTAAGATCAATATTTTTGTTTATATTCAGTTTGACTTCACTAGATCTTGAAAGCTGCTACCAATGTTTTCCTTCAGGGATAAAAGGAGGGAACTACTACCAAATCTATTTAGCAAGGAACAAAATAATGATGCATTTGTAGATGAGGATCTCACTTCATTACTGCATAAATTGGAAAATGCAGTTTTGAAGGAGAACCGTGTGTGGTGGGAAATAATAACGTTGGAACGATATGAATCTGATAATTTAGTTCCAAAGGGTTTAAAGATACAGAAAACCCCATCATTTAATCTTAATGATGAAAAATTCCTTAATGAATGGGAGACAATATTAAACCAATGCTCATTAAAATTAATAGGTTTAATTCTAAGGGAACGTAAGAAAAACTTAGAATCCCTCACTGAAGAAATAGAGAGATTGCGGATTTTAGTAGATCCAGTAAAAGAGTTAGAAGACTTCAAAAAAGCTGAGATAGAAGTGGTCCGCAAATTAAACAAAGAAACACGAGATTTGAAGGAAAGAAAACAAAGGAAATATAATAGGGATATTGCTGAAAGAGAGGACCAACGTAAGGAAAGGTTAAAAACAGTTAAAACCCCACAAATTAAACAAAAACAGAGGGATTACACTGATAGACAGACCCAGCCACCCATGAGAGAAACTGATACTTATCAGTATAATAATGGGTGGACTACTGTAAGAAGGAATAGACAAGATAGTGTGAACTATCGAAAACCCTCCTTCACACGACATAGGGATGAGAGGGTTAATTCTTATAGAGATAATCTTACCCACAGAAACCGTGAAAATTGGAGAGAAAGAAGGGATCACAGAGATCAAGGGGAGAGGATTGAATTCCTACCATTGAAAAACAGATATGATACTTTACAATATGAGGAAAGAACACACTCCCCTTTTCTAGAGGGAGGCTACAGGACGAGAAAGAGATTCTTAAGACCCCTAAATTAACCTTTAAAAAGGGAAAAAGGGGAAAGAGGGGAGGCCGACAGAAACCTAGAAAGAAAAATAAAAGAATAAACACAGACCCAGTAAATATAAGACAGAAGGATGAGATGAAAATATTCAACTTGAGTAAGAGAGAGCTCACAAATAATGAACTAATGGTACTCAAAAAAGGTTTAAAGTATTCTCCAACTAGTCAGTTGGATTCCTTTCAATTTTATATTGACCTAAATAAGTATGAACGGAAACTTACAATTAAGAGGTTTTTCGCTAATAAGGAGGGTAATAATGATGAGATGGGAGTTCCCACTAATACACCTTTTAAACCGAAATCAACCTTCTATCCTGTACATCAAAAAGGCAGTCATATCGAATGCTTTACTAAATTAGTCAACAATGAGGTAGATCAGGTCCTAAAGAAAAAGAGTAGAAGAAGGTGTAACCTTACAAAAAATGAATTTTTAGCTTTAAGTTCCTTGAAAGAGGACAAAGACCTAATAATTAAACCTGCGGATAAGGGTGGAGGGGTGGTCTTGATGGATAAGGATTCATATGTCACCGAAATTATGAGACAATTAGAAAGTGGTGACACTTATAAAAAACTTAAAAGCGATCCCACTGTGAGAATAATGAAAGCATTACAGGAATTCTTGAGTAAAGCATTACAAAGTGGAGCCATTACTAAATCAGAGTTCGACTTCATAACTATTAAGAACCCCTCAACTCCCACCATATATACATTACCCAAAATCCATAAAGACCCCCTCCACCCCCCAGGAAGGCCTATTATAGCAGGCATTAACAGTCTGACGTCTAATTTATCGGCAGTAATTGATTTCTATTTGCAGCCATTGGTCAAACAAACGAAAGCATTTTTAAAGGACACTAAGGACGTACTTAATATGTTAGGTAAACTAGAGTGGAAAGAAGGTTTATTTCTAGCAAGTGGGGATGTATCAACTCTTTATACGATTATTGATATAGACATAGGACTGCGGGCAGTGGAATACTTTTTGGAAAAATCGGACCTCACAAGGGAAGTTAAAGAATTTGTTTTAGATGGAATAAAATTTATTTTGAAGAATAATTATTTTTACTTTAATGGGACATATTATGTTCAGAATATCGGCACAGCCATGGGCACCAGGTTCGCCCCCAGCTATGCCAATTTATTTATGGCTTATTGGGAAGACTTGGTCATCTGGAATGGTGACAAGCTGGGGGCGGGCCTGGTGACATGGTCTAGATATATTGATGATGTGCTTTTTATATGGGATGGATCGGAGATCGACCTTAAGAACTTTTGTGATTCCCTAAACACAAATGAAATGAATATTAAACTAACTTTTCAAATAAGTGTTAGTGAAATTAATTTTTTAGATCTATCGATTTATAATCATAATGGAAAATTACATACAAAAATCTTTAGAAAGAGTACAGATTCAAATGCCTTTATTGATAGAACAAGTATGCACCATGACAATTGGTTAGATGGAGTTCCTTATGGACAGTTTCTCCGTGTAAAAAGAAACTGTACAGATAAGGAAGTTTGTAGTCAGCAATTGAATGAAATGGAACTAAGATTTACAGACAAGGGATATGACTCGAGTGTAATTAAAAGGGCTCGAGGAAGAGTTGACAATATAGAAAGAGAGATGCTGTTAGAAGATAAACAAAAAGGACAACAGAAAAACTCTAACCAATGGGCATTTATATGTGATTTTAATAATCAACATAGGGAAATTGAAAATATTTTTAAAAGGCATTGGAAGATTTTAAGAGAGGATCCCATCCTGAGAGATCATATTTCAGAAAAACCGTCATTTGTCTATAGGCGAGCAAAAACTCTAAAGGATAACTTGGTCCATAGTGCAATAGAAGATATAAAAAGATCTAGCACGAGGACCCAAGGTTTTCACAGATGTGGAATATGTGTTATGTGTCGCAATGTGAAGGGCATTAGTAAAATCAAAGATTTTGTGTTAAATGGGGTTAAATACCCTATCAAAGATTTTATAACGTGTAACACGAAAAATGTTATATATATTATGGAATGTACATGTGGTCTGTGGTATGTGGGTAAAACCACAAGGAATTTAAAGACCCGCCTTGCTGAGCACATATACAATGTGAGAAAAGGTCTTGAATCCCACACTTTTTCAATGCATTTTAAAACTAAACATAATTGTAATACAGACGGAATCAAATCATTCTTTGGTATACAATCAATCTCGACAAATTGGAGACATAGAGACATAGAATCGAGATTGGCAAAAACTGAGATGAAGTGGATTTTTAAGCTTAAAACATTAGTTCCCAATGGGTTAAACGGAGAGTTTGAAATGAAATGGTTTTTATAATTTATTTTATCATTTTAATAATGTAACTCTCTTTTTTATATATGTATGGCCTGTCTTCGGATATGATGGACTTTGGTGAACATCTTATACCTATTTATTGATGCACTGCACTTTAAATGATTTCCGGCAACATACAAGGCTATTTCCGTGTCTAACATCGGCTGTGGAACGCAAGCGGACTCCGGCTGAAACGCAAAAAAGAACTTCCGGTTTGACGTCATTTCCGGTTGACGAACCGAAGATAGACGCGACGCCATATCCGGGAAGCGGTTCTGTCTTGATTAGTTATCCTGGTGTTAGCCACGAACGCTGAGAGTCAGATATTAAAAAGATGGTATTGTTAGTGTTAGGGACAATTTTGTCTGACGGACTTTACAATGTGGTCACTTCCGCTGACGTCAATTATGACTTTTTGGGCGGGAAATGTTCATGTGATCAGAAGGGGTATAAAGATAGGAGTCTCATTACCACTCACCATGCTTCTGAGGAAGGACCTTGCGTCCGAAAAGCTTTAAGCAGCTGGTGAGACTATCCAACGTAGAGCTCCTTTTTGTCCAATACTTACCTGAGGAGGTGTGAGGAACCCGGGCCATCATCCTCCAATTCCTATTCTGACCTGGGACGGGTAATGCAGTGGAAATTCTGAGCTATTGTGATCCTGTACCACTAGTTTGTGGTGATATGCTATTTGCACTCTATGTCATTGTGAGTTTGATGTAATAAATTTTATATTTGTCTTGTCTATTAGACAATATTGCACCAGATTCTTTCTTTTTATCTTTTGAGATCGAAATACAAAAGGGAAATGCCAAGTGGATGAAGTAAAACCTTGAGTTTGTGACCCTGTACCATGATACTGGGGTGATATGCTGGTTTAATTCTACAACAATGTGAGTGTGTCTACAAAACTCACACTTCTCTGTTTAATATTAGACAGTATTGCACTAGATTATTTTCTTTTATTTTTGAGATTAAACTCTAAGCTGGAAATTTCAAGTGGATATCCCTATAATCTAAGATCGAGAATCTCAACATTTCGCTGATATATGAAAATACTACCGAAAGAAACATATGAGGAAAGTACTTTATTTTGAGTGATATGCGCCATTGTGAGATTCAAATATTTTTTACGAATTGACTTTTGTGGTATAATTGTGAAGTACCAATTGTTTTCTCCTGGGCTGCTATTCACGGTTTAGCGCATTTAAGATCAATATTTTTGTTTATATTCAGTTTGACTTCACTAGATCTTGAAAGCTGCTACCAATGTTTTCCTTCAGGGATAAAAGGAGGGAACTACTACCAAATCTATTTAGCAAGGAACAAAATAATGATGCATTTGTAGATGAGGATCTCACTTCATTACTGCATAAATTGGAAAATGCAGTTTTGAAGGAGAACCGTGTGTGGTGGGAAATAATAACGTTGGAACGATATGAATCTGATAATTTAGTTCCAAAGGGTTTAAAGATACAGAAAACCCCATCATTTAATCTTAATGATGAAAAATTCCTTAATGAATGGGAGACAATATTAAACCAATGCTCATTAAAATTAATAGGTTTAATTCTAAGGGAACGTAAGAAAAACTTAGAATCCCTCACTGAAGAAATAGAGAGATTGCGGATTTTAGTAGATCCAGTAAAAGAGTTAGAAGACTTCAAAAAAGCTGAGATAGAAGTGGTCCGCAAATTAAACAAAGAAACACGAGATTTGAAGGAAAGAAAACAAAGGAAATATAATAGGGATATTGCTGAAAGAGAGGACCAACGTAAGGAAAGGTTAAAAACAGTTAAAACCCCACAAATTAAACGAAAACAGAGGGATTACACTGATAGACAGACCCAGCCACCCATGAGAGAAACTGATACTTATCAGTATAATAATGGGTGGACTACTGTAAGAAGGAATAGACAAGATAGTGTGAACTATCGAAAACCCTCCTTCACACGACATAGGGATGAGAGGGTTAATTCTTATAGAGATAATCTTACCCACAGAAACCGTGAAAATTGGAGAGAAAGAAGGGATCACAGAGATCAAGGGGAGAGGATTGAATTCCTACCATTGAAAAACAGATATGATACTTTACAATATGAGGAAAGAACACACTCCCCTTTTCTAGAGGGAGGCTACAGGACGAGAAAGAGATTCTTAAGACCCCTAAATTAACCTTTAAAAAGGGAAAAAGGGGAAAGAGGGGAGGCCGACAGAAACCTAGAAAGAAAAATAAAAGAATAAACACAGACCCAGTAAATATAAGACAGAAGGATGAGATGAAAATATTCAACTTGAGTAAGAGAGAGCTCACAAATAATGAACTAATGGTACTCAAAAAAGGTTTAAAGTATTCTCCAACTAGTCAGTTGGATTCCTTTCAATTTTATATTGACCTAAATAAGTATGAACGGAAACTTACAATTAAGAGGTTTTTCGCTAATAAGGAGGGTAATAATGATGAGATGGGAGTTCCCACTAATACACCTTTTAAACCGAAATCAACCTTCTATCCTGTACATCAAAAAGGCAGTCATATCGAATGCTTTACTAAATTAGTCAACAATGAGGTAGATCAGGTCCTAAAGAAAAAGAGTAGAAGAAGGTGTAACCTTACAAAAAATGAATTTTTAGCTTTAAGTTCCTTGAAAGAGGACAAAGACCTAATAATTAAACCTGCGGATAAGGGTGGAGGGGTGGTCTTGATGGATAAGGATTCATATGTCACCGAAATTATGAGACAATTAGAAAGTGGTGACACTTATAAAAAAACTTAAAAGCGATCCCACTGTGAGAATAATGAAAGCATTACAGGAATTCTTGAGTAAAGCATTACAAAGTGGAGCCATTACTAAATCAGAGTTCGACTTCATAACTATTAAGAACCCCTCAACTCCCACCATATATACATTACCCAAAATCCATAAAGACCCCCTCCACCCCCCAGGAAGGCCTATTATAGCAGGCATTAACAGTCTGACGTCTAATTTATCGGCAGTAATTGATTTCTATTTGCAGCCATTGGTCAAACAAATGAAAGCATTTTTAAAGGACACTAAGGACGTACTTAATATGTTAGGTAAACTAGAGTGGAAAGAAGGTTTATTTCTAGCAAGTGGGGATGTATCAACTCTTTATACGATTATTGATATAGACATAGGACTGCGGGCAGTGGAATACTTTTTGGAAAAATCGGACCTCACAAGGGAAGTTAAAGAATTTGTTTTAGATGGAATAAAATTTATTTTGAAGAATAATTATTTTTACTTTAATGGGACATATTATGTTCAGAATATCGGCACAGCCATGGGCACCAGGTTCGCCCCCAGCTATGCCAATTTATTTATGGCTTATTGGGAAGACTTGGTCATCTGGAATGGTGACAAGCTGGGGGCGGGCCTGGTGACATAATCTAGATATATTGATGATGTGCTTTTTATATGGGATGGATCGGAGATCGACCTTAAGAACTTTTGTGATTCCCTAAACACAAATGAAATGAATATTAAACTAACTTTTCAAATAAGTGTTAGTGAAATTAATTTTTTAGATCTATCGATTTATAATCATAATGGAAAATTACATACAAAAATCTTTAGAAAGAGTACAGATTCAAATGCCTTTATTGATAGAACAAGTATGCACCATGACAATTGGTTAGACGGAGTTCCTTATGGACAGTTTCTCCGTGTAAAAAGAAACTGTACAGATAAGGAAGTTTGTAGTCAGCAATTGAATGAAATGGAACTAAGATTTACAGACAAGGGATATGACTCGAGTGTAATTAAAAGGGCTCGAGGAAGAGTTGACAATATAGAAAGAGAGATGCTGTTAGAAGATAAACAAAAAGGACAACAGAAAAACTCTAACCAATGGGCATTTATATGTGATTTTAATAATCAACATAGGGAAATTGAAAATATTTTTAAAAGGCATTGGAAGATTTTAAGAGAGGATCCCATCCTGAGAGATCATATTTCAGAAAAACCGTCATTTGTCTATAGGCGAGCAAAAACTCTAAAGGATAACTTGGTCCATAGTGCAATAGAAGATATAAAAAGATCTAGCACGAGGACCCAAGGTTTTCACAGATGTGGAATATGTGTTATGTGTCGCAATGTGAAGGGCATTAGTAAAATCAAAGATTTTGTGTTAAATGGGGTTAAATACCCTATCAAAGATTTTATAACGTGTAACACGAAAAATGTTATATATATTATGGAATGTACATGTGGTCTGTGGTATGTGGGTAAAACCACAAGGAATTTAAAGACCCGCCTTGCTGAGCACATATACAATGTGAGAAAAGGTCTTGAATCCCACACTTTTTCAATGCATTTTAAAACTAAACATAATTGTAATACAGACGGAATCAAATCATTCTTTGGTATACAATCAATCTCGACAAATTGGAGACATAGAGACATAGAATCGAGATTGGCAAAAACTGAGATGAAGTGGATTTTTAAGCTTAAAACATTAGTTCCCAATGGGTTAAACGGAGAGTTTGAAATGAAATGGTTTTTATAATTTATTTTATCATTTTAATAATATAACTCTCTTTTTTATATATGTATGGCCTGTCTTCGGATATGATGGACTTTGGTGAACATCTTATACCTATTTATTGATGCACTGCACTTTAAATGATTTCCGGCAACATACAAGGCTATTTCCGTGTCTAACATCGGCTGTGGAACGCAAGCGGACTCCGGCTGAAACGCAAAAAGAACTTCCGGTTTGACGTCATTTCCGGTTGACGAACCGAAGATAGACGTGACGCCATATCCGGGAAGCGGTTCTGTCTTGATTAGTTATCCTGGTGTTAGCCACGAACGCTGAGAGTCAGATATTAAAAAGATGGTATTGTTAGTGTTAGGGACAATTTTGTCTGACGGACTTTACAATGTGGTCACTTCCGCTGACGTCAATTATGACTTTTTGGGCGGGAAATGTTCATGTGATCAGAAGGGGTATAAAGATAGGAGTCTCATTACCACTCACCATGCTTCTGAGGAAGGACCTTGCGTCCGAAAAGCTTTAAGCAGCTGGTGAGACTATCCAACGTAGAGCTCCTTTTTGTCCAATACTTACCTGAGGAGGTGTGAGGAACCCGGGCCATCATCCTCCAATTCCTATTCTGACCTGGGACGGGTAATGCAGTGGAAATTCTGAGCTATTGTGATCCTGTACCACTAGTTTGTGGTGATATGCTATTTGCACTCTATGTCATTGTGAGTTTGATGTAATAAATTTTATATTTGTCTTGTCTATTAGACAATATTGCACCAGATTCTTTCTTTTTATCTTTTGAGATCGAAATACAAAAGGGAAATGCCAAGTGGATGAAGTAAAACCTTGAGTTTGTGACCCTGTACCATGATACTGGGGTGATATGCTGGTTTAATTCTACAACAATGTGAGTGTGTCTACAAAACTCACACTTCTCTGTTTAATATTAGACAGTATTGCACTAGATTATTTTCTTTTATTTTTGAGATTAAACTCTAAGCTGGAAATTTCAAGTGGATATCCCTATAATCTAAGATCGAGAATCTCAACATTTCGCTGATATATGAAAATACTACCGAAAGAAACATATGAGGAAAGTACTTTATTTTGAGTGATATGCGCCATTGTGAGATTCAAATATTTTTTACATACGGAAGTCTCTAGGCACTATCCAGTGCCAGAGTCTTTGGTTCATATCCTGTACTCCAGTATCTGGTTTGTTAGAGTTTTCAGTGTGATTACCTGTTCTCATCTGATTCAGTCTGACAGTTCCTGTTGCCTGCTCCCTTAGTACTGCTCCAGGACTTTCCAGCTCTAACCATGGCTAGTCTCCTAACCTGATTCTGCCTGTCCCCTGGTACTGCATTGCCCACCTGGTATTGCCCATTTCTTCAACCACACTCCAGTACACCTTATGGTGCCCAGTTCCTCCAGCATCCACTAGCCCAGTCATTAGAAACCTTGTCAGAGGGCTGCAACCTGTGGATCATGCGCAGCAAAGCCAAAACCCCTTTGTTGGGGTCTCAGAGGAAGACCACCAATATATTAGTATCCCAGCCTCTGCTCTGGGTCTAGGCTAATCCTACAAATACATCCAGCATTCATAACATTGCTGCAAGAGTTGTGACAGATGTACTGTATAGAAGCCAAGGACATTTAAAGAGAAGACAGGGCCTGCATGCAGCCTCCATTGTGAGCCCCTTCTTCTCTAGCAGTGAGTAGACTCTGGCAATATTCCGGAGTCTTCTGTACATGTGCATGTCTCCAGGAACATGGCGCCCGTGCCTTGTTCCGTGGACATCTCCAGTATGCATGCTCAAATCACTCAGATATGGCTGCTGGACTCCAGAGGGGTGAGTATAATATATGGATGCAGGATGTGCAGTGTGGGCCCCCCTGGACCCAGGGGACCGTGTGCACCACATATCTTGCACCTATTACAGAAAAATATATAATCGAAGCCCTTTTAGAAGAAGTACCATTAAGTGGCAGGTGACTTATAATATATTTCTAGAAGTTTATAATTAATAGAGCAGTAAACATTTTCTGGTTTATTATTTCAATTTTGTCAAATGTTACAATAATATGTTACTACTGTAGATGCAAAATGTGTTGATGTTCAACATCCATTTTGAAAAATATTTACGGATTATATGAAACATAAAGCTCATACTGCAATACATTTCCTGTAAATACCTTCCTCTCTTAAGACATGCAGTAAACATCACTAGCAATGCCTCTATTATCAGATAAATAGTATATAGAATTTCTGTTAACAACGAGACAGCAATGATGTCACTCAAAATCAGGCCTCTGTCTCTCTCCAGACTAATGCAACATTAATTAGATCAGTGATGTAATAACAAATTCTGATATATTTTAATGCCTAGTACTGGGATTATCTCCTATATAATAGCCCAGATCTGTGACTTTGTGACTCATTTGCTAACGCTGGGCGGAGTCACAACACTGGGCGGAGTTAGTCAAATGAGTCACAGATCTGGGCAAATCTATAGGAGACTAGGAGCAGAAGCAGATAGTATGGGCATGGCACAGGCAGGGGTGCATACCTTACACAAAATGGAAAGCTGCTCAATCAGATTGTAATGTCACTCAGGTGCTAAAAGGGAGGGGTAATTCTGTGTAGGAAAAAACTGTGTTCCCTAATGCACACCGAGTGAAAAATATTACTACATAATAGTCAGATAATACAGAGATCTTAGTTGCGTATATCTGCAGATATAGGGTTAAGCCCCCAGGCCGATCGTCAAGGCTTCTCCGTCACTGGGGATCCCTAATACTAGGTATGGGTCCGGGGTGCAGGACCCCACGATGTCGGCACAGGTCGGCCACCCCAGGTCAGCACACAGGTGAAAATTAATAGGGGTTAATAAGAAGCACAGAAGTGCTATGTAAGTGGTGTGATTAAAATAATATATACAAAATAATATATACAAAGTGATAGGGAAAATCATAAGTGTTAATAAAGTGTTAGGGTGTGCCGACCTGAAGCAGCCCAGCCATACCGACACAGGGGCCACCGCACCCCACACCCACCCCATAAATAATTACAAATATGTCTGGGTTAAATTCCCAGTGTAAGGCCACATGGTAATGGCTCTTACAGCATCTGAGAGCCGGTATGGCTGGGCTGCTTCAGGTCGGCACACCCTAACACTTTATTAACACTTATGATTTTCCCTATCACTTTGTATATATTATTTTGTATATATTATTTTAATCACACCACTTACATAGCACTTCTGTGCTTCTTATTAACCCCTATTAATTTTCACCTGTGTGCTGACCTGGGGTGGCCGACCTGTGCCGACATCGTGGGGTCCTGCACCCCGGACCCATACCTAGTATTAGAGACCCCCAGTGACGGAGAAGCCTTGACGATCGGCCTGGGGGCTTAACCCTATATCTGCAGATATACGCAACTAAGATCTCTGTATTATCTGACTATTATGTAGTAATATTTTTCACTCGGTGTGCATTAGGGAACACAGTTTTTTTCCTACACAGGGGTGCATGCATACCTCCCAGCTTTCTTCAGGCAGACAGGGGTGCATACCTCCCAGCTTTCTTCAGGCAGAAGGAGGGATAAACATGCTTCAAAAAGGGGGCGTGGCCAACGAAAATGGGCGTGGCTTCACGGGAGGGGCCCCGTTTTCGTCAGTGAGGGGGCATGCCCAGCGCTCTGTGAGCTACTGGCATGCCTCCAGGGGCGGATTATGAGTCCGGGGGCCCAGGGCACTTGAGACAGGGGAGCCCTATCTCATTGCTGTGCCTGCTGTGGGGATGGGGGCGTGGCTTAATCGTGGGACGTGTGGCCACGCCCCCTAATGCAAATTCCGGGATTTTTTTTTTATATGGAATTTTGGCCCCTCAGCTAGGGCTAAATCCAGAGGTGGTTATCGCTCCCCCCTACACACCCGCACAGGCAGAAGAAAGCAGGGAGACTGCTGCCTCCCTGCAACACCACAGACCTGCCAACACGCAGCAGCGTGTGCTGACTGTAGCGCAATGCTGCCGCTGTTGCTGGCAGGACGGGGCAGCTTCTGAGCTGGGACAGAGCTACTCCATCTGGGAGGCCCCCTAAAACTGTGGGGCCCACGGTACGTACCCCCTGCCCCCCCCCCTTAATCTGGCTCTGCTGCCGGAACCCCGGGACAGTTGGGAGGTATGGGGGTGTGTGAGGGGGTATGCCGTACAGACAGACGGGCACCGGCTCACTGTGTGCTTGACCCCCCCACATCAGCATACTCAGCAGGGTCTCTCTGGCACGGAGGAGCGTCACTTTCTACCACACTCCACGCTTCTTAGCTGCAGTTTTGTGGGGCACCTGCCGCTGTGCAGGTTCCGTACTGCCTCTGTTATCTCCAGCCCCGGCAACCCCACCGCTAGCTGCAGCGCTGCCGCCCGCAGTGAAGTGCGGCCAGCTCCTTCACACACTTTAGCCAGCAGGTAGCGCTGCAGAAGTCCGAGTTGCTTGCAGGCTCCAACCCCCTCCTCCCTCCAGCCGCAGCGTCTCCTGGGAGCTAACCAGTCACTCCCAGTCTCCCCTTACCACAGTGCCCAGCAGCCGCGAGGTCCGCGCCGCGTGCATGCTATGACCCACTCCTCCCTCCAGTCGCAGCGTCTCCTGGGGGCTAACCAGTCACTCCCAGTCTCCCCTTACCACAGTGCCCGGCAGCTGCGCAAGGTCTGCGGTGTGTGACTGAGGAGGGGGGGGAGGGATGCTGACGGGCAGAGGAAGCAGGACTCCAGCCTGAGAGAGTCAGCCATGCCAAGTCTCCACCAGCATCAGATCACAACAGGTTGGAGTGGAACAGCAGCAGCCAGCAGCAGTGACTCCGGTAAGACACATCTGTCTGTCACCACTGTTTTGTCCCTAATACCAATCTCTCCCGTGCCCTGTGTTCTGTCATGTCCCTGTCACCCCTGGCCTTGCCCTGTCACCCTTATCCTGGCCCTTTCACACTTATGCTGGCCCTGTTACCCCTATCCTGGCCCTGTCACCCCTGTGCTTGCCCTGTCAACCCTATACTGGCCCTGTCACCCCTGTCCTGGTCCTGCCGCCCCTACCCTGGCCCTGTCACCCCTATCCTGTCCCTGTCATTTCTGTCATAGCCCCGTCGCCCCTGTCCTGGCCCCGTCACCCCTGTCCTGGCCCCGTCACCCCTGTTCTGACCCTGTCACCCCTGTCCTGGCCCCGTCACTCCTGTTCTGACCCTGTCACTTCTGTCCTGGCCCTGTTACTGCATGCCCTCCAACTACCTTTTTGGCAGGTACAGTACCCGCAGCACCTCCAGACCCCTCCTCAATGCACCACACCTCTGCACCTTCCCCTCCACCACATGCGGCACTCCACCCCTCCCCCACACGCTGTGCCTCCAGACCCCCTACACCACCCGTGGCTCCCATTCCTCTGCCCCTCCACCACCCACAGCACCTCCAGACCCCCTCCACCATCCACCCCCCATATATGTCTACCCCCACACCTGCCCCCCTCCACCAGCAGCATCTGCAGACACCCTCCTCCATCTGCGGTCCCCCCCCTCACATACCCCTCCCCCACCTATCGCACCTGCTACTCCACCACCTGCAGCGCCTCCAGACCCCCTTCCCCATCCGCTGCACCACCCGTACCTGCCCCTCCCCTACCCACGTCGCCTCCGGACCCCCTACCCCACCCCTGGCACCCCCGCCCCTTCCCATCCCACAGTACCTACGGAACCCTTCACCCATCCGCAACATCCCCGCAACTGCCCCTGTCCCACCCATGGCACCCCTGCCACTCCCCCACCTACAGTGCCTCCGGACCCCTCCCCCCTCTGCAGCCCCCACTCCTCTGCCCCTCCCCCACCCGCAGCACCTCCCGACCCTTCCCCATCCGGGGCCCCCCCCACTTCCTCCCCCTCCACCCGCAGCATCTACAGACACCCTCCCCCATCCGCAGTCCCCCCCGCACCTGCTACATTCTGTACATCGTGCCCTGCAGGTGCTGTTCACGCCGTCGCAAGGGGCTGCGCCTCCTTCACCATCGCACGCCCTTTCATTGTGCAATATTTAACCACTAACAAAGGAATGCAAGTAATACTCCATATAACACAAATATTGAACCCCATAAAGGCATGCAAGGGTTAAGGGGGCGTAGCCCCTTGCGACGGTGTGAAGAGCGCCCATAGGGCGCGATTAAGCACCTAGTTACTTGTTATGAGAGAAAAGAAAACAATACATGCAGAATAGACAGGACAAGTCTTAGATATTTTCATACCTCCCAACAATTGAAGAACTGTAACTGGGACAGGAGATGTAACAGGGGTTGTGGCTGCTGCACACCAGGGGGCAAATGTAATTGCTGGAGGTGCGGGATGCCGGCCGGTCTTGGATGTTTTTTTAAAGCAGAAATCATTTACCAGGTATGGTTTTGCCTTTTAAATGATTTCCGCTTTAAAAAAGTTCTGTAACCGGCGGCATACCACACCTCTGCCAAACTTGGACCCTATTACATATGCCCACATAAGTTTTGACTAATTATTGAAGGCAAGTCCCCTGCTCCACAGCAGAAAAAATACCATTTTGTTGCTTCATGCAGGGACCTGTGGGTGTCAGGTGAATACCTCTCAATACCCCCGGCAAAATGTGCCGATCATGGTACTGTTCTCTAAAATTAGGACTGTCTAACCAAAACTGGTATGGTTGGAAGGTTGGAGCCTATGCACAGTTTAGAAATGGAGCCTTACTAATCACTAAACCACAGATAAAACTATTTAACATAGTAACATAGTAACATGGTATCTAAGGTTGAAAAAAGACAATTGTCCATCGAGTTCAACCTGTTTGTGGTCTCCTGTGCAGTATTATTTTTGGACTAAATTTTGTCTGATGCTGATGTCAGCCATTGTGTTTTATTCCTCTTTTTGTTTTTAATAACTATAGTGTGTGACTATGCACCATAACCCTGGATTTCCTTATCCATTAGGAATTTATCTAATCTATTCTTAAAGGTGTTGACTGAGTCTGCCATTCCAACTCTCTCAGGCAGGGAATTCCAAACACGTATTGCCCTTACTGTTAAAAAACCTTTTTGCCGCTTTATGCGGAATCTCCACTAACCTAAGCAAGTGTCCACGTGTCCTCTGTGCTGATCTTACCAGAAACAGATCCCACGCAAGCTCTGTGTATTGTCCTCTTATATATTTGTAGATGTTGATCATGTCCCCACTTAGTCTTCTCTTTTACAGTGTAAACATGCCTATCCTTGCAAGCCTTTCCTCGTATTCCAGCGTCTCCATGCCCTTAATTAATTTGGTCGCCCGCCTCTGAACTTTTTCGAGCTCCAGGATATCCTTTTTGTAGTATGGTGCCCAAAATTGTACACAGTATTCAAGATGTGGCCTCACAAGTGATTTATATAATGGGAGTATAACACTCTCATCCCTTGCATCAATTCCACGTTTTATGCCTGCTAATATCTTATTAGCCTTCTTTGCTGCAATCCTACTTTCGGTACTGCTGCTTAGTTTGCTATCTATGTGAACACCTAAGTCTTTTTTCCAGTACAGAATCTAATATTACTCCAACTAGTATGTAGGTGTTCTTTTTGTTCTTGTTACCACAGTGCATTACCTTACACTTGTCTGTGTTGAAGCTCATTCTCCATTTGGATGCCCATGCTTCTAGTTTAACTAAGTCGTTCTGAAGAGACTCAGCATCCCCCTTCCGTATTTATAACCTTACACAATTTGGTATCTTCTGCAAAAATTGACACCATGCTCTCTAGACCTACTGTTAGGTCGTTAATGAAAATGTTGAACAATAGTTGTCACGATCCGGGTATCTGGACGCCATTATTTGCCTTTCAGATGTCTCTTGAGGCTGGCTCAGCGTTCCAGGGCCGGATTTCATCTGTGATACTGATGTCCACATTCTGCTTCCCTCTCCTGTCACCCTGAGACGCTGTCACAGCGGCGCCATGTTTACTTCCTGAATGGCGTCTCCCGTCCTCCGCGGCCTCCGCCGCCGTTCCTGTGTTTCAGTATACAGGATATCAGAGTGGCGCCTCATGCCAGCCGCGGCCTCCGCTGTCGTCCACGTGGTTCTAGTGTGCAGTCATCAGTCTGGCGTCTCCTGTCTGCTGTGGCCGGCGCCGCCATTGCTGCTAAGTTTCCACATGGATTACCAAACCAACTTTCCCTCCAAATGACTACATGGGCGTAGCCATGTTGGATTCTGTCACCTGCTCAATTTCCACCAATCCGTTGCTCCACTGAAATCTGCATAATTGCCTAGCCAATCCCTTCCTTGCTGCAGGTATAAGTATTCTGTGCCTGAGCAAGGAAGGCGTCAGTGCTTTGGTTGTCAAACCTAGTTCCAGTCTGTCTCTTTCCTGTGGTTGTTTTCCAGGTTCCAGTTCCTGTCTCCAAGCTTCCACTAAAGAGACCCGCTCCAGTCTACCACCTGCGGTGCAGCCTGACTCTCCAGTCCTCTGGGACTCATCTGTTTCCAGCTACAGATTCACCTGCTTCCAGCATTTAGCTTCCAGCAGATATCAGCTCTTCTTAAAGTGCCGGTACCATTTCTGCAGATTTCCATTTACCACCGGTACTAATATTTCACCGTTCTCAAGCTTCATTTATCGCTCTCAAGCTTCATTTATTATTTGGCTGGTTCCATCCAGTATCCACTCCGTGTCTACATCTGTCTGGTTCCAACCAGTACCCACAGCAGCCACTTTATCTACAGCAGCCCAGCTTCCCATGGAACATCAGCTGGTATGATCCTGGGCTATCTCCATTACTACAGTCGGGCCTGGTAAGGACTTTCCATCTAGAGGTCAATAAAAACTGTACCCATACTACCAGAGCCCTGTGGCCATTGCCATCCTGTAGTACCCAGGAACTGTGTTATATTACTGCTGATTTTACGTTTCTCTTTTATTACTGCTGTGTTGCATGGAGTTTGTCAAATAAACATCATTGACTTTTATCTTGGTTGTCGTGGTCACGCCTTCGGGCAATCTCTCTACGTGTAACTTACATGTCCAGGGGTCTGATACAACCTCCCAGGTTTCACTACACCTCAGCCCCTACAACTGAGGCTGCCTCCCGTCAGCTCAGGCCCTCAGTTGTGACAGTAAGCCCTGACCATATGAATCCAGCCGGAGACCAGGATCAAGCGGCCAGGCCGATGCAAGAACTGGCAGCCAGACTCGAACATCAGGAGGCTGCACAGGGCCACATCATCCGCTGTCTCCAGGATCTCTCTACTCGGCTGGATGGGATTCAGACAACCCTCCGTGGATCAGGCGCGTCCGGTGCGTCACCCACAGTGACTCCAGCTGTAACCCCAATTACCTTACCCATTTCTGCTCCACGTCTTCATCTTCCAACGCCAGCAAAATTTGACGGATCTCCAAGATTCTGCAGGGGATTTCTCAACCAGTGTGAGATCCATCTTGAGCTACAACCTGGCAATTTCCCCAGTGATCGTACTAAAATTGCCTACATTATTTCTCTTCTCAGTGGCTCAGCCCTTGACACTGGGCATCACCGTTATGGGAGAAGTCTGATACCCTGCTGTCCTCCTATACTGACTTTGTAACAACATTCAGGCGTATCTTCGACGAGCCAGGCCGGGTAACTTCAGCTTCATCTGAGATTCTCCGTTTACGCCAGGGATTGCGTACTGTAGGACAGTATCTTATACAGTTCAAGATCCTGGCATCCGAACTGGCATGGAACGACGAGGCCCTGTATGCTGCATTCTGGCATGGCTTATCAGAGCGCATCAAGGATGAGTTAGCTACCAGAGACTTGCCCTCTAAGTTAGATGAGCTAATCTCACTATGCACGAAAGTTGATCTACGGTTCAGAGAAAGAGCAACTGAGCGTGGAAGATCATCTGCTCCAAAATCTTCTGCTCCTCCTCGTCAACCGTCTCCATCCAAAGATGAGCCCATGCAAATTGGTCGTTCCCGTCTATCTCCTGCTGAGCGCCGAAGACGTCTTTCTGAGTCTCTCTGTCTTTACTGTGCAGCTCCGTCTCACACCATCAATGCCTGTCCCAAACGTCCGGGAAACTTCAAATCCTAGCTCGCCAGGGAGAGGGCCGGCTAGGAGTAATGATCTCCTCTCCATCTCCTCATGATTGTAACCTCCCAGTCTCGCTTCAAATTGCTCAACGTTACAGGAACGTCATTGCCCTCCTAGATTCCGGAGCAGCTGGGAATTTCATGACTGAAGCATATGTTAAACGGTGGTCCCTACCCACCGAGAGACTTCCCTCGTCCATTTCCTTGACTGCCGTGGATGGCAGTAAGATTTTTGACGCAGTTATTTCTCTAAGGACTCTATCAGTTCGTCTGAGAGTGGGAGTTCTTCATTCAGAATTTATTTCTTTTCTAGTGATTCCAAGAGCCACACATCCAGTGGTTTTGGGCCTTCCATGGCTCATCTCCACAATCCATCGATTGACTGGACGACTACGCAAATACTGGCATGGGGTCCCTCCTGTGCTGAGACATGTTTGTTTAAAGTACTTCCTGTTTGTTCTTCCTCCTCCAGGTCGTCTGATGTTCCACCTCCTCCATATCAAGACTACACGGATGTGTTCAGTAAAGCTTCTGCTGATGTCCTTCCTCCTCATAGGGATTGGGACTGTCCAATTGATCTCATCCCAGGGAAGGTTCCACCTCGAGGCCGAACTTATCCATTGTCCTTACCAGAGACGCATTCCATGGAGGAGTACATCAAAGAGAATCTGGCGAAGGGTTTTATTCGACCTTCCTCTTCTCCAGCGGCCGTGCATCGACTACAGAGGTTTGAACGACATTACCATCAAAAACCAATATCCTTTACCCCTGATTACAGAGCTCTTCGATAGAGTTAGCGGAGCAACCATCTTTACAAAGTTGGATTTGAGGGGTGCCTACAATCTCATCCGGATCCGTGAGGGTGACGAGTGGAAGACCGCCTTTAACACCCGTGATGGACATTATGAGTACCTCGTCATGCCCTTCGGATTGAGCAACGCTCCAGCTGTCTTCCAGCATTTCGTGAATGAGATCTTCAGAGACATCTTATACCGCCATGTCGTGGTTTATCTAGATGATATCCTTATCTTTGCCAATAATCTAGAGGAACATCGTTTCTGGGTAAAGGAGGTTCTGTCCCGTCTCCGTGTCAATCATCTCTATTGCAAATTAGAGAAATGTGTCTTTGAAGTCAAATCCATTCCGTTTCTAGGTTACATTGTGTCCTGTTCCGGACTAGAGATGGATCCTGAGAAACTACAAGCAATCCAGAATTGGCCGATACACTTAACCCTCAAAGGGGTCCAGAGGTTCTTAGGGTTCGCCAATTACTACAGAAAGTTTATACGAGACTTTTCCACCATTGTGGCGCCTATCACTGCGATGACTAAGAAGGGTGCTAACCCGTCCAAGTGGTCTGAAGAAGCTATGCAAGCTTTTCATCTATTAAAACAACGGTTCATCTCTGCACCAGTTCTGAAACAGCCCGACATCGACTCTCCTTTTATCTTAGAGGTGGATGCCTCCTCCGTTGGAGTAGGAGCGGTGTTATCCCAGAGGGCTAAAGATGGCCATCTACATCCTTGCAGTTTCTTCTCCCGGAAGTTCTCCCCAGCTGAGCGCAACTATGCCATTGGCGACCAGGAGTTGCTAGCCATCAAGCTCGCTCTAGAGGAGTGGAGATATCTGTTGGAGGGAGCTTCTCATTCAATCACTATACTTACCGACCACAAGAATCTTTTATATCTGAAAAGCGCACAATGTCTTAACCCTCGTCAGGCTAGATGGGCACTTTTCTTTTCCAGGTTTGACTTTAAACTCCAGTTCTGTCCGGGCTCTCAGAATCGCAAGGCCGATGCCCTTTCCCGCTCATGGGAGCAAGAAAATGAGTCAGAGTCTTCAGACAAGCATCCTATTATTAATCCGTTGGCATTCTCCACGGTAGGGATGGACTCTACGCCCCCACCAGGGAAAAGTTTTGTGAAGCCGCTGTTAAGGAAGAAGCTCATGCATTGGGCTCATGCTTCCCGTTTTGGCGGACATACAGGCATTCAAAAGACTCTTGAGTTTATCTCTAGGTCCTATTGGTGGCCAACTCTGAAGAAGGACGTCATGGAGTTTATTGCATCTTGCCCAAAGTGTGCCCAACACAAAGTATCCCGCCAGTCTCCTGCGGGGCAACTGGTTCCATTGTCTGTTCCCCGTCGACCGTGGACCCATTTGTCGATGGACTTTGTTACAGACCTGCCTATGTGCAACAAGTTCAATACCATCTGGGTGGTAGTTGACCGGTTCACCAAGATGGCACATTTCATTCCTCTCACCGGTCTTCCGTCAGCTTCCAAGTTGGCTCAAGTGTTCATACAAGAGATCTTCCGACTCCACGGTCTTTCTGAAGAGATCATCTCAGATCGAGGAGTACAATTCGTAGCCAAATTCTGGCGAAGTTTATGTCAAGTTCTCCAAGTCAAACTAAAGTTTTCCACAGCTTACCATCCTCAGACCAATGGTCAAACTGAGAGGGTGAATCAGGACTTGGAGACCTTCCTCTGCATCTATGTGTCTTCCTCTCAAGATGATTGGGTTCAACTACTTCCCTGGGCCGAGTTCTGTCATAGCAACCAATATCATTCCTCATCTTCTTCAACACCATTCTTCACTAACTATGGATTCCACCCTAAAGTTCCAGAATTCCAACCGCTTCCAGCAACTTCTGTTCCAGCAGTGGATATCACCTTGCGACAGTTTGCAAACAACTGGAAGAATGTACGAGCGGCTCTGCTCAAAGCATCGTTCAGGTACAAGAAGTTTGCTGATAAGAAGCGTAGAGCAGTTCCTGCTCTCAAGGTGGGTGATCGTGTGTGGTTGTCCACGAAGAATTTGAGGTTAAGAGTTCCCAGCATGAAGTTTGCACCTCGTTACATCGGTCCTTTCAAAATTGAACAAGTCATCAATCCTGTTGCTTACAGACTCCAGTTACCTCCCTTCTTGAAAATACCCAGGACATTCCATGTTTCCCTGTTGAAACCGCTGATCCTGAATCGGTTTCATTCTACACTTCCTCCGGCTCCGAAAGTCCAAACTCAACGGGGAGTTGAGTATGAAGTTGCCAAGATTCTGGACTCACGTCACCGTTACGGTCAATTACAGTATCTTATTGACTGGAAGGGCTATGGTCCTGAGGAACGCTCTTGGACCAATGCTTCAGATGTCCATGCTCCTGCCTTGGTCCGGAATTTCCACTCCAAGTTTCCTCAGAAGCCGAAGAAGTGTCCTGGGGCCACTCCTAAAGGGGGGGGGTGCTGTCACGATCCGGGTATCTGGACGCCATTACTTGCCTTTCAGATGTCTCTTGAGGCTGGCTCAGCGTTCCAGGGCCGGATTTCATCTGTGATACTGATGTCCACATTCTGCTTCCCTCTCCTGTCACCCTGAGACGCTGTCACAGCGGCGCCATGTTTACTTCCTGAATGGCGTCTCCCATCCTCCGCGGCCTCCGCCGCCGTTCCTGTGTTTCAGTATACAGGATATCAGAGTGGCGCCTCATTTCAGCCGCGGCCTCCGCTGTCGTCCACGTGGTTCTAGTGTGCAGTCATCAGTCTGGCGTCTCCTGTCTGCTGTGGCCGGCGCCGCCATTGCTGCTAAGTTTCCACATGGATTACCAAACCAACTTTCCCTCCAAATGACTACATGGGCGTAGCCATGTTGGATTCTGTCACCTGCTCAATTTCCACCAATCCGTTGCTCCACTGAAATCTGCATAATTGCCTAGCCAATCCCTTCCTTGCTGCAGGTATAAGTATTCTGTGCCTGAGCAAGGAAGGCGTCAGTGCTTTGGTTGTCAAACCTAGTTCCAGTCTGTCTCTTTCCTGTGGTTGTTTTCCAGGTTCCAGTTCCTGTCTCCAAGCTTCCACTAAAGAGACCCGCTCCAGTCTACCACCTGCGGTGCAGCCTGACTCTCCAGTCCTCTGGGACTCATCTGTTTCCAGCTACAGATTCACCTGCTTCCAGCATTTAGCTTCCAGCAGATATCAGCTCTTCTTAAAGTGCCGGTACCATTTCTGCAGATTTCCATTTACCACCGGTACTAATATTTCACCGTTCTCAAGCTTCATTTATCGCTCTCAAGCTTCATTTATTATTTGGCTGGTTCCATCCAGTATCCACTCCGTGTCTACATCTGTCTGGTTCCAACCAGTACCCACAGCAGCCACTTTATCTACAGCAGCCCAGCTTCCCATGGAACATCAGCTGGTATGATCCTGGGCTATCTCCATTACTACAGTCGGGCCTGGTAAGGACTTTCCATCTAGAGGTCAATAAAAACTGTACCCATACTACCAGAGCCCTGTGGCCATTGCCATCCTGTAGTACCCAGGAACTGTGTTATATTACTGCTGATTTTACGTTTCTCTTTTATTACTGCTGTGTTGCATGGAGTTTGTCAAATAAACATCATTGACTTTTATCTTGGTTGTCGTGGTCACGCCTTCGGGCAATCTCTCTACGTGTAACTTACATGTCCAGGGGTCTGATACAACCTCCAAGGTTTCACTACACCTCAGCCCCTACAACTGAGGCTGCCTCCCGTCAGCTCAGGCCCTCAGTTGTGACAATAGTGGTCCAAGTACAGACCCTTGTGGCACACCACTTAGCACTTTGGTCCAATTTGAAAACGATCCACTAACCACAACGCACTGCTCACTATTATCTAACCAATTTCTGACCCAAGTGCATATTGTGCTCCCTAGCCCTATTTCTTGTAGCTTATAGATAAGTCGCATGTATGGTACTGTGTCAAAAGCTTTGGCAAAGTCTAAAAAGATTACATCCACCTCCTTACCCTGATCAAGTTTCGCACTTACTGTTTCATAAAAGCCAAGTAAGTTGGTTTGACATGATCTGTCCTTCACAAATCCATGTTGATTCCTTTTAATGACCTTATTGGCTTCAAGGAACTTCTGAATACTATCCCTTAGAATACCTTCCAATACTTTCCCTACTATAGATGTAAGACTAACTGGTCTATAATTACCCGGTTCAGTTTAACTTCCCTTTTTGAATATTGGCAGTACTTGCGCCATACGCCAGTCTTTGGGAACCATACCTGATATAATGGAATCTGTAAAGATCAAAAATAGCGATCTTGCAAGTTCAGAGTGAAGCTCCATAAGAACCCTTTGGTGAATTCCATGGGGACCCGGTGATTTATTAATCTTTAAATTTTTGAATCGGTCACAGACTACAACCTCACTTAAATAAGCACTTAGCAGTGGGACATTATCTTTGTTGAGACTGTGTGTTAGTCCCTGCATTTGGTCCTCTCTTGTAAATACTGTTGAAAAAAACTAATTTAGTTTGTCTGCTATGTCATTATCATTTTTGATTAAGACTCCCAACTTGTCTTTTAAATGGCCTATACTCTCCTTCTTTAATCTCATGCTGTTGATATATTTAAAAAAAATTGGGATTCGATTTGCTTTCCTTTGCTACTAGTTTTTCAGTTTCTACTTTAGCCGTTCTTTTTTGCATATTTTATTACAATCCTTATAGTGCAGAAATGACTCCGCATTCCCGTCAGATTTGTATTTTTTGAATGCTCGCCTTTTCTTGCCCATTGGTTCCTTTATCTTTTTGTTAAGCCACATTGGTTTGGGATTGTTATTCCTTTTTTTGCTGCTCATGGGAATAAATCTGCGAGTATTTTTAACTAGCAGTAACTTTAATACATCCCATTTCTCCGTAGTATTTTTCCCTTGAAACAAAATTTCCCATTCAATGTCCCTTAAAGCTTACCTCATCATGTCAAAGTTGGCTTTGCTAAAGTATAGAGTACTAGTTAAACCAGTATAGGACTGCTTATGAAACCTGATATTGAATGTGACCATATAGTGGTCGCTGTTTCCTTTGGGCTCCCCTACTATAATATTTGATACCAATTCCCTATTGTTTGTTAATACCAGGTCTAAGATTGCATTGTACCTAGTTGGTTCCTCAATTAATTGAACAAAGTAGTTATCATTTAGTGTGTTTAAAAACATATTACCCCTAGCAGTATCACATTAATCGTTTTTCCAGTTTAACTCTGGATAGTTAAAATCTCCCATCACTACTATGTCTCCTACTCCTGCTGCTCTTTCAATTTGCTTCAGTAACAAATCCTCATCAGACACATTAATACCAGGCGGCCTGTAGCATAACCCAGTGCCGTAACTAGGCAGTTTAGTGCTGTGTGCAAGGAACGGCATTGGCGCCCCCCATGCAAGATAGGGGCAGTGCGCTCCGTAGGCGCGTGAAAAATATATAGGTGCATGGCTTCATGGGGAAGGGGCGTGGCCACAAAATAATACCAATTCATACTACGGTGCACAGTAGTCTCCATTATTCAAATTACGCTGCACAGGTAGAGCCCCTTTTACACATTACGGCAGACAGAGTCCCCTTTTTACACATTACGGCAGACATCGTCCCCTTTTTATACATTACGGCATACAGCGTCCCCCTTTTGCACATTACGGCAGACAGCGTCCCCCTTTTACACATTACGGCAGACAGCGTTCCCTTTTTTACACATTACGGCAGACAGAGTCCCCTTTTTACACATTACGGCAGACAGCATCCCCCTTTTTACACATTACGGCAGACAGCGCCCCCCTTTTTACACATTACGGCAAACAGAGTCCCCTTTTTACACATTAAAGCAGACAGCGTAGAGCGCAGAGTAGGGAGCAATGTTGGTGGGTGAATGAGGGTAAAAGAGAGAGTGGGTGTAGGGATCAGTGAGGGTGAGAGTAGAGAGCAATGTTGGTGGGTGAGTGAGGGTAACAGAGAGAGTGGGTGTAGGGATCAGTGAGGGTGAGAGTAGGGAGCAATGTTGGTGGGTGAGTGAGGGTAACAGAGAGAGTGAGTGTGGACGCGGTAGCATGTGGCTGCTGGAGTCGGAGAGCTAAATGAGTGAACCACGCGGTCAGGAGAGAGGCTGCTGTGTAGATAGGAGACGGAGGAGAGGTGCAGATGAGACCGGCTCAGGAAGAAGTAATCCGTCAGGCAACATCGCGGGCGGCACAGGGCCATGCACCTCCACTGGCGGGGACAGGCACCTCCGCGGGTGCCGTGGGTAAAGGCACTTCCGCCTATGTGAAGAGAAACCTCCGCCAGCGGGGTCAGTCAGCATCGCGGGCGGCCACAGGGCCATGCACCTCCGCTGGCGGGGACAGGCACCTGCGCTGGTAAGGGCAGGTAACATCGTGGGCGGCGACCAGCATCATGAAGGGGACTCGGATGCGGCAGCGATGGGAAGCCTGTGTGCTGCAGCGACGGGGGACGGCGGCGCCTACAGGGTAAATACTAGTACCCTGCTTGCCCGCTTCCTGTGTGTGCTAGCGGACGCGCCCCCAGTGCACATGCGCTGTGTGCAACACACTGCTAGCACACACCTAGTTACGGCACTGGCATAACCCCAATACTAACTTTTTTATTCCATCACCCCTGCATGCAATTTCAACCCATAACGTCTCAATAGTATTTACAGTCCCCTCTTGAATATCTTCCCGTATATCAGGTTTTAAGGACGGCTTTACGTAAAGACATACCCCACCACCCTGTTCGTTTAATCTGTCTCTCCTGAACAGCATATAACCCTCTAGATTGTCCAATCATGAGATTCGTCCCACCAAGTTTCAGTAATGCCTATAATATTTTTTTGTTTGCTAGCTGCAAGGATTTCTAGTTTGCCATTTTTACCTGTAAGGCTTTTAGCGTTTACAGACATACAATTAAGATAAGTATTTCCCCTTGTGCTAGGGACATCATTCTCTTTATGCAGCATCGATGACCCGTAATTGTTAATAGTTAGCGTTTTGGTAAAACATTTTTTAATACCCATGTTAATACCCTTGCCGGCTGTTCTTTCCCTCCCCCCTACTCATCCCCCATTTTGTTCACTACCACCATCCCCACTATTCTCACTGCAAGACCCGCGGCACCCTGCAGCCCTGACACCTTGCTACCCTGGCCCGGTGGCGGCAGCAGCAACGGGGGGATCGGGCAACGGTGCCAACGGCTCACTACAACCTTCAGCGGCAGCGGGAAGGGGGGATCGGGCAGCATTGCCCGCAGCTCACAATACCGTGGGGGGCGGGTTGGGCAGCATTACTGCCTAGCAAGAACTAACAAGCATGACACCCAGTGCATGAAATACCTGAGACAGACAAGAAAGAAAAAGACCCTTGGCTGGCGCACTCATTACATAAGAAATTTGTTGAGAAAAAGGCTTATTATTATTATTATTATTATTATTATTACATTTTATTTATAAGGCGCCACATGTGTTTCGCAGCGCCGTACAAAGGACAGTACAGGGGACAAAACATTCCATTACAGTAAATAAATAACAGAAATAGAGTACAGGTAACACAGCACCACACATTCTCAAGACATAATACAGCTAAGATGCAAGTATTGAGGGAGTGATCATCGTACTAATAGAGGCTGGTGGCCATAGATGGAGATGAGCCTTTACTAGCAGGATAAAGAGCTGTGAGTGAAATGTGTTGAGACGAGGGCTTAGATAACAAGAGGAAAGAGGGCCCTGCTCTTAAGAGCTAACAATCTATTGGGGAGGAGCGACAGACAGATGACAAGAGGTGCAGGCAAGTGGGAGGTAGCCTGATGGCAGTATGCAAGCAAAGCTGAGATGTTCACGGCATGAGGCAGGGGGGTGGAGGCGCGGCTTATATTAAAACGTAACCTTTATTAGGACTATCTTTTAAGACACAATACCCCCTGAAAGTATGTTGGGAGTGAAAATTATTAAATAACATAAATAAATAATTAATCTATAATAAAAATAAAGATTTTCCAATTATATTTGTGGCTCAATGCCAGATATGCAACAGGATTCATTCTAAGTCCTAGGGGTATATTTACTAAGCTCCCAATTTTGACCGATTTGGTGTTTTTTGATCAAAGTGTCATCTCGGGACTACTACTAAACTAAAATCTCGGCAGTGATGAGGCCATTCGTAACTTTTTGGTAGTCAAAGAATAAAAATACGAATAAATACACCATTGGTCAAATGCGGCTGTTTAGGTATACAACTCGGTAATTTACTAAAAATTGTATTTCCCAAACACTGCCGTGAAAAAATACAATTCGTAAAAAAAAGCAGTTTTAAAACAGGCCTGCTTTTTTTTACCGTGTTCTGATAGTCATCATAGGTGTGCACACGGGGGGTACCTGGTGCGCACAGGCACCCCCTAATGTCCGGCACCTTGCACGCTGCCTGCTACAGCACAGTGATAGCCAAGCATGCAGTCCATTGCTGTGCCTCCCCCTACCGCTGCGCCCGGCGCCCGCTAATAAATGCTGACAGTTAGTGTACTTTACGTGCCGGCGGCCTCACAGGGGAGGACTGAAGTCATCTGTGATTATATCACAGCGTGCGTCCGCCCATGCTCTCCTCCCAGCCGTTGCGCTCTCCTCCTGCACGCGCTCAGTCTCAATCCTAGTGTGCAGCCAAGCCACAGCCAGCGTTCCTCTCATGGGGACTCGGAGCCGCCGCTGGAGGACACATTCTGCTAGGGCAGTTCAGCAGAGACTCTGTCACTGAGATGGACAGTAAGTCACTGTTTCTGATATCTTGGGTTCCAATACCAATAGCCACAGTAATATAGCCAAATTTATAAATATCCTTCCCAATCATCATACATACAAGTATTAGAGATCCAATGAAAAAAAAATGCAAAGATAATAAATAATATAATATGAATGTGACATCAGTATTTGAAGTATAATTTTTTTTCTTGCAGCCATACTTATGCTACCAGTGGTGAATTTGCCATAAGTTACCCAAGGCACGTGCTGTGTGGCGTAATCTGAATTTCGGCTCTTACTGTGTGGCGTAATATGAATTTTGGCTCTTACTGTGTGGCGTAATATGATTTTCGCTTCATACTGTGTGGCGTAATATGAATTTCGCCTCATACTGTGTGGCGTAATATGAATTTCGTCTCTTACTGTGTGGCGTAATATGATTTTCGGCTCATACTGTGTGGCGTAATATGAATTTCGGCTCCTACTGGGTGGCGTAATATGAATTTCGGCTCTTTCTGTGTGGCGTAATATGAATTTTGGCTCTTACTGTATGGCGTAATATGAATTTTGGCTCTTACTGTATGGCGTAATATGATTTTCGCCTCATATTGTGTGGCGTAATATTAATTTCGGCTCATACTGTGTGGCGTAATATGATTTTCGGCTCATACTGTGTGGCGTAATATGATTTTTGGCTCTTACTGTGTGGCGTAATATGATTTTCGCCTCTTACTGTGTGGCGTAATATGATTTTTGCCTCATACTGTGTGACGTAATATGATTTTCGGCTCTTACTGTGTGGCGTAATATGATTTTTGGCTCATACTGTGTGGCGTAATATGATTTTTGGCTCATACTGTGTGACGTAATATGATTTTTGGCTCATACTGTGTGACGTAATATGAATTTCGGCTCCTACTGGGTGGCGTAATATGAATTTCGGCTCATACCGTGTGGTGTAATGTGAATTTCGGCTCATACTGTGTGGCATCACGTGAATTTTGGCTCATATTGTGTGGCGTAATGTGAATAAGGGGCACTAATGTCAGTAGCTGGTGAGCATGGGGACATATGTGACAAATGCTGGTATCCTGCAGAGGAGGAGGGGTCTGATGGCATAGAAAGAGGCAGATGTGGCTCTTATGGCACATGTGTACATTTTAAACGTTACTTGTGTTATGTTAAAACTCAAACGTTTGGCCCCGTAAATCTCCCGTACTTTTTAGGATGGCCCACTCAAAATCAGGGTGTAGGTGCTGGAGGGTGCAGGGGTTGGTGATGGTGGGGAAGGGGGGTGGAATGTATATGCACCCAGGCCCACCACTCTCTGGTTCCGCCACTGGGTCAGGGATAGGTTGAGTAAGTGTAAGCAGCGGTAGGGTGCAGCGGCAGCTAGGACTCAGGGTTATGCTGTAGCGGACAGTCAGTACCGGCCGGTGGTCGCACAATTATGTTTCATTTTATTTCTCTGCTGTGTATTATATCTACTTGTATAATTAATAACTAGGGAGAAATTAGATTAAGCCATGTGACTTTACTGAGAAAATGTAAAATAGTGCTAGATATGTCCCTGGGTGGTGCACCCTCTAATAAAATTAGCTGCGCACGCATATGCAGGGACCCCACTAGACCACCAGGGCATGGGCACAGGTCGGTTTTCTCTCATAAAACCATTTTATTAAGCCCCCAGTACCCGGTGGTGAAGTCCAGCAGGGGGATAAGGCTTTGACCTGTAGCCCCTCCCCCAGCCCCAGGGCGCCATTTAGAGTAAATGTTCCCGCCCTGGAGCTGCATCTCTCTCTCTCCCTCACTCCCTGTCAGTGTTTGGGTGCCATTATAGCAAGCAGAGCTGATCCTGGGACTGTTTTGCAAATCCTCCTTTTTAAAGCCACCTGCCTGTCAGCATTGTGCATTTTACAGGACACTTAAGTATTCTACATGTCTGCTGACAGTGTTAGTTAAGAAAAAGTGCATTTAGTCAGGGTTATTTAGTACAAGTACCCTGTGATATACATCCAGTCTTTACTGTGCATTGTTATATCTATTAAGTGTATAGCTATACATAGTACTACTGTGTATTGCTAGTCCAGTGCAGTTTTATTGCATGTCATAATTTCTGCATTGTACAAACTGTGACTCTGTGTGTGTGCATATAGCTGCTGTGTGACCTCCATTTTGGTTATCTCACTCAGATTACTATCCCTATATTCTATAACCTGAGGGGGCTAAGTGTGTTAGGTTTATCATAATATAGGCAGTTCACAGGATATACTCAGTGTGTATTTTTCTCTTTAATTTTTAGTCACCATATACCTCTTGAATTCCCTGTTTGTGCTGATACACTACGCAGGGGGTTCTTGTCAGGTATTGTGCTGCTGATATTGTACTGTGTTGCCTTGCATTGAGCTTTTGATTATGTCAGCTACAAAGGGCAACGGAGCTGGGGCTGATCCCACATTGCGTGGTGTTGACGCTGCAGACACATTTGAGGATAACATAGCAGCTGAGGGTTCAGGTTCTGTGGGTTCCTTTCCCCCAGTGGGACTGTAGCAACGGGGGTGCAAAATGACCCACCTTGGGCTACCTTCTCCACACTATTGAATATGCTGGTAACTAGACTAACGCCCCCTATAGGACCTCCTGTGCCAGTACAACCGCTTATGGTCCCTGCGGTTAACCCGCCATGGGCAGATCAACTGTCCAATCAGTTACAGCAATTGAACCAATCACTGACTGCTCAAAAGTCTAACCCTCGCCCACCTAAGACCAAGGGGTCCTCTAAGCGGGCAATTACTTCCTCACAATCCACCAACGTCCCAGACACCTCGTCTGATGAGGATGGCGTTTATACGGACCCCACAGAGACTGATCCTGATGATTCTGATGGGGCAGTTGTTTCGCAGGTGGATGTTTCTGACTTGTTAGAGGCTATCAGGCTCATTCTTCAGGTTGATGATGAACCGGAGCCTGACGCTGCCCCTAAGAAACCGAACAGGTTTAAACGTCAGAAGGTGGTTAAACAAGTTTTACCTCACTCTGAACATTTAGTTGACATACGTCAGGAGTCCTTGGAAAATCCAGGAAAGAAGTTCACGCCTCACAAGAAGATGCTGGCTTGCTACCGCCTCGCTGCGGAGCTAAGTAAAAATTGGGAAACACCCCCTCCAGTGGATTTGCAGGTGGCACCGCTGGTAGTATCCTCAGCTCTGCCTGTAACTATCGTCACATCCTTGAGAAAGCCGTCGGACAAGCGTGTGGAGGTTTGTTTGAAGGCAATCTACACCCTAAACGGTGCCGTGCATAGGTCCACTATTGCAGCGAAATGGGCTGCAGAAGCTGTGGAAGCATGGGCTCAGGAACTGGAGGCGGAGTTGCCTTCCAATGCTTCTGATCATGCTAGACAATGCCTGTCGTATATTGTTACAGCGTCTCATTACATTAAAGAGGCAACTTCTGATGCCGGTATTCTGGTGGCCAAGGCTTCTACTACGTCCATATAGGCTCGCCGAATTCTCTGGTTACAGTCCTGGTCTGTGGACATGGACTGTAAGAAAACCCTGGAGGTACTCCCCTTCAAAGGAGACATTCTTTTCGGAGAAGACCTCAACAAGATAGTGGCTGACTTAGCGTCTGCTAAAACAGCATGTCTTCCTAGTACTGCTCCTTCGGTGCCGAAGGCTAAGAGTACTTCCTTTCGCTCCTTTTGTCCTTCAGGGAAAGCAAAAGGTCAGGCGTACCCGAAACAGGTTCGCACTTCCAAACGGGCCTGGGCTGCACGTCAGCCTGCTTCCAAAACTGACAAGCCTGCTGCATGACGAGGAGTGGTAGTACAGGAGCCTCTGGCTATTCACCAGTGTTCCTAGTCCCGAAACCGAATGGGTCTTCCCGGCCCATTCTCAACCTCAAGTCCTTGAACAAATTTGTGAAGGTCTCCAAGTTTCATATGGAAACTCTTCGCTCTATTATTCTGGCATTGGAACCTGGGGACTATATGGTCTCACTGGACATACAGGATGCTTACCTGCATATTCCCATTGCAGTGTCTAATCAGCAGTACCTGAGGTTTGCGGTTGGCAACCTCCATTACCAATTTCGGGCGTTACCTTTTGGTTTGACCACGGCTCCGCAAGTCTTCCCCAAGGTCATGGCGGTAATGACGGCTGTACTCCACCGTCAAGGGGTCAGGATCCTACCGTACTTGGATGAATTGTTGATCCTGGCAAATACCCCAGAGATTCTACTACGCCATCTGGATCTGACTATCCAGTTTCTGCAAGCCCACGGGTGGCTCATCAAGTGGAAGAAATCTTCCATGGTCCCTGCTCAGAGCATGGTGCACTCACAACCAGCGGTTGTTCTTGTCTCAGGAGAAAGTCCTGAAGCTTCAGGTCAGGATTCAATACTTCCTATCTCGTCCGCAAGTGTCGATACATTCGGCAATACAAGTGCTAGGTATCATGGTGTCGGCTTTCGACATGGTGGAGTACGCTCAATTCCATTCCCGCCCTCTCCAGAGGCTGATTCTTGCCAAGTGGGATGGCCTGCCTCACCGGATCAGGTCTCAAATTATCTCATGGTCTCCGGAGGTCTGTCTGTCACTGAGCTAGTGGATTCAGGACCAACGATTGAGCAGGGGTCGTCCCTTCTGGATCTCCAACTGGGTCCTTCTGATGACAGATGCCAGTCTGAGGGGTTGGGGCGCGGTGTTGGAGCAACACTCCCTTCAGGGTCGGTGGACCAAGGAGGAGTCTCTCCTCCCGATAAACATTTTGGAATTGTGGGAGGTGTTTAACTCATTGAACTTGGCCCAGCATCTAATACAGAACAGACCTGTTCAAGTACAGTCGGACAACGCCACCACGGTGGCATACATCAATCATCAAGGCAGCACTTGAAGCTGCATGGCAATGAGGGAAGTATCACGGATTCTTCAGTGGGCAGAACGCCATCTGCCAGCCATATCGGCAGTGTTCTTTCCGGGGGTCCTAAACTGGGGAGCGGACTTTCTCAGTCATCAGGACATACACGCCGGAGAGTGGAGCTTCCATCCAAAAGTGTTTCAACTCCTCGTGGACAAGTGGGGCCTTCCAGATGTGGACCTGTTGGCATCTCGACACAATCACAAGGTTCCGGCCTTCGGAGCAAGGACAAGGGATCCTCAAGCAGCGTTCGTGGATGCACTGGCAATTCCATGGAACTTTCGGCTGCCATACGTGTTCCCTCTGGTGTCACTCCTGCCCAGAGTAATAAGGAAGTTCAAGCAAGAAGGAGGCATCCTACTTCTGATCGCTCCAGCGTGGCCCAGACGGCATTGGTTCTCAGACCTTCAGGGTCTCTCCATAGAGCATCCCCTTCTACTTCCGCAGCGCCCAGATCTCCTCGTTCAGGGCCCCTGTGTATATCAGGATTTAGCCCGATTGGCTTTGACGGCGTGGCTCTTGAAGCTTCCGTCTTAAGGGCCAAAGGATTTTCTGAGGTGGTCATTCAAACCATGTTGAAGGCCCGAAAACCGGCTTCTGCTCGGATTTATCATATGGTCTGGAATTCTTACTTTGCTTGGTGCCCATCTAACAATCATGACGCTTACAAGTTTAGCATGGCCAAACTTTTGGCCTTTCTACAACAAGGCCTGGACTTGGGCCTTCGTCTGGCCTCCATCAAGGTTCATATTCTGCCTATTTGGTTTGGTTTCAGAGAAAAATTGCGACCTTACCTGATGTGCATACATTCACTCAGGGTGTGTTGCGGATTCAACCTCCTTATGTCCCGCCGGTGGCTCCGTGGGACTTGTCGGTGGTTCTGGAGGCGTTGCAAGGGTCTCCGCTTGAGCCTCTTAAATCTGCAGACCTTAAGTGGCTTTCTCTTAAGGTATTGTTTCTGCTGGCTATTGCCTCTGCTAGATGGGTGTCGCTCCACAGGGCACCCACCCTGACGCACTTAGCTTCTTTGGGTTGGTATGGCATTATCTGCTGACACATTCTCCTGTCGTGAGAGTGTGGTGTATGTGGCTACTAACAGTTGTCGTCTCTTTTGCCTGCTACTGCATTGGACTGGTTAACAAAAAATTGAGCTCCTGTGCACGGAGGCGGAGTTATAGAAGAGGCGGTGCTAGGCATTCTGGGAACAGTCAAAGCTTTGAGCCTGTTGGTGCCTCAGATCAAGATCCTACTCTACACCCCAATATTATTCCCTGTGGAGCCCAGTGTACCTCGTAGAAAGAGATTTAACAACGGTAAGTTCTTACCATAAATCTCGTTTTTTTAATTTATTTTTTAAATATTTTTTCAAACATTGAAAAATCGATCGGGAACATCGTGACCATCGGAACATCAGAAACATTGCTACCATCGTGGTTTTCATTTTGAAAGCCGGGACAGCCTCCAGGTATACAGGGGGGTCTGGGGGTGACTTGGGAGGGTTAAATTACACTCCCCAACGGCTACCATTGTCTGCAGCCGCTGGAGGGGGGAATCCTGCCATGCTGACCGATCAGCAGTGATCAGTAACACTGCAATCAGTAGGGGAGGGTGCAGGGAGACAAAGGGACCTTCCGGTCCTTCTGACAGCAGCAGCGGAGGGAAGTTTCTCTTCCCTGCCACTGCTAACACAGTTTATTTGACTGGTCGCATCCTGTGCGACCAGGTCAGATAGAGCACTTGCAGGCATGGTCGCATCTGATGCGACCATGCCAGGCAAGTGGTAAAATAATTGTGTGATTAATTGCTCCCAAAGCACTATGTTAGGAGACATACTGTAATTCTCATTACAGTTACAACATTGCTGAAATAATCTACATTCTACATCAGGTAAGTCACTGAGTTGTGGTAAAGGACTTAGGGGCCTATTTACTAAGCCTTTGATGGAGATAAAGTTAACGGAGATAAAGCACCAGCCAATCAGCTCCTAACTGTCATTTTTCAAACCCAGCCTGTGACATGGCAGTTAGGAGCCGATTGGCTGGTACTTTATCTCCGTCCACTTTATCTCCATTCAAAGCTTAATAAATAGAGCCCTTAAACACACTTTTAGTGCAAGTGCTGTGAACTCTAAGTAATATAGGTGGTCATTCCGAGTTGTTCGCTCGCTAGCTGCTTTTAGCAGCATTGCAAACACTAGGCCGCCACCCTCTGGGAGTGTATCTTAGCTTAGCAGAATACCAAATGAAAGATTAGCAGAACTGCTACTAAATAATTCCCTCCAGTTTCTGAGTAGCTCCAGACCTACTCCTAGACTGCGATCACCTCAGTCCGTTTAGTTCCTGGTTTGACATCACAAACACGCCCTGCGTTCGGCCAGCCACTCCCCCGTTTCTCCAGCCATTCCTGCGTTTTTACCTGACACGCCTGCGTTTTTTAGCACAGTCCCTGAAAACGGCCAGTTTCCGCCCAGAAACACCCACTTCCTGTCAATCACACTACAAACACTCGAGCGATGAAAAAACGTTGCTCGAGCTTGTGTAAATCTACAAAGTTTTGTGTGAAAGTACTTAGCACATGCGTGCTGCGTACCATGCGCATGCGCATTTTTGCAGTTTTATCAATTAATCACTGCACTGCGAAAATCGACAGCGAGCAATCAACTCGGAATGATCACCATAGGGTAGTATAGGGTATAAGTATACCCTATTAAACTCGGCAAGTAGCGAAAGTAGCTCAGAAAGATCATACTATGGGGCTGTTAGACATGAGTCACCAGCAGAAGCAGTCTCATTGCACGCTCAGAAATAATTGTGTTTTTTTTTAACCATATTTACAGTAAATTTGCATGGAGCTGCACAACCAACCACACATCCATCCACCAAGCCTATACCATGTGCGAGAGAGCCATCTGAAATCAGAAACATCTACTGTATTTGTGACACCCCATTAAGATAAATGTACTCCCTGCAGGAGAGATGCATATATATAGATTGAAGTTCATGTGGTTACATTATGGATAAATATGTTCATATTTATATGTATTCATATCCCTCACAGAGGGGGGTTTGAGGGGGCAGAGTTTTACAGAGCAGTGTGTGTGATCTGTCTCTGAGGTGAGGGGCGGAGTGATATTAGTCCGGTGAGGGAGTAGGCAAGCTGAGGGGAGTCTTCTGAGGTAACAGAAGCGAGTGATGCGCCCTGTGTAAACTTACCTCAGGTGACAGACACAGTTACTGGCCAGAGTGCAGCTCTGGAAGATCAGCACCAGCCTTCAGCTGCAGTAACAGGCGGAGCAAACTCCACATACCCGGCTCCAGCTCTCTGTACAACATTGCTCAATCAGGAATCAAAGTGGACTGAGAGGCGGGCCTGGACTTCCCAAATAAGGTTAATGGTGGTGGGACCTGGCTTGAGGCAGCAGTCCATTTGAAAGCAGAGACCATCCCTGATCTCGTGATCCTGCACTGACAGCACAAAGCTTCAACTACTGCAGGAAAGGTATAATTGCATTCAGCTAAACTACACTCAGCAAAGTGGAAAATGTCCATACTGTAGCTACTTAAACACTGACTATGCAGGGAGCAATTTAGTTCTTGTAGCTGTGCATATATTAAGCCATTCATCTGCAGCACTGTATACTATTCAGGAACAGTTAGACTTGTTTCAGACAGCACTAAGTTAAAGGAGTGACTAGACCCTGCAGCAGCAGATGTATTGCAAAACAATATACTGTGTACCTTTTTTAAGCAAGAGTAAGGCAGGCAATTTGATAAAATAAAGACTGAAATGCTAACCCCTTCTGCCTGTTCATCCACAGTAGTACTGTCCTGCTTACAGGCTGATAATGTCGATATTATCTTAAAACATAAAGCTATACCTTTAAACACACTTTTACCATGGAGCCGTTGCGGCCGCTAGACTTAATTCACTCTAAGTACCTTTTACGCTTTTTGCGTACAGAGTCCCGTACCTTGCACGGACTTAGCGTACAAACGCCGCGCTGGGGGTACAAAGTACACACAGCGCACACACACCCAGAGATACACTTTAAACCTTTGATTGATAATGCAATGCAATGATATTTCACTTTAAACCTTATGCAGCAATTCAATGCAATAATGCTATTACACTTTAAATCTTATGCAGCGCTGACGGTACAAAGTACCCGCAGCGCGTACACACCTAGTTATTACACTTTAAAACCTTAGCAGGGAAAAGAGGACACAACACCGATTTGTAGTTAATCACTGGGTTCCGACACCACAGAGTAATATATCTGAAAGGGGGTTAACAATACAAATTATGCACTACAATACAACAGAGTAAATGGCTACAGTCAATGTACATACGTGAGAATATTCGCTTGCGCTACCCGGCCCGGTCCTCCGCTATCAGGTTGATTGCGTTGAGAGTCTTGTTGTCAGGCCAGGCAGCAGCAGGCTTTTTATACAGTAGATCAAAACATAATACAATAGACACTGTGTGCTCTTCTTCCATTGGTTCGGGGGTGGGACATATCCTGTGCACCGGGGACCATTGGTCAGCTCAAGAAGTGGGCGATGGCTAGAACTTGAGATGTGGTTTCTGTTGTTTGCATCTGAGTTCCCGCCCTATGACCAGTTAAACCCATCACATTAATCATACATAAATCTGGTATTATTAATAACTTAATGTGGTAATATATAATAATGTTCTTATTCCCACCAGATTAATGTTTACGTGACTCTGAACAATATGATCCCACACGTGATATGATTATCTATTTCAATACTCAAGATATACATATATCCACATATATCCATATACTCATATATATATATATACACACACACACACACACACACACATACTCCTGCTATCACAATTTGTTAGGAATTATATATATATATATATATATATATATATATGCCGAAAAAATTGAAGAAGCAGGGAGTGCCAATAGTGCATTAAAAGAGTAAAGATATTTTATTTAAAAAATCCAAATTGGTGACAAGTAAAAACCCGTACCATAAAAGGCGGTCAAACCACCGCTCGTATAACTGGCATAAGATTTACCCCACTGTGTAAAGCAGCATTCTTTAATTCCAAATCCAAATGTCAGACCACGCCCATACGCGTTTCGTCATTCGACTTCGTCAGTAGGCCTGGCCTTTTCTATTGTTCACAGTGGTTCTATCAATCCTCCCAACAGGGTGTCAGTACTCCCGACGCCTGTGGCTATCTTTACTCTTTTAATGCACTATTGGCGCTCCCTGCTTCTTCAATTTTTTCGGCAGAACTACTACCTGTCCGGGATCGGGTACTATTGGGGAAGCGACAGCTGGAAACCCCAGAAGTGCACACTGACAAGAGTCGTCCATCAAATGCTATTGGCAGTCAGTGAATTTGAGGATTACTGTCCCCGGTTGATCTTTGGACTTATAGTTCCACAGGACTCTCTACATATACAGAAAAACTTCCACCTTGTGATTTGCGCTCATACTATCTGTCCATATATATATATATATATATATATATATATATACAAACACACACATCTCCATGAGTTTAGACTATGAATGTTAATATCTTAGATTTCTAAATGTCTGGTTTTGTGTTTTGGTTAGCTATTGTTAATTGATTTTCTAACAGCTTCGGTTCCTGGGTATTGTCTCTTCGTTTGTTTTTGTCTTCAGGTGAGACAATGACAATCCAGTACTCATTGTTTTAAATAGAAACTCGGCTATCCTAGTAAACAAAGGTGTTTGCCTTCTTCATAGAATTTCAAAGCTTAGTGTAAATAAGGCCATTGTATTTTAGTCTCTGGGAGTTTTAATTTATGTGTGACTGATCTTCATGCTGTTTAGAGGAAAAAGCAGACAGTGTGGGATTTATACAATATATATATTAGATTTATGATATGTCTTTGTGGCTTTTCCATGAGAGTACAAATTCCACTGTAATTACTCATACCACTCTCAAACCGCGCAGGACCGCGGGAGCAACCATACGCAATTTGTGAATATGTGCATGCACAGCCGAACACGCACGCACACGGAGGCCACCTATGTGGTGTTTGTATGTCATGTGTGTTTTGTAATATTTTCTGACTTCGACAGTCCACCCTTTGGCAGTCATCAATAACTGCCACTAACTAATCAATAAACAAATAAAAAAAAATATTACCCATACAATATATACTAAAGCTTGGATGATCGGGGAAGAGTTGTAGGTGGGAAATGTATGACCTAGTTGGATAGTAAAAAGCATGTATGTATGAATCCATGTCTGAGGGGCATGTATCATTGTGCCGTATATGTTCTAGATAAGCTTCGAGGTATTGCGAAGTATACATTAAATCCTTCTTATCCCGTATTACGGGTCTGTAAGTGGGCCGACAAACACTACCGAGCTCTTTTCGGCTTCTTGTTCCAAAAAATGGGGTGCACATTTAGTTGATGATACATGGAGGGGGAACATATGTGAGTGCTAGTATATGTGGATATCACCTGTCGACTATGTGTGTCATTAACTGAAGGTTGTAGAGATGAAGATAAGACACATATCTAAAATACATTCACATAACATTTTCATAAACATTCTTGGGTAGGGTCGATGTTTTTTACGGATCGGTGTATCTGGGCAAAGGTAGAGACAAAGGAAAAACGGGTGAAAGAAACAGGCCGTGGAATTCATTTGCAATCATGTCTTATCACAACACTGTCTCTATGGATGGGTCGGAAATTAAATCTGCTGCTGTAACAATGCCCCCGCTCCTTAAACTCATCAATTTTGTGCCGTGCTTGCGCCGCGTTAAAATTCGAACACACCTAAATATCAAGCCAATAATTATGACGACTCCCAGGATACAAAGGAGAAACTTTCCCACACTCATAATAACCTTTTGAGCCCACTCTCCTAATCCTGAGAACCAATTTCGTGGGTTCAACCATGAGACCCAGCCGGTCAGTTCATTACTCACAGCAGTCAGGGTAAGGTTGTGTCTCCTCCGGAACTCCCACTTTAACTGCAATATATCATCCATATTTTGATCGATAATCTCTGTGGGGTCGTCAGTGCTGTTTGCAATATACGTGCAGCACTTCACACCATATTGAGTTGCCAAAATGACACAGTACCCACCCGTCACAGCTGTGATATAATTGAGGACCATTCTATGCTGGATCAGTTATGTCTTGTAAGCTTGTAACTCCCTTCCTGTATACCTGAAGGTGTCGTCATACATCTCAGTGATATTATCTATCAAGTTCGCTAGCGCATGGATATACCTATAATTTATAATTCCTCTGGCAGTACAGGTGATTTCTAATGTGAGAAGGAATTGAATCCCGGTGGATTCGTGGATCAAATCAGAGGCTACGTGCTCTGTCCTCTCTATGAGGTGTCTCTTGACAATGTGTTCATAGTGAGTATGAGTATAAGGAGCCTGAGCACTGCGGTGAACCTCTTTCATCTTGTCATGGGTTATGGTCATGACCTCTGGCAGCACTCTTCCAATATAACACAATCCTTCTGAGTTCGGGGCAAGCCACTTATCCGCCTTCCTCTCACATATGAAATAGGCATCATCGGGGAGAACATATGGGACAGAATATGACATTACCATATTACAAACTTTCCAGGTGAAAAACCCCATCCCTAGTTCTCCCATCTGTTCAGTACAAGTATCAGGCTGGATGATATGAGCACAGTACCCTGGTGATACTTCTCCAACCCACATGGTTTTGCTTCCTCGAGAATACCTATACCGAAAATACCTTCCACTGTTGGCTATTTGGCGTACAAGTTCAGAGTCTATGGGTATCCTATCAGCTCTGTGTGAAAAGGCCATGGTCTGGTTATTCCATGTCACTTCCCAATTTCCTGGTTTTCGGAAATTGGAAATGTTGAAACACACTAAGGATCTATCTACATGATACTGGTGGAGCTTCAAACTATGGGGCCTAGAACTATTACATTTCTTGTCCACCGGTCTCCCACCCCGTAATTCGAGTACCTCATCTATTGCTAAAGGGTACGGTACTAATCCTGACTTGCTCTGACCTTGGGGTACTTGTGAGCACACCCAGCATTCTGTCTGGTTTAAGACCTTACCCACTAGTGAGTGGAAATCACTCAATGGATGACGGTCCATGTTGATATTAAGGCTGGACTGACATCTCTGGATGCACCCATCCTCGACTATGTTCTCACAATTCCTACAAATGCAATTTTCCTCAGCCAATAACCCTTCACAGTGCCTCCTAGCTCTCTGACTACCAGATCGTTTTCTGATACTCGCCTTTGCTCGAGTGATGTGTTGCTCTTGGAATTCTACAAATCCGTCCTCGCCATCAGAACCCATTCCAGATCCTTTCTCGACCTCTCTGGGACCCTCACCGAAACAGACTGTTCTGGTCAACAACAGGGTTAACAGGAAACCCCGGAATGCAGTATCTTGGGGTAAGTCCATCTTGTTAAGGGTAGAGAAAGGGAACAAGAAGGGGGAGGAAAGGAGGGAGAGAAGGAGGGTAGTGGGAGATGGAGAAAATAATAAAAAAAGGAAAAAGAAAACTGGTGCGACAACCTCCTCTGGTCTTGTTGTTCTCCGCGCTCAGGTGCCGTTTCAACAGTACTGCCTCTCAACCTTCCCGGAACAGACACTCCAGTGATACGATGTTCTCTCCGGGTCAGCGACCTTTCTGTAGGAAACATAAATCTGTTTAACTGTTGTGTATTATCAGTTGTGTGATCTTTGGGAAGTGAGAAGAGAGGGGAAATAATAAAAAGAAAATTTGTGGGGGCGTGGCCTAACTACCACAGGAGGCAGACGTGCAGCTCAAGAGCTCCTGTGCATAAAGCTGCCAAAAGGCCCTTTTTAAGTGCACCTGGGTCCCCCACCTACACCCTTTTACCTTTCCCGCTGTGCCCCACCTGCCTGGACCTATCTGGGGAGTCGCCGCGGAATCGAGGAGTGCTTTTCAGCGCTCCTGCGGGTTGCGGCCCTCTCCCCAGACCGAAGCCGGGGCCTAGATTAGAAGCGGGTTCCGTTCTGACGTCCCGGAGCCGCGCACTCGGATCCACCTCTCACAGTAAGTGAGATCAGTGAGGGGAATAGCGGGACCTTACCTCGGCCCAGCAGCAGCCCTTATCAGCACCCGGCGCCCGGAGCTCCGTACAGCCGAGGACGGCAGCAGCGCGAGTGCGGCCGCCATCTTACCGCGGCCTGATCAAGGGAGGAGGACGGGAGGCCCAGATCCCCGCCAGCGGTTCACCGCACTTTACCCGGCGCCCCCTTCTTAGCGGCTGGGACTGCCGCTTGTCAGGATCTCTGGTTGCGGATCACAGGTGAGCTGGGATAGGGGCTGGCTGCTCATATCAGGCCCGGAGGAACTTTCATGTGCTGGCATCCATATTGCAGCACTCGGCCACAAAGTGACTCACCTCTATAATACAACACACCAGCGGCACCTGTCTCTCTCCCTCCCCCTATTTACTGCAGTGGGGGCGCAGGAGGTAAAGAATACCCTCCCCTCGGCAGTGGGGTAACTTGGGAGAGACGTGGCTGGTCCCTGTAGTGGCCTGCTGACTGGCTCATTATCTTATAACTGCTGTTGACACAGACCCCGGGGCACTGAAGGGCCTCACTCCTCCACACAGTGCAGCTCAACTGACGACGGCCCGAGCTCTCCAAAGCGCCTCATGGCGCCCATGATATCGGCCCGACCCTAGCCTATCCTGCGGTCAGCTAGCGCATGAGGGTCAGCTAATGCTTTAGCCCAGGTCTTACATAATTATTTTTTACCAACATTGGAGCTCCCCTCCGCGAATTGGATACCTTGAATACCTACTCTCCCGCCCCATTATGTCGCAAAAAAATCGTAAATCAAATGCTGCTAATAAACCCAGCATCCTGCGAGCATGGGAGAAAGCGGGAGCTACTTCTCGTAACTCATCAATTGCGGAACGCATGTCCGACTCGGAGGATGCTTCATCACCAAGAGCTTCCCTCACCACCCAAGATGTCGTCGCTATTGTGACTAAAACTATTCAAACCGAAATGAGATCGGCGCTGGCAGAATTCAGAAAAGATCTGACCGATTTGGGCACCCGTACGGATGCGTTGGAACGCAAGGTGGACGAAGTGTGCCAGTACCAGGCCGTGCTTGAACAGGAGATGCTTGACCTCCGCACTGATGTCGACGTGCATGAGGACCACCTAGAGGATTTAGACAACCGGAACAGGAGAAATAATATCAGAATCCGTAACATCCCTGAGAGCGTTGCATTGGACGCCCTCCCGGGTTTTTTGGAAGGCCTGTTTCTGAACCTACTCCCTGATACTCCGAAAGACCTGTTCCTTCTGGATAGAGCGCACAGAGCGCTCCGCCCTCGGCCTCCACCCTCCCAACCGCCCCGAGACGTCATCCTCCGATTCCACTATTATAAATCTAAGGAAAAAGTGATGTCGGCCGCGCGGGAACTCCAGTCTGTGGATTATTTAGGCACCCAACTTCAAATTTATCAAGACCTGGCTCCTTCTACACTCAAGAAACGCCGAGACCTTGCAGAGATTACTAGAGCCCTTCGTTCTAACTCTATTAAATACAAATGGGGATTCCCTTTCCAACTCCACGTGACCAAGGATGGGTCCCATCACTCCATTAGAACCCCTGCTCAGGGCTACGACCTCCTCAAGACTCTTGGCATTTTTGATTCTTTACCTAGCGATCTCAGAAATCAACTCGCTTCCACATCTTCACCTAGACCTGTGGCACCGACTCCAGATTGGTCTACGAAATAACGTGACACTTTGAGGATAGCAGACACGTAACTATATTTCGCTGATTGCGGGACACTTGCCCCTCCCCCCCCCCTTTTTTTTTTTTTACCTTATTAATATTACTCATATTACTCTACGGACTGTTAGATTTATCGGTCATACGGGTGTTGGTCGTGCCTAGACTCAGGGGAAATAAAAATGTGCTTACTGTGCCTTGAAGTGGTAAGGCTAAGATTGATTTCAGTAACTTGGGCCTGGCACTGACTGCATATCCGTACCTATTATCACCCCTAAGTTGCTTCCCGTTATCATCTACTACAGTTACTCACTAAATGTTATCATGTGACCCTATTTGCTTTTTCCTTTCTCCCTCCTTCCCTCCCCCCCCCCCCCGCTCCGCAATTAGATGTTGCCGCTGTGGTCATTTAGTTATGTGTTTGCCTAGATAAGCTGTGAAGTCAATTTGCTCTCTTTTAGCTCATGACCTGTTTATCTTTACTCCCTCGCGCTTGACCGCGGGATGTCTTAGTTTGTGTTGTTCACGTTCTGGTTCTCTAATTATTTTTTTCTTATACTGTCATTACCCCCCACATTGAAGGGGCTGCCTTTGTGGCACTACCCCTTCCTCTTGCAGGCCCAACCCGCTCATAAGACATGGGCCTGCACTTAGAGTTTCTTTCTGCTCTTCTTCTCATTCTTTCTTCACTGTCCCTTTCTCTGCTCTGCAGTTGGCCGCATCAGTGGTTGCTCACTATGTTCCGCATGGGTGATTACTACCCACCATGACTCTGAAATTGCTCTCTATGAATGTCAATGGCCTCAATTCTCCGACAAAGTGCTCCATGGCGTTTCACTTTTTTGCCAGACACAAGCCAGATATAGTATTTCTCCAAGAGACACACTTCAAGTCCCCCCACCCTTCCTTAAACAGTAAAAAATACCCCCACACTTTTCACTCTACTATGTCAGCCAAACGCAGGGGAACTGCTATACTGCTTCACAAAGACCTTCCTATAGTCATACATGACTCTTATCACGACGATAAGGGTAGATTTGTAATTCTCTCAGGCACCCTCAATCAGCAATCTATTACTCTAGCGTCCATATATGCCCCAGGCATGCAGCATGGTTCCTTTTATGGGTCCTTCTCTGACCAGCTCGCTAAATTCCCGAACTCCAAAATTATAATTGCAGGGGATTGTAATGTAACTCTTGATCCTCGATTTGATAGGTCCCGCCCGGTGATAGGGACATCATCACACATGAGATTGTCTAAGCCCCTGCGAAATTGTATCTCCTCTCACAACTTGTACGATAGCTGGAGGACCTTATATCCCTCTGCCAGAGGCTTCACACACTACTCACCCCCACACGATCTCTACACCCGCATAGATTACATCTTTGTGGACCGTGATTCCACTCAGAATCTCCACGGGGCACAAGTAATCCCCACTACTTGGTCAGACCACTACGCCCTTCTTTTGGATGTTGCTGTCCCTCATACTTTATCGTCCCCTCGGACATGGCGTTTACAAGAGTCCCTTTTCCTTAAACCCTCTAACATTATTGACATCACCGCCATGATTCAGACATACTGTGCTGAAAATAGCTCTCCGGATATATCTCCTGCAGTGTTATGGGAGGCTCATAAGGCTACGCTTCGTGGCCAACTTATCAATCTTGCCTCAACACATAAGAAGATAGAGACTAAACGCATTCATGACTTGGAAACGGAACTAACTTCTCTAACCCTTCTTCACCAGCGCTTTCCGAAAAAGCGTCTTTACACCAAAATTCTCTCACTTAAGGGACAGCTATCACAAATTCTCACGAAGAAAACGGTTAAATCTCTTCTATGGATCCGCCAGAAATTCTATGAAAAATCTGATAGAGCTGACACTCTACTGGCTCGCCGCCTCCGAGCTAAAAGGACGCAAAACCGCATACTTGCTCTGAAATGCTCTGACGGAACCGTGACCTGTGACCCCAAAATTATGGCCTCGCAATTTCATGATTATTATGAATCACTCTATAACTTACCCCCACCTACTCCCATTGATTCATCTCACATTTCCAACATCCAACATTACCTCACCACATGTCGCTTACCAAAACTTACGGCTTCAGACTTGGAAACGCTTAACGCCCCTATCTCCAACGAGGAAATTCTGGTCACAATATCTCAATTGCGCCGTTCCTCGGCCCCAGGTCCCGATGGCTATACGGCCATCTATTACAAAAAATTTGCGCACTCACTTCTCCCCATGCTTCACTTGTTATTCAACTCTTTATTAGAACTGGGCTCCCTGGACGCAGCAACCACCAGGGCTAACATTATCGTTATACCCAAACCTGACCGTGACCCGCTTGAAATGACAAATTATAGGCCCATCTCATTGTTAAATACAGACCTTAAACTATTCGCCAATATTCTTGCGAACAGATTAGCCCCATTTCTACCGACCCTGATACATCCAGACCAAGTCGGCTTTATACCTAATCGACAGGCGGCGGACAATACTCGCCGGCTTATCAACCTTATACATCTCTCTCAACGAGAGTCCCTTCCGACCCTGGTGGTGGCTTTGGATGCAGAAAAAGCCTTTGATAGGGTGGCATGACCCTTTATCCGTCAAACTTTGAAGAACATGGGCTTGCATGGAGCCTTTTATAATGCCGTTATCTCACTTTATTATAATCCCTCAGCCTCCATCCTCGTCAACGGCCTGGCTTCCCCATCACTCTCAATTAGAAATGGCACCCGGCAGGGCTGCCCACTTTCTCCATTGCTATTTGCTCTGGTGATGGAACCGTTGGCGGCAAAAATCAGATTGAATACCAACATCTCGGGCATCAAGGTGGGAAATCATGACTTCAAGATAGCGTTATATGCGGATGACGTCATTCTTACCTTAACTGACCCACACGTATCTCTACAACACCTATTTGAGGAGATTCAATCTTATAGCTCGCTATCTAATTACAAACTTAACGCTAACAAAACAGAAATCTTAGATATACATGTGACTCCTCGGGACCTACGCCTCCTTCAGTCCTCCTACCCATTTAAGTGGCAACACACCAAAATTAAGTATCTAGGAATCTATTTAACAAAGTCTCACACATCATTATACACGGCAAACTTTCCGCGTCTATTCGCTTCCATACGTACTGACCTGGGGGGCTGGAATAAATTCTTTATCTCTTGGCTTGGGCGTATAGCTGCTATTAAAATGAATATACTCCCACGCTTGCTATATCTTTGGCAGACCCTCCCTATCCATATCCCGACCAAAATATTGAAGAATCTGCAAAGAGATCTTTCGATTTTCATTTGGGCTGGAAAGAAGCCCAGAGTTAAGATACGAATAATCCAGCAGCATAGAGACTCAGGGGGCCTAGGTATGCCGGACTTGATCAATTACTATCGTGCCACACATTTGGCCTCCTGTGCATTATGGCACTCACCCCCTGAACAGAGATTATGGACTCTCTTGGAAGCTCAAGTGATAAATGTATACTCTCCTTCAACCCTGCTATGGTGCGAGCCCCGCTGCCGCCCGGCTTCGTCTCTCCTGTTGCCGACGATGCGCTTTGCTCTATCGGTCTGGGATCAATGCACCCGCTATTATTGCCTTCGTTCCTATAACCCGTTGCTGACCCCCCTATGGAACAATTCCAAGTTCCCCCCTGGCACCAACCACCTTGCTTTTAAGCACTGGACTTCTCACAATATCCTTTTCTTGATCGATCTGGCCCCCCTTTCTTCATTCCCCTTGTCTGCGGACCTGCAATCGCGATTCGCTCTTCCCCAATCATCCTTCTATCAATTCCTACAAATTCGTCACCTTTACTCTACTTTAAGACACAATGCTCACCCTTCACCTAAAACGGCATTTGAATCTTTATGTTGTGGGCAACGTTCCACAAAAGGTTTGCTATCTGCTATTTATCAAATTTTGCTATCATACAATTCCCCTGCCAAAGAGTCTCATGAAATAGCATGGGAAAGGGATATGGGAGAGGCATTGACGATAGAAGAGTGGGTTGATATCAGACAAGAAATCGCTAAGAGCTCCTTATCAGTTCGTATCAAAGAAAATTCTTATAAAATTTACTATCGATGGTACCTTGTGCCATCTAGACTCCAGGCTATATATCCGTCCTGCTCTGACAGATGTTGGAGACATTGTGGACGGAGGGGAACCATGCTGCATGTTTGGTGGTCCTGTGGGATCGCCCGACGCTACTGGCGACAAATTCATAAATTAATACTAGAAATTACTGAGGTGGTTGTTCCAGCCTCCCCTTCTTACTCTCTACTTTCACGTCCAATCCCAGACACACCTAGCCATCTACTAAAACTAATCAAACACATCCTAAATACGGCCAAATGCCAAATTGCAGCGAATTGGAAGTCCACCTCACCACCTACTCTTCCCGCCACTGTTAATGCTATATGGACCACATATAAACTAGAACGCATTACAGCTGCCCTACATGACACTTCCGTCACTTTCATACGCACCTGGACGCCTTGGACAACGCACTTTAAAGCTGAATTGCCATTGACAACCATTTGATTCGCTCTAGATACGGATGACAGGAACCGACCTAGTGACCAGCCCTGTGTGGCCGACGCCCCCCAACCCCCCTACCCCTCTTTATCTTCTCTTACTCTTTTTCTTTCTTCTAACGTTTTGTTTTTTCCGTAACTATATTGAAGTTTCCACTTACGCTCTTTGTTATTCGATAAAATGGATCATCACGCCCAATGCTGTTAGAAAGTGTGCATACCGATTTTTATCTTTTATATTGCCTCAATATGTTACACATTCTGTAATGATCCAAAAATGTTGTCTAACGTTTATACCTTTGTGATTCTTTATGCATAAATCAATAAAACTTATTTCAAAAAAAAAAAAAAAAAGAAAATTTGTCAGATTTGCGTTCACCATCAGGCTGTCACACCATCATGTATATCGGTATCTATGCACAGTCTACCTTCACCAGTATTCCCATTCTCCACCCTTTGTGCATGACCAGGCACACTGATACTGGTGTCCCTATGCTGGTGAAATATACTGGGTTTGGGCAGAACTCTGAAAAGACCGAGTAGGCATGTGACGTTTGAACTGTAATCCTGTCAGTGAACGTAAGAAATGAAGAGGAAACTTTGAAGACAAATCACAGAGTTTAGTAAGAGGTAAGTTTGTAAAGGTAAAGGAGATTTTACAAAGTTTGACATCTGGATGGGGCACTACGGGGAATGATTCCCTAATCAGTCTGTTCCCCTTAAAAAAATTCTATGTGTGTTATATCTCTACTGGGACTATCCCAGCCCTCAATCCAGTGTCTTGTCCATTCTAAGTTCATAGGGAACCCGGTATTTTTGAGATAATTTCCTCTACCTGTGATGGACATGCTTCTAAAACAGTGAAATGCAACATTAGTCTTCGTGGGTATCTTAACATATTTTGTGCTTCCTGGGTGGGAGCACTCTATATGTATACCATCTCTGACAAAACTCCTGTTAAGTTGCTTAGAGGTCACTTCTGCTAGAGAGAGAAGCAGAAGTTTACAGGCCTCCTCCTAACCCCAGTAAGTTCTGTCAAAAGGGTAAAGTTGCATTTATTCTGTTCTTCCCATTAACCGAATCTGTTTTTCTATATATATCGTGATTCCTTACTATATGTCCCTTGATCCCGTCTATGTGTTTAACAACGTGGCTTGTTTATTCTGTCTAGGGGTCTATATTGGCTATGTGCTGTACTACTCTTACAATCTCTAGCAAAATGTCCTCTATTTTTACAATTGTAACATACTCTCAGTCTTTTGTTACTACTAGGGTTTTGGGGCTTGGGCTGATGAGACTTTGGTGTAAGAGCCTGCATACTTTCAATCCTCAGCGTCTCCTCTTGCAGTTTCCTACGCCTAGAAATATTCCTATGGTGTTCAATTGCGCACTCTCTAAGGCAAGCTACTGTGACCCCTCTCCAACCAGGCAAAGAGGTTTGTACTCTGTCCCTTACTGTCTTATCAAGTCCGTCCATCAGCACAGAGACAGCCACCTCTCTGTAATTTTCATCGTTCCCTGCATCCGATACCCCTATGTATCTATCTATTATTTGCAGGGCCCGATGGAAATATTCAGATGCCATTTAATTTTCCCTCTGCTTTATGGAGAAAATTCTTCTCCACTTAACAGTTGTGGGGAAATACAACTCTAGTTGCCTGTTAATTTGTTCTAAGTTCTCCTGATTGAGTTTGTCAGTCATAAGACTATCCGATTCTAATCTACAATCAGTGATGAATTTTTGGGTGTCAATATTAGGGGGTAGGCACGCTTTCAAGAATGTCCGCCAATGTTGGTTTGTCGGTTCATACGCATTACCCAGATCTCTGATAAACTTTTGACATCTGGCTAAATGCTTCTGAGGGTCGGGAAATTCTGAAATGATTGACCGCAGCTCATCTCTGGGCCACGGGCAATACATTGCATCATTCCTGGTAAGGGCTACTTCCTGACTATCGGTTCCCCCATTGGGAGTTACTATTTCCAAGACAGGGTGTAATCCTACCATTCCGTTCCTAATCTGTTTACTGTGTGGTGTTGTTGTTTCTGTGCAATGAACTGTCTCATACTTACCGGTGGCTGTGACCTCACCAGTTCTTTCATTAGGGAATACTGTTACTGCACTCCCTGGTTGGACAGGCCCCACCTGAGTTTCCTGCAAGATGACTGTTTGGAGGAGAGCTGCGATTTGGCTGAATCCTTCATCTCCCTGTGACCTAAAACCTTGGAGAGACTTCAAAACAGGATACATTTTGCAAAAGTTAGGGTTAATACATTGCTCTTTCATATTACTATCATTTACGGATGTATCATTGACTGTAGCCTTCTGTTCCCCTTCGACCTGTGTCGACAATGGTGTGTTTGTGTTCTCATTCCCGCTAGGTTTGGAATCTGCTGCATATGTTACCGTATATACTCGAGTATAAGTCGACCCGAATATAAGCCGAGGCACCTAATTCTACCACAAAAACCTGGGAAAACTTATTGACTCGAGTATAAGCCTAGGGTGGGAAATGCAGCTCTAGCCGTACACAGCCCTCAGTGCCAGATATGCCCTCATAGTGCCAGATATGCCCCCACAGTGCTGCCAGATATGCCCCCACAGTGCTGCCAGTTATGCCCCCACAGTGCTGCCAGTTATGCCCCCACAGTGCTGCCAGATATGCCCCCACAGTGCTGCCAGTTATGCCCCCACAGTGCTGCCAGTTATGCCCCCACAGTGCTGCCAGATATGCCCCCACAGTGCTGCCAGATATGCCCCCACAGTGCTGCCAGATATGCCCCCACAGTGCTGCCAGATATGCCCCCACAGTGCTGCCAGATATGCCCCCACAGTGCTGCCAGTTATGCCCCCACAGTGCTGCCAGTTATGCCCCCACAGTGCTGCCAGATATGCCCCCACAGTGCTGCCAGTTATGCCCCCACAGTGCTGCCAGTTATGCCCCCACAGTGCTGCCAGATATGCCCCCACAGTGCTGCCAGATATGCCCCCACAGTGCTGCCAGATATGCCCCCACAGTGCTGCCAGATATGCCCCCACAGTGCTGCCAGTTATGCCCCCACAGTGCTGCCAGTTATGCCCCCACAGTGCTGCCAGATATGCCCCCACAGTGCTGCCAGATATGCACCCACAGTGCTGCCAGATATGCACCCACAGTGCTGCCAGATATGCCCCCACAGTGCTGCCAGATATGCCCCCACAGTGCTGCCAGATATGCCCCCACAGTGCTGCCAGATACGTTCCCTCCCCAAGTGCCAGGTATGCCCCACAGTGTTGTTACTTACCCCTCCGTCGATCCCGCGCTGTCTTCTGGAGGGACACGAAGCACACAGCGTGCGCGGCTCTCCTGTGTCCCTCCTGCATCTTCGGCGGCCGCGGCGGGTCTATTATAGGAAGTGCCGGTTCGTGATCAGAGGTCACGAACGGGTATTTCCTGTAATAGAACCGCCGCTGCTGCCGCCGGAGATGCAGGAGGGACACAGGAGCGCCGCGCGCTGTGCGCTCCATGTCCCTCCTTCACACTGCTCTGCCTCTGCCTGCACTGACTCGAGTATAAGCCGAGGTGGCTTTTTCAGCACAAAAAAAAGTGCTGAAAAAGTCGGCTTATACTCGAGTATATACGGTAATTTCTCTTGCATATCGCCCTCTTGCTGCCATAAGTTTAAACAGTCTGCATGTCTAATCCTTTGTTTTCTGGATTTTATAAGACATATCCTACTCCTTAAATTCTGCAATACCTCTGGTTCAAAACTGCCTACCTTAGGGAATGGTTCCCTATCTTCCGCAGTCATACGTTCCCATTCATTGCACAAAACTTCTGCGTGTGGTCCATGCTTCTCACACATTATGTACCTCGCGGACCCCCTGGGCCTCGGAATGTCAACCTGAACCCTGGTTGCACGTCCCTTACTTGAGCAACTGGCCCCCATATTTTGCAGGTATTGCCTTCTCGGCTAATCCCACAAAAAAACAAAATACTCAATATAAGGCAACGGTGAAAGTTCTCCGAGTGCTTTCACCCACTCACCGCCCACGTTGGCCAGTACTACCATACACTGTTGAAAGCGAAGGCAATGTACCCAACCTAGGGCCCCTGTGTAACCTCTATTTACTGGAAGTATCTGGGAATAACTTACCCTTTCCAGGAAATATAAGTCGTTGGAGATTTCCTGAGAGAGACCAGCGAAAACTCCCTAGACCTTTATTATACACAAATCACGCTTGCGTATGCTATATCCAGCGCTAATGATACCGCGATTTTATGCAAAGCTCGTAAAAGAGTATCACGTTGCGCTAAATATTGCAGCCACGAACGCACGGTCCAATCGCACAGCGTATAGGTACTTGTTACTTATCCGCCGTACGACCACTGGAATCGATTTTTCAGGCTGCGAAACCTCAGCCGGAGCGTATCAAAAAAACTATATGGGTATCTTTGCTAACCCCCTGGGCTGCGGTACTCTAAACCTCGCTGACCTCTGGTCTGCGGTACTCTGCTACCTTGCTCCTTTGTACTTCAATTTATATTAACATGAGTCAGCTGCCTCACGCCACCGAGTCTCCACTCACTCGGTGTACCACTTCTATGGGATCCCGAATTCCCTGGGTCCACAAAACCTGTATTATGTTTGCTCACTCACGTTCGTTCACTCAAATACACTTTGGTTTTTCTGTACAGAAAATCAACTTTCATTCAGATAAACAGCCTTAGTACCAGAGGTAATACAGTAAAAAAGGTTTTATTTAAACTACATTTTGGAAACCGAGCAATTTGTGCTATTGTCGCGTGGCTACCATCCCGCCCCTTAACTAAACAATGCTGTTGTGTAATTTGTACTTAGCGGTCGTACCCGTATGCACGTTGCGTAAACACGCGACCTTGCGTACGTCTTTACGTTGCGTACACAGTCCCGTACTCTGTCCGAGACACGTGTGCAAAGACCGTACGTCCGCAATAGTACAAATCCCACACTTCTATAAATGTAAGCGATATTACCTATAATCGTTTACTTAACACAACACAGTTTCTTTCTGTATAAACCTGTTTAACTAGGCCAGACTGTATTTGTGTTTTACATTTACTTCCTTAATATTTAGTCTATGTTTTAACTAAATAGCAACAAATTTCTCTGCACAGGTCTAAATGAATCTAGTAATCAGTACTTATGGCAACAATGTGAGCAAGTATACAAAGTACAGGTGTATGCTTGTGTTGTGTGCGCATTTGGCGCCAAACAGAAATTCACAGACTTTTAAAATAGCTTTGCGTATTTACCTTACGGATCCCACCAGCATCCCTACAAACAATGCAGAGCAGACACCATCTAATCAGCAATAAGATAGGGTTTCCTGTGTATCCACCAACCAGGAGAAGGCTTACGTGGGATACCTGTCCGCCCTTTGCTGATAGATAAAGTCTGCTTTAACCTGCTAGGCTGCGGGTATGAGGAAAAACCGGACGATGTCCCCAATTGATAATGTCGATATTATCTTAAAACATAAAGCTATACCTTTAAACACACTTTTACCATGGAGCATTGCGGCCGCTAGACTTAATTCACTCTACGTACCTTTTACGCTATTTGCATACAGAGTCCCGTACCTTGTACGGACTTAGCGTACAAACGCCGCGCTGGGGGTACAAAGTACACACAGCGCGCACACACCCAGAGATACACTTTAAACCTTTGATTGATATGCAATGCAATGATATTTCACTTTAAACCTTATGCAGCAATTCAATGCAATAATGCTATTACACTTTAAATCTTATGCAGCGCTGATGGTACAAAGTACCCGCAGCGCGTACACACCTAGTTATTACACTTTAAAACCTTATCAGGGAAAAGAGGACACAACACCGATTTGTAGTTAATCACTGGGTTCCGACACCACAGATTAATATATCTGAAAGGGGGTTAACAATACAAATTATGCACTACAATACAACAGAGTAAATGGCTACAGTCAATGTACATACGTGAGAATATTCGCTTGCGCTACCCGGCCCGGTCCTCCACTATCAGGTTGATTGCGTTGAGAGTCTTGTTGTCAGGCAAGGCTGCAGCAGGCTTTTTATACAGTAGATCAAAACATAATACAATAGACACTGTGTGCTCTTCTTCCATTGGTTCGGGGGTGGGACATATCCTGAACACCGGGGACCATTGGTCAGCTCAAGAAGTGGGCGATGGCTAGGACTTGAGATGTGGTTTCTGTTGTTTGCATCTGAGCTCCCGCCCCATGACCAGTTAAACCCATCACAGTAATCATACATAAATCTGGTATTAATAATAACTTAATGTGGTAATATATAATAATGTTCTTATTCCCACCAGATTAATGTTTACGTGACTCTGAACAATATGATCCCACACATGATATGATTATCTATTTCAATCCTCAAGATATACATATATCCACATATATCCATATACTTATATATATATATATATATACATATATATATACACACACACATACTCCTGCTATCACAATTTGTTAGGAATTATATATATATATATATATATATATATATACAAACACACACATCTCCATGAGTTTGGACTATGAATGTTAATATCTTAGATTTCTAAATGTCTGGTTTTGTGTTTTGGTTAGCTATTGTTAATTGATTTTCTAACAGCTTCGGTTCCTGGGTATTGTCTCTTCGTTTGTTTTTGTCTTCAGGTGAGACAATGACAATCCAGTACTCATTGTTTTAAATAGAAACTCGGCTATCCTAGTAAACAAAGGTGTTTGCCTTCTTCATAGAATTTCAAAGCTTAGTGTAAATAAGGCCATTGTATTTTAGTCTCTGGGAGTTTTAATTTATGTGTGACTGATCTTCATGCTGTTTAGAGGAAAAAGCAGACAGTGTGGGATTTATACAATATATATATTAGATTTATGATATGTCTTTGTGGCTTTTCCATGAGAGTACAAATTCCACTGTAATTACTCATACCACGCTCAAACCGCGCAGGACCGCAGGAGTGACCATACGCAATTTGCGATTATGTGCATGCTTTGTATGTAATATGTGTTTTGTAATATTTTCTGACTTCGACAAGGCTTTGACTGGCCCACAGGGGTACAGGGGAAACCACCGGTGGGCCCCATTGCCTGGGGGCCCACCTCCTGCACTAAGGATCAGGTTCCAGACTGTGCACTTGAATTATACATTATACATATACCTTATACCTTATACTGGATTATGGTGTATTTTCTACAGTGCATTGTTGTTATTAATCTGTTATTAATCATGCATGCAGCAGCTGAATTTACTGTATATATTTATGAAGTGGCCCAGATGTTGCACTCTCTAATGGTTAGTCAAGCCAATGAGGTGGAAGGCCACACCCCCTCTGCAGACTGGCCACACCCCTAACATGGGCCCCTATCACTGCATTCCTCCGGTGGGCCCTACATGCCCCAGTCAGACACTGCCTGCTTATTGCCTATTCTCCTGCAAAATTATCCAGTGACACTGAGAACTGTCAGCAGTAAGGAGAGCTTAGTATTCGACGATAGCTATGGTAGCAGTAAGCAGTACCATCAGGAGATTGAGCATTTCTGTCAGGAGCACACTGCGGCAGCCAGAGCCGGCCCTAGCCAATATGATGCCCTAGGCAAGATTTTGGCTGGTACCCCCTACACCACAGCTAGTTCTTTCTCTGACCCTGCATCCCTTTCCCAGCACCATCACCCCTAACCCATAGCAGTCCTCATTTTGGTGTTCCTACCCCCTATATTTTAAATAGGAACAGTGCACACATTCGACGCACAGCTCAAAAAGGGGTGTGCTCTTGCTGGGAACGGGCATGGCCACACAATAATACCCCCAATTCAAATTACGCCATACAGTAGTGCAACTTAATTCACATTTTATCATGCAATAGTGTCTCTAATTCACGTTACATCACTCAGTAGTACTACTTTACCTTATAAACATTACTCCTCACATAAGTGCCTCTTATTCACATTACATCACACTGAATTGCTTCTTATTCACATTACACCACACCATATTGCTCTTTATTCACATTAGTCCACAGAGTAGTGTCCTTTCTATACGTTACGTCACACAGTAGAGCACCTTATACTCATAATGTACACAGTAATACCCCTTAAACATATGCCCCACATTATTAATGCATTTATACACATGACACACATAATGCCCCTTACACATATGCCAAACACTACTGCACAACCAACCCATCTGCACACAGCACTCACATGGCTGCACTGCCTCTGTTTGGAGGTGTCCTCATACATCTTGCCTCAATACGCCATGCAGCAGGAGATGCCTGTTGTGAGTCAGCTGGCAACTCTGCTAACATCGGGTGCCTTTTTTGGATGAAAATGCACCTTATGGGGGTAATTCCAAGTTGATCGCAGCAGGACATTTTTTAGCAGTTGGACAAAACCATGTGCACTGTAGGGGGGCAGATATAACATGTGCAGTAAGAGTTAGATTTGGGTGGATTATTTTATTTCTGTGCAGGGTAAATACTGGCTGCTTTATTTTTACACTGCAAATTAGATTGCAGATTGAACACACCACACCCAAATCTAACTCTCTCTGCACATGTTAAATCTGCCTCCCCTGCAGTGCACATGGTTTTGCCCAACTGCTAAAAAATTTCCTGCTGCGATTAACTTGGAATTACCCCCTATGTGCAGTACTAGGGGGGTAATTCAAAGTTGACTGCAGCAGCAAATTTGTTAGCAGGTGTGGCAGATGTAACATGTGCAGAGAGAGATAGATTTGGGTGGGTTATTTTGTCTCTGTGCAGGGTAAATACTGGCTGCTTTATTTTTACACTGCAATTTGGATTTCAGTCTGAACACACCCCACCCAAATCTAACTCTCTCTGCACATGTTATATCTGCCCCCCCCCCCCCCCTGCAGTGCACATGGTTTTGCCCAACTGCTAACAAATTTGCTGCTGCAATCAACTCTGAATCAGGCCCTATGTGGCTAGGATGCACAAGCAACTTCTGCTGATTATAACGATATGCGGCATGCCTATATTTTGTGTGCGACTGTGACTGTATCTGCATACGAAATGCTACATTATGGTGATTTCCAGGAATACACTGTAATGTAGCATTTCATATGCAGATACAGTCACAGTCACACACAGAATATAGGCATGCCGCATATCATGTTAATCAGCAGAACCTGCTTGTGCCCCATGCATACCAAATGCCCTAGGCATTTGCCTAGTTTGCCTATACCTAGGACCGGCTCTGGCAGCAGCACCTTTTACAGTGTAACAAAAGCTGGAATAATTAAAGGCCGCAGCCCTTTTGAGGAATTATCATAGGTGTGCGCAGTGGGGGATCCTGGTGCGCACAGGCACCCCCTAATGACTGGCACCCCGATCTCACATGCCTGATGCAGCGATCACCGAGGAGACAGATTACTGTCCCCTCTGCGCTGCACCCTGTCAGCGTCCTGCATTACTGACCGGACGCCTGGGTTAATAAAGGATGCCACCGCCCACCCGTCACACCCGCCACATCTCCCCTTCTATGCTATGCCAACGCCAGCCATTGATGAGGAGCAGCATGCAGCCAGCATCCCTCTTAGGAAGACAAATTCAATACTGGCAGGCGGCCGGCAGCAGCATTGACACGTCACTCGTTTTTCCAGCAGCAGCAGTAAGTAGTCTGCGACTGTCAGTGTCAGTGAGTGATTGACTTGTAAGTAAGCTGCTGCAGCTTGCAGGGGAAAGAGAGGGAGAGCCAGACCAGACTTAGGAGGAGCAGTGTAATTGCAGTGCGTGCCATCAGGGGTGTTTGTTTGGTGCACACCACAACATCTGACAATGCATCTGCTTTACTAGGATTGGCACAAGGGTGGATATTTTATATTGTGTTGACGTCAATAGATGGTGCTAGACACGCCCAAAAGGCTTTGCTAGACACACCCCTCCGACGGTGCACCCCCTAATAAAATGTGCTGCGCACGCCTATGGGAATTATAAAGAGAATTATACTAATTCAGCTAGAACTAAGAAACCTTTTGACTGTTTTAACTAGAACTGTACCTTAAATACAGAGTTGTTCAGTAAGCAAGTCTGGAAAACCCTTTAATTTATTATATTGCATGGTTAACCTTCAAAGGAGACAGCATTAAGAGTCAACTAATGTACACCAACGAAAGAACACCCAGCTGAACTGTATTGTTTAAATAAATTAAGAGCTCTTCTAAGTACTGAATAAAGAGCTCTAAGGTGTTATTTGTTAATCGTTTGCATAAGTATGACAACTGTTTATGTATTTGTCTGGAGTACTTTATTTTGCTAACATAGGCCCTCATTCCGAGTTGTTCGCTCGCAAGCTGCTTTTAGCAGCTTTGCACACGCTAAGCCGCCACCCTCTGGGAGTGAATCTTAGCATAGTAAAATTGCGAACGAAAGATTCTCAAAATTGTGATTACACACCTCTTAGCAGTTTCTGAGCAGCTTCAAACTTACTCGGCATCTGCGATCAGTTCAGTGCTTGTCATTCCTGGTTTGACGTCACAAACACACCCAGCGTTCGCCCAGACACTCCTCCGTTTCTCCAGCCACACACCCATAAAACGGCCAGTTTCCGCCCAGAAACACCCACTTCCTGTCAATCACATTACGATCACCAGAACGAAGAAAAAACCGTGAGTAAAATTCCTAACTGCATAGCAAATTTACTTGGCGCAGTCGCACTGCGGACATTGCGCATGCGCATTCGCGACTAATCGCTCCGTTGCGGGAAAAAATAACGAGCGAACAACTCGGAATGACCCCCACAGATTCAGATCAATGGGGGGTCATTCCGAGTTTTTAGCTCGTTGCCGATTTTCGCAACGGAGCGATTAAGGCAAAAATGCGCATGCGCATGGTACGCAGTGCGCATGCGCTAAGTATTTTAGCTCAAAACTTAGTAGATTTACTCACGTCTGAACGAAGTTTTTCCATCGTTGAAGTGATCGGAGTGTGATTGACAGGAAGTGGGTGTTTCTGGGCGGAAACTGGCCGTTTTCTGGGAGTGTGCGGAAAAACGCAGGCGTGCCTGGATAAAACGCGGTAGTGTCTGGAGAAACGGGGGAGTGGCTAGCCGAACGCAGGGAGTGTTTGTGACGTCAAACCAGGAACGAAACGGGCTGAGCTGATCGCAGTGTAGGAGTAAAGTCTCGAGCTACTCAGAAACTGGTAAGAATTTTCTATTCGCAATTCTGCTAATCTTTCGTTTGCAATTCTGCTAAGCTAAGATACACTCCCAGGGGGCGGCGGCCTAGCATGTGCAATGCTGCTAAAATCTGCTAGTGAGCGAACAACTCGGAATGACCCCCAATATCTTTTGACTCCTGTGGAAGAAGACGCTGAGACTGTGTTTTCCAGTAAAATAAAATTGTTATATTGTTTCAGTGTACAATTCTATAGTATTGTTCAAATAGGTGAACTGTAGGCTGTTATATAAACTATGTGCTTATATGATATTGCTACATTTTATTGAGACTAATAAATTCTAACATGAATTGATAATGGTGATTAAAGCTCTTCGTGTAAGATTTTCTTCTAACTTCTCTGTGAAGATTGCAAAGACCTGTGGATTTTGAAGAAACAAGGCACTACATAGGGGCAGTACGGATGGTGTAATGATTAGCATTACTGCCTCACAGCACTGAGGTCATGGGTTCGATTCCCACCATGGCTCTACCTGTGCGGAGTTTGTATATTCTTCCCGTACTTGCGTGAGTTTCCTCCGGGTACTCCGGTTTCCTCCCACAATCCAAAAATATTCTGGTAGGTCAACTGGATCCCAACACAAATTAACCGTAGAATGAATGTGTGTTCATGTACATGTGGTAGGGAATATAGATTGTTATCTCCACTGGGGCAGAGACTGATGTGAATGGGCAAATATTCTCTGTAAAGCGCTGCGGAATATGTGTGCGCTATATAAATAACTGGTAGTAATATTAATAATAAGAAGAGCCTTCCTGAATACTTACCTCTAGACATTAGTAGAATACTTACATGAAAATACACCCTATTCTAGTATTCACTTGGGTATCACATTTTTGTATCTCTTAATAGCCCACAACTCCATCTACTTGCTCACCTCATGCCCTCAGGACAGATTTATCCTGCATGCCCAGTTGCCATCTAGTTACACCCAATCAGCTTCAAGTGAAATGCAACAGAGATGCATAAATCAGTTGATCATAGAAGCTTGCGTTGGATTCTGACGCATGCGCAGATGCTACAGATCACGTGATTCTTCTGCTAAACAGACTGACGTGCAAGCATGACTCATCCCTTACATAAGAATGCAAAGCACCTGTGTGTATAAGCTTCTTATTCAGTATAAAACATAAGTGGAACATACCCAACTTGACCTACTGTATTTCTCCCTGATGAAATGTCTCACATTGGCATGTGGATTGGCAATTCTAAAAAGTGTATAACAAGCAGCTTTGCAATGTACTGTATTATTATTGCTTATGATTTTTTTTTTCTTTTAAGTGTAAAATCCATTTTCTACAATCATTGAAAAGCACAGCCCCTGCAAGGAAGGGAAATATCTTGTACCTTGAACCGAGCCCTGGAAAAGCTAAATTAAGCTGCTCAATCATAAAATGAAAACATCAAATTTGGTACACATCTCAGGGGAAGGATTTATTACAAAGACCAGTGTAATTTAGATACAGAGCACAGATACACAGAATGATATACATATCCAAGGTTACCTTTACTGTATGTCAGCATGACACAGGAAATCCAATTCCAGTAGGACTGGATATATTATGCTTTGTTGAATTCTTCTAGTGCTGCTGTGATGAATACAGAGCAATCATCTGAAAACGGGAACCTCTAGATCTACCTTTAGAACTCCCAATTCATTATGTGTTCGTTCCTTACGTGCTTCAATATAACTGCTCACTAGATTACCTCAGTACAGCTCTTGTCAAAAGACCTGCTAAAATAATAGAAGTAAATAGCTGAGCAATTGAGGCTATAATAGGTAATACAAGAATGGGAATAGATGTAATTAATTACACACACTATACAGAAAGTCAGGACATGAAGATACTAGCGCCGTTAATGTGAAAGTGACAATTCAAATTGTTGACTGTAATACATTGCAAACAATAAAAAAGATTTCCAGTTGTGGCTGAATTATTGCACTTACGATGTTCATCAATACTGTACGTCAGGTAGCTAAGCACTATCAACATGAAGATTGTTCATAACATAAACATTTGTGGGGCTGTTCTTCTATTTACTAACAATACAAAGCAGATAAATCATTGTATATGTTACATTGCACAGTGCACCCAAATTCTATACACTACTGTATGTTACATACCCTATAAAATGCCTCATCAACTGTAAACAGACATTTACTGTACATTACCTCCCAACTGTCCCGATTTGCAGCTACCTTATACTAATGTACGTAACTGATCAACTAATATGGGGGATTGTGCATGTGCAAGCAGAAACCTGTGCAATCCACCAGTGGCATAGCTATAACTTTGGAGGCCAATGGCACAATTTCTGTAGACCCCCCAGAGGACACCTTGCTCACATAGACTACTTAAGAGTGGTACACCAGGCCGGCGCATCGATTGTTCGGCTGATCCGCCGACCACTCTGACAATTAATAAGTGAATACACACCTACCAATCGTCCGCCCGATGTGTTGTACCTGACATCACAACTGGGCGGGCATGTAATGCCCACCTAAGCCTGCCCAGTTGAGTTGTCAGTCACCGGTGGTTCCTGCATCAAGTGTCAACTGCCCATACACACAGCCAATTGCCCATTGGCTGTGCTGCAGGGCTGGCATAAGATGTCTGTGAACGACACCATTCACAATCATATTGGGAGTGCACACCCACTGACGGGCTCACGATATATAGACCTTTCAGTCCAATATACTAATATGTCGCTCAGCGTTTACCCAGCTTTAGGGCTCTTACCCACCCTGACTCCCCTGTTCCCGCAGACTACTTGGATCTCAATTGACCCATGCACATGATTCCGAATCACACGGCGCATTTGATACACACCCACAACACTGCCCATGATGCTCTAACATGTCAGGGTGGTTATGTGCGATAGTATAGTCACTGCTCAGTTCATGACCCTAAATGCCATATTTCACAGAAAGACAGATCCAGCCAAGTTTTGTACGACTCAGAATAGGATGGATAGGCGCATGTGCTCCTTCCAAAACTCAGCATCTGCATCAGTGAATGGAGATCTGTGTGAATCAGAAATAGCCCTTAAATGGTCATTTATGAAGCTCCCAGCATTTAAAGAAGCGGTGCAGTGGTGTGCTTCTTTTCCACTGTGCTTACTTGTGTGCCATGAGTAAAACAAAGTGTAAGCCTAGTAAAGATGCTTTCCGAGTAGAGATGTACATTTCGGTTCTCCAGAAATCCGAATGCACCCAAAATGTTGTGGATTCAAACTGAGCCAAAACTGGTTCAGATTCCCAGAGAAGATCCAATCCAAACTTAGGACTCGATTCAGACCTGATCGCTGTTGTGTGAATTTGCAAGGAGGATGATTTTTGATCGACTGCGCATGCGTACAGATCGTAGTGCGCACGCGTTAGGCCAAACTGCGAAACAGTCCAGTGTCTTTTTTTTGATTGCTAGGCGTACTCAAGTTGATTGACAGGAAGCCGATGTTTGGGGGGGTAACTGGCCGTTTTCTGGGAGTGTCAGTAAAAATGCAGACATGCCCAAGCGTTTTCAGGGAGGGTGTGTGACGTCAGCTCTTGCGCGTTCAGCCTGATTCTATCGCACTGTAGGAGTAGGTCCTGGGCTACGCACAGACTGGAAAAAATAATTAGATGGTGAGTGAGTTGTGAACGGATTTGCAGCTGACCAGCGTTCGCAGAGATTTTCGAAAGGCATATGCAGACTTGCACGGGGCGGGTAGTCTTGGCAACGACTATCTGATAGCAAACCTTTGCAAATTCGCAGAGGAGCGATTAGGTCTGAATTATGTCCTGAATCCCAGCTCAAATCTTCCCATGGTTCAGAACTTGGATTTTAAATATGAATTTTCGGGGTTTGTATTACAATTTTATCAATTTTTATTTTTATTTTAGCATTGATTATCAATATTTTTAATAAACTTTAAACCAAACCAAAATCTGATTCCAAACCAAACATGTGAAGGTGGTTTTGCCAAAGTCAAGCCAAAATACAGGGGGTCTGCGTACATGTCTATTTCTGAGCTTTACCTACTGTTATTTTCGCCCCCCTTTTACTATTTAATTTTTTTCTAACTTTGTTCTAAAATTATGTTCGCTTGATACTTATTCATGTTATAATGAAATCCTGAGAGTAAGAAGACATTTAGGCAGTCTTGATTACATGAGTTACTTTTCTCTTACGTCCTAGAGGATACTGGGGTTCCATTTAGTACCATGGGGTATAGACGGGTCCCTTGGGAGCCATGGGCACTTTAAGAGTTTAATAGTGTGGGCTGGTTCCTCCCTCTATGCCCCTCCTAACAGACTCAGTTTAGAAAATGTGCCCGGTGGAGCCGGTCACAGCTAGGGGAGCTCCTAGGACTTTTTCTAGTTTTATTGTATTTTAAAAGAGTTAGCTACAAGGAGGCTGCTGGCAACTGCCTTCCTGCTTCATGGGACTTAGGGTGGGAGTACGATCCAACCCTAGAGGTTAATGGCTCCTATCTCCGCTGACAGGACACTGAGCTCCTGAGGGTGATGTTCGCAAACCCACGAGGCGACCGCTCACTCCCACAGCACAGCCGCCACCACCTAACAGAGTCAGAATATGTAGTGGTGAGTATGACGCCGTCACCCTGGTATGCGGGTCACCGGTGGGAATGGCGGCCCAAGGGTGGGAGCGCAGCTCTGACAGGCTGCGCTCCAGAGGGCTCAGAGGCACACTGTATGGCACTGTGAGGGGTGTCCTGAGCCAGCGCAAGCACCCTACACTGGTCACAGAAGGCTACCAGGGACTTATCCAACTGTTAGCTGCAAATTACCTCAGGCCAGTATAATACAATAAGTGCGGGAAGACGCGCCATTACAGGGGGCGGGGCTTCTCCTCAGAGCAGGATCCATCACTCACAAGCGCCATTTTCTCCCTGCACACATGCTGACAGGGAGCACTGTCCTATATATATATATATATATATATATATATATGTAGCAAAGATGCGGCACTCCAGGCTTAAATAATTAACCAAAAGCAAGTTATTACTTGTCCAGCAACGTTTCAGTAGTCGCACCTACTGTCGTCAGGCTTTATTACAAGATTAAAATAGTGTACATACCTTTATACTGTTACCCCCTGTGAATTCCCGCCGGCTCGTCCCGGGAACCGCTCACCCGCCGAGCCGCTTAGCATCTGACGTCATCGTCTAGCGACGGCGCCGTGAAACAAACACCCATCACCATGGCAACCAAGGAAGCGTGCAGTGTAACATAAGAGGCTGGCTGTAACAATATAATGACAGTTCCTTATCTGATATACTCATTTTACAGACTGTTATTAAACAACTAGGCATCCTTGTTGTCTCAATTTAATAAATCCTATTCTTTATATCAATAAACCTCTCAGTAATTAACACTATCAGATATTGCCCACTATTTTATTTTAGGAAAGATGAATATGAAATAGTTTCATTGAGGCCTTTGGGATATATTACATCTAGACATAGTATCCCATCTTGTTTCTAATTGCAACAATCTTGCACCTCTATTGCCTCCTCTCATGTCTCCCACCACACAGTCTGTCATTCTATATCTAATACTGTGCAGAGGATGTTTGCATTGGGCAAAATGCCGGGCCACGGGCTGTTCGCTGTCGCCCGTGTCCAGGGCATTACGGATGGCTGACCTGTGAGCTGACATCCTTTCCTTAAATTTTTGTTCGGTCTTGCCGATGTAGCTCAAGCCACATGGGCAAATGATTTGATAAATTACAAAATTTGAGTTACAAGTTAGCTGATATTTAATGGGGATTTTTTGTCCCGTATGTGGATGGTTAAAAAAATCTCCGGCCAGGAGATATTGACAAGTAACACAGGCACATTTGATATTGCCCAATTTAACTGATGTGGGCAGAAAAGATGTTTTTCTTGTAGGTTCTCTCTTTAATTTTGCCACATCCGTTTTCACCAATAAATCACGCAAGTTTTGACCTCGCGAATAACAGGGCATTAATTTAGTATCACTTAGATGTAAAGTATTGTCTGAACTTACAATAGACCAATGTTTCTTGGATATTAATAGAATTAATATGTGTAGAATTAACATTATATTTATTAACCCATGGTAAAACTGGCCTGTCTGCCCTGGTTTTCTTATTTGTACTCAGTAATGTATCTCTATCAAGGGCCATTACTCTGTCTTTGGAGTTTTTAAAGTTTTTAAGCAATAACCTCTATCTACCAATTTGTCTATTAGACCATCTATTTGTTGTTCTGCCATCTCCTTACTACTATTAATGCGTCTGATTCTAACCGTTTGAAAGTATGGAAGACCTCTCATCATTGATTTGGGGTGACAGCTTCTAGCATGAAGTAGTTGTTGTCTGTTGGTTGGCTTCATGTACACACTACACAGTAGTGGTAAGTGTAGAATTTTTAATCTGAATGTTCACATCTAAAAAATTAATGGCCTGCTGGTTCATGCAATAGGTGAACTTGATGGGTCCCTCTGTGGCATTGTACTCAGCAATAATGTTCTCCAATACTGTATGATTACCTTTCCACAAGATGATTAAATCATCTATATATCTGTTAAACAGCAACGCCTGAGCAGTAAACAAAGGATTGTTATATAACAAATCATCTTCTACCCCAAACATCACTATATTCGCGTACACTCGAGCCACAGAAGAACCCATCGCACACCCCCTGATTTGCATGTAGTATTATTTATCATACAAGAAGAAATTCATGGTCAGGATTAATTCTAACAACTGCAATATCACATCTACCTTAGCCAAAGTAAATGCATTTTTCTTCAACAGAAATCTTTTAACAGCATTTAATCCAAATTGATGCGGAATCGATGTATATAGACTTACTACATCTACTGTAACTAACCATGTATCATCTGGAATAAAACTTAATCCCTTTAAATTGTTAAGTAAACTGGTTGTATCTAGCAGAAAACTTGGTTCGTTTCGAATTAACGGCTGCAATAGAGAGTCTAACAGACAAGCTGTCGGTTGCAATAATGACCCTATGGCCGACACAATTGGGCGGCCAGGCGGGGGATCCACCCCCTTATGGATCTTTGGAATCAAATAAAAAATAGGTACCAATGGATAGTCAGGGATCAGAATCTTAAATATATCCTCAGAGATTAAATCTACAACTAATGCTTGTTGCAAAATACCTTCTAATCTCTTTTTACAAAGATTTGTAGGATTAGATTGCAATTTTGTATAAACCTGTGAATCAGACAATTGTTTAAGAGCTTCCTTGTTATAATCAGTGAAATCTTGGAAGACAATTGCTCCCCCTTTGTCAACTGACCGAATTATCAAATTATGATTGTTGGACAATGATTTCAACGCCTCTCTTTCTTGTAAAGTTAGGTTAGAATGATTGGAACCATCACTATTGGTGACCGCTTCCACATCCCTTTCTAACAGTCTCATAAAGGTCTTGAAAAGAAAAAAATACGGAAAACATTGAATTCCAGGAAATAAGTGAAACGATGAGAGCCAACAATTAAGAATTAATACAAATTTATTAATAATGTGAAAAATAAAAATAAAAACTGCATATAAAACCTAGAAAGATTGGATTAAAAAACACCTCTATATACTCCGTTTATAGACATCAAATGAGCATAAGTTCATATTAATAATAGATGAAGAAGATGTCCATAATTGATATAACACCGATGAATGCTGTGCAAGTAGCCGGCAATGGAAAAGTAAATGAAGTCCCGGAGTGTAGCAAGCTACGTTAGTGAACGTATGACAGCTGGCAAATATATAAAAAGGGCTGTGATCCCAGAGTTATATTTATTTCAAATCACCTGGTTCAAGGTGACTGTTTTACCTCTCATGTGGGCTGGCGATGGGCCGAGCGTCCTCGGCCTGATGTCCTGCAGTGCCCACTTGCGCTGTGCAGCGTGGTGGAGATAAAGATGATCACCCGAGTATTCAGGATATTGCCAGCGTTGTGTTGTAGAGCCGCGGCCAGCGGTATTTAGGAGCTTGAGAACACTCGCACCGGAGCAGTATAAATGGTGTGTTTGTGATAACACCGGAGTAGAGGTGAGCTTGAGGCGGAGTCCTAACGCGTTTCGTCACGCTCCACGTGACTTTGTCAAAGGTATACTCCTGCCAATGGCTGGCCGATATTTAAAGCCAGTTCAAAGATTCTAACAGCTGTCTGTAATCGGAATCAGGTGCAGTTATATTAACGAGTGTCGGCTCTCATCGTTAAGAGATAAGAATAATGCAGTGTCAAGTGTAACAGAGATAAAGGAAATAAAACGCAGGACTATATTGTACAAAACCTGTCAGTCGGTAACATAAATAAATCACAAGATATTATAATCGAACTGTGCTGAGAGGGGTTAACAATTTATAATTTTTGTTTACATTTGTATAATAAATATCTAACCAGTGATACAGTCTATATAGTTAATAGCTCTAATTTGCTACATGGGAAAAGAGGCAAGAAAGGCAGATCTCCAGATACCATTCCCTTTCCTAAGGAGTCATTTATGCATTCTCAAAATGTAAAAAGACAAAACCAATGCCCAGAATAATAAGGCGATAAATAGTTTAAAACTAGAACTGAAAGTTCTGAAGGAACCCGCTAAGGTGTGTTAACTGGGTGCGAACTCATAAACCCTTACATATAGCGGGTCTGTGGCTAAACGGTCTACGCCACACGAGCCGCTGAACACTTGTGTATACAAGTGTGACAAAAATAAAAGAAATAAAACGAAGGACAATATTATAAAAAACCTGTCAGTCAGTAACATAAATAAATCACAGGGTATTAAAATAAAACTGTGCTGAGAGGGGTTAACAATTCATAATTTTGATTGCATTTATGTAATAAATATCTAACCAGTAATACAGTCTATATAGTTAATAGCTCTAATTTGCTACGTGGGAAGAGGTAAGAAAGATAGATATCCCGATTCCATTCCCTTTCCTAAGGAGTCATTTATACACTATGAGAATGTAAAGAGACAAAACAAATGCCAGTCAAGAAAGACTAGCCTTACAGAGGCTGGCCAATGACCCCTCCCTTGTCATCAAACCTGCTGACAAGGGAGGGGGAATTGTTATACAGAATACAGATGATTATCTTGCAGAAGCATTCAGACAGCTGAATGACTGCAGGACTTATACGAAATTATCCACCGATCCCTCTGTAGAATTCCATAAACTATTGACATGCATGGTGAAAGAGGCTTTTGATAGAGGCATTGTAACAAGGGAGGAAATGAGATATTTAATTCCCACTCACCCCATCACTCCCACGTATTATCATTTACCTAAGATTCACAAGTCCCTCACTACACCACCTGGTCGTCCTATTATTTCTGGTGTAGGGTCCCTCACTTCTAATTTATCACAATTTGTAGATTATTTTTTGCAGCCACTTGCTTCTTCCCTACGTTCACATATCAAAGACACTACATCCTTTCTTAATATCATTTCCAACATTAACTGGAAAAGCTCCTTTTTCTTTATGACTTGTGATGTACAGGCATTATATTCTAATATTCCACATAAGAAAGGAGTGTCTGTTATATCAGACATCTTATCTGCATCCAATACTATTGAACCAGGGTTACAACAATTTTTACTTGACTCTATCACCTTCATTTTATCTCATAACTATTTTGTTTTCAATAAACGATTTTATTTACAGATCCTCGGAACGGCCATGGGGACTAGGTTCGTGCCGATCTTCGCCAACTTATACATGGGCGCCTTCGAGGACAGCCATGTTTGGGGGCGGAGTTTTGGCGCGGACCTGGTCTACTATGGTCGTTACATAGATGACATGTTTTTTATTTTTGATGGCGACATTTCCTTGGTTCCTGATTTCATCACTCAATTGAACACTAATGATTTTAATTTATGTTTCACCAGCACTTCACATAAATCTTCTATTTCCTTCCTTGATATTAGCCTCACAATAGTAGACGGGAAAATCTCTACTAAAACCTATCGAAAGGAGGTTGACTCATTAAATTTTATACATTACAATAGTTCACACTATAAACCTTGGTTGAATAACATTCCCTAAGGACAGTTTAGACGTATTAAACGCAACTGTAGTGGTCTAATGGACTATCAATCACAGGCAGATGAATTATCTGCATCATTTCAGAATAGAAGTTATCCGACAAATCTGATCAAATCAGCAATGGAAAAGGTGGATATTTTGGATAGAAAGGATCTTCTTATGCACAAAATACAAGACACCAATTTTGTGCGAGATCAACCATATTTTCTGACACAGTTTAATAGTTCTTCATTGAAGATTAGGAACATCATATGTAATAACTATTTCATTCTCCTTACAGATCAAATTCTTAGGGCAGAACTTAGCGACACACCTTCTGTGATCTTTAAAAGATCTAATAATTTACAGCAATCTCTTGCACCTAGTTTATTTACCAATAGAAGAAATACAATAATTAATACTACCTCAATTGACTCTACACAGTGGCTCCCTAAAATCATGGGTTGTTTCAAGTGTGGGGCCAAACAGTGTCTGACTTGTTCCTACATTCAGAATAATGCGAAATTTTTTGGCATTTCTGAATCTTTACGTTTTGAGATACGATCTTTTATCAACTGTAACAGTTCTTTTGTTGTTTACTTATTGATCTGCAAATGTAATCTGCTATATGTAGGTAGGACAACCCGTAAACTGAGAGTCCGATTTTTAGAACATAAACGGAACATCCAAAAGGGCTTCCTTTTTCATAGTGTCTCTAGACATTTCTCAGATAAGCACCAAAAAAATCCGTAAGACATCCAATTAGTTGGGATCGAAAAAATTATGCCAACAGTACGTGGGGGGGATCGTTATAGAAAACTTTGTCTCCGAGAGAACTATTGGATCCATAGACTTGGAACCCTAGCACCAGAGGGGTTGAATGAATCTATTGGATTCGATCTTTAAGTCATTCTTAAGTGGCTAGTTGCCCACCCTGTCTGTTACTGCCTACTCTTTTCCATTACATGTATGGTAGTTGTATCACATATATTAATTATATGGATAATGAGTCACATCTAAATGCTCATATTGAACCCCTATGGCTATAGTCAACGGTGAGTGTTGCGTACCTTTTTTGTCATTACATTATTTTTGTTATGACATAATATTGTATAGATACTCCCTGTACAGCATGTAACTTTCTGCGGGTTGTGAAACCGAACGCACCCTACAATATTGACAAGAGCCGGAGTTCCCCCCTGTCTATCGGAAGAACTCCCCTCGTTCCTTGTATATACAAGTGCCTGACTCGCTGAGTCTTGTCTTCCCCCATTCATCTCGTAACATGTTAAATATTTATACTCTCTATACAACGGCTCGTGTGGCGTAGACCGTTTAGCCACAGACCCGATATATGGAAGGGATTATGAGTTCGCACCCAGTTAACACACCTTAGCGGGTTCCTTTGGAATTTTCAGTTCTAGTTTTAAACTATTTACCGCCTTATTATTCTGGGCATTTGTTTTGTCTCTTTACATTCTCATAGTGTATAAATGACTCCTTCGGAAAGGGAATGAAATCGGGATATCTATCTTTCTTACCTCTTCCCACGTAGCAAATTAGAGCTATTAACTATATAGACTGTATTACTGGTTAGATATTTATTACATAAATGCAATCAAAATTATGAATTGTTAACCCCTCTCAGCACAGTTTTATTTTAATACCCTGTGATTTATTTATGTTACTGACTGACAGGTTTTTTATAATATTGTCCTTCGTTTTATTTCTTTTATTTTTGTCACACTTGTATACACAAGTGTTCAGCGGCTCGTGTGGCGTAGACCGTTTAGCCACAGACCCGCAATATGTAAGGGATTATGAGTTCGCACCCAGTTAACACACCTTAGCGGGTTCCTTCAGAACTTTCAGTTCTAGTTTTAAACTATTTATCGCCTTATTATTCTGGGCATTGGTTTTGTCTTTTTACTGAGAATGCATAAATGACTCCTTAGGAAAGGGAATGGTATCTGGAGATCTGCCTTTCTTGCCTCTTTTCCCATGTAGCAAATTAGAGCTATTAACTATATAGACTGTATCACTGGTTAGATATTTATTATACAAATGTAAACAAAAATTATAAATTGTTAACCCCTCTCAGCACAGTTCGATTATAATATCTTGTGATTTATTTATGTTACCGACTGACAGGTTTTGTACAATATAGTCCTGCGTTTTATTTCCTTTATCTCTGTTACACTTGACACTGCATTATTCTTATCTCTTAACGATGAGAGCCGACACTCGTTAATATAACTGCACCTGATTCCGATTACAGACAGCTGTTAGAATCTTTGAACTGGCTTTAAATATCGGCCAGCCATTGGCAGGAGTATACCTTTGACAAAGTCACGTGGAGCGTGACGAAACGCGTTAGGACTCCGCCTCAAGCTCACCTCTACTCCGGTGTTATCACAAACACACCATTTATACTGCTCCGGTGCGAGTGTTCTCAAGCTCCTAAATACCGCTGGCCGCGGCTCTACAACACAACGCTGGCAATATCCTGAATACTCGGGTGATCATCTTTATCTCCACCACGCTGCACAGCGCAAGTGGGCACTGCAGGACATCAGGCCGAGGACGCTCGGCCCATCGCCAGCCCACATGAGAGGTAAAACAGTCACCTTGAACCAGGTGATTTGAAATAAATATAACTCTGGGATCACAGCCCTTTTTATATATTTGCCAGCTGTCATACGTTCACTAACGTAGCTTGCTACACTCCGGGACTTCATTTACTTTTCCATTGCCGGCTACTTGCACAGCATTCATCGGTGTTATATCAATTATGGACATCTTCTTCATCTATTATTAATATGAACTTATGCTCATTTGATGTCTATAAACGGAGTATATAGAGGTGTTTTTTAATCCATTCTTTCTAGGTTTTATATGCAGTTTTTATTTTTATTTTTCACATTATTAATAAATTTGTATTAATTCTTAATTGTTGGCTCTCATCGTTTCACTTATTTCCTGGAATTCAGCGCTTTCCGTATTTTTTTCTTTTCTTTTCTGTATTTTATCACTACCACACATAGTGTTTACGGATGCGCAGTCTTCCAGGATAATTCTATATTCATTACTGATATTTTTGTGTACACACACAAACAAAATTGTGGGGCGCTATTTAACAGTTAGTTGTTGTTTTTTATCATAAAGGTCTTGATGCTGGGATTATATGATATTGGTTCAAAAGTCGATTTCGGGACAAATGGTCGTAGCTGTTTTGGAATTGGATATTCATCACCTCCTGGTTGTCCTTTGTCTTTAAAATGGTCTTTCAGCTTAATTTTTCTCTGCAAAGAATATTTTTCTATGTTCCATTGTAATGGATCAAACTGAACTGAAGGGATGAAAGATAGACCCTTATTCGGCAAACTGATTTCTGTCGGAGTCAGTTCATAAGAGGACAGATTGACTATGATGTCTTTTTGGCTGTTGGAGGATGTCCTGCTCTTCCTCTGTCTTTCATTTTGCCCACTTCTCCTTGTACGCCATCTTTGTCTGGGAATCTTCCTCCTCGTGTTTTCACCCCTAAAGGGGCAGCAGCCCTGTTAGATCTATCAGTATCGCTGTTGGTCTCTTGTGAGGATTCTGTGTCAAACCTAGCAAAGGGTCTCCTGTCTCTGCGGTAGAATGGTCGTCTCTTCCCCTCTGGTCTGGTATCAGAGAGCCATCTATATACAGAATGTTTCTCATAATCCTGTTCAACCTTTTTAAGTTTCTCTTGTTTAAAGGCTATCAGTTCCCTCTTATATTGGGACACTTGTTGTTGAATCTTTTTCATCCAACTTTTCTCTTTGTCAGCTAAAAGTGCCAGAGTATGCACCAATTCATATGCAGAGATCTTATTTTTAATCACTTCCATTTCTTTCTTAGACTGCTCTATGACCAATAATATTAAATCTAATGAGCATTTGTTTAGTATAGCCGTCCAACGTCGACAGAATTGTACATCATAGCGTCCAATTGTAGGACAGTTCCTAACCCGAAACCCTCGGGGTATCTTATTTACCAAGAAAACCAAGGGGAAAAGAAACCTTGATGCGCATGTGATCACTTTCGACCCTGTAAGTAGGGTACGCATTTGGATATATTATTGAAGATAAAGATACCTTAATGAGCTTTCTCCACTCTACTAACTCAGTGAGTGGGGTACGCTTGATATAAAGAATAGGATTTATTAAATTAAGACAACAAGGATGCCTAGTTGTTTAATAACAGTCTGTGAAATGAGTATATCAGATAAGGAACTGTCATTATATTGTTACAGCCAGCCTCTTATGTTACACTGCACGCTTCCTTGGTTGCCATGGTGATGGGTGTTTGTTTCCTGGCGCCGTCGCTAGACGATGACGTCAGACGCTAAGCGGCTCGGCGGGTGAGCGGTTCCCGGGACGAGCCTGCGGGAATTCACAGGGGGTAACAGTATAAAGGTATGTACACTATTTTAATCTTGTAATAAAGCCTGACGACAGTAGGTGCAACTACTGAAACGTTGCTGGACAAGTAATAACTTGCTTTTGGTGAATTATTTAAGCCTGGAGTGCCGCATCTTTGCTACATGTGTTTATCTTTCTATGAGGGCACCGGCTGCAGCTGAATTTATGTTTGGGGAGTGCCAGTCTTTGCATTGAATATATGTGGAATTATCACAGAATAGTGCTAATTTCCTGTCAAGGCACCCAGCTATTGGAGGATTTCTCTGTTACCAGGAAATTCCTGTGGTTCTGGATTATCTAGAACTTTTTGTTTTTAACAGTCACACAGCTAAGTGTTAGGTGCAGTGCTCTATCGGAGGTCTCAGTTACTGGCAGTACTGTGATTACACTGCAGGTTGATATTAACCCTACTGTTAACATGGAGCAAGCGGATGACCAATTTGGACATTTTAAATTCCCTGTGGGTGACACGTGGATTTTTTTCTGAATCAGAAGCAGAGGGAATATTATGTGATAAAGGTATAAATGACGAAGCGGAAGAAACGCCAGTAGAATAAATCTTTAAGGAACTACTTAAATTAAAAAAGAAAGAAGTAGATTTTTATCTTCATGGACTATCACTTAGTGATTATTATATAATGAAGAAGATACCCCGAGGGTTTCAGGTTAGGAACTGTCCTACAATTGGACGCTATGATGTACAATTCTGTCGACATTGGACGGCTATACTAAACAAATGCTCATTAGATTTAATATTATTGGTCATAGAGCAGTCTAAGAAAGAAATGGAAGTGATTAAAAATAAGATCTCTGCATATGAATTTGTGCATACTCCGGCACTTTTAGCTGACAAAGAGAAAAGTTGGATGGAAAAGATTCAACAACAAGTGTCCCAATATAAGAGGGAACTGATAGCCTTTAAACAAGAGAAACTTAAAAAGGTTGAACAGGATTATGAGAAACATTCTGTATATAGATGGCTCTCTGATACCAGACCAGAGGGGAAGAGACGACCATTCTTCCGCAGAGACAGGAGACCCTTTGCTAGGTTTGACACAGAATCCTCACAAGAGACCAACAGCGATACTGATAGATCTAACAGGGCTGCTGCCCCTTTAGGGGTGAAAACACGAGGAGGAAGATTCCCAGACAAAGATGGCGTACAAGGAGAAGTGGGCAAAATGAAAGACAGAGGAAGAGCAGGACGTCCTCCAACAGCCAAAAATACATCATAGTCAATCTGTCCTCTTATGAACTGACTCCGACAGAAATCAGTTTGCCGAATAAGGGTCTATCTTTCATCCCTTCAGTTCAGTTTGATCCATTACAATGGAACATAGAAAAATATTCTTTGCAGAGAAAAATTAAGCTGAAAGACCATTTTAAAGACAAAGGACAACCAGGAGGTGATGAATATCCAATTCCAAAACAGCTACGACCATTTGTCCCGAAATCGACTTTTGAACCAATATCATATAATCCCAGCATCAAGACCTTTATGAGACTGTTAGAAAGGGATGTGGAAGCGGTCACCAATAGTGATGGTTCCAATAATCCTAACCTAACTTTACAAGAAAGAGAGGCGTTGAAATCATTGTCCAACAATCATAATTTGATAATTCGGTCAGCTGACAAAGGGGGAGCAATTGTCCTCCAAGATTTCACTGATTATAACAAGGAAGCTCTTAAACTATTGTCTGATTCACAGGTTTATACAAAATTGCAATCTAATCCTACAAATCTTTGTAAAAAGAGATTAGAAGGTATTTTGAAACAAACATTAGTTGTAGATTTAATCTCTGAGGATATATTTAAGATTCTGATCCCCGACTATCCATTGGTACCTATTTTTTATTTGATTCCAAAGATCCATAAGGGGGTGGATCCCCCGCCTGGCCGCCCAATTGTGTCGGCCATAGGGTCATTATTGCAACCGACAGCTTGTCTGTTAGACTCTCTATTGCAGCCGTTAATTCTGAACGAACCAAGTTTTCTGCTAGATACAACCAGTTTACTTAACAATTTAAAGGGATTAGGTTTTATTCCAGATGATACATGGTTAGTTACAGTAGATGTAGTAAGTCTATATACATCGATTCCGCATCAATTTGGATTAAATGCTGTTAAAAGATTTCTGTTGAAGAAAAATGCATTTACTTTGGCTAAGGTAGATGTGATATTGCAGTTGTTAGAATTAATCCTGACCACGAATTTCTTCTTGAATGATAAACAATACTACATGCAAATCAGGGGGTGTGCGATGGGTTCTTCTGTGGCTCGAGTGTACGCGAATATAGTGATGTTTGGGGTAGAAGATGATTTGTTATATAACAATCCTTTGTTTACTGCTCAGGCGTTGCTGTTTAACAGATATATAGATGATTTAATCATCTTGTGGAAAGGTAATCATACAGTATTGGAGAACATTATTGCTGAGTACAATGCCCACAGAGGGACCCATCAAGTTCACCTATTGCATGAACCAGCAGGCCATTAATTTTTTAGATGTGAACATTCAGATTAAAAATTCTACACTTACCACTACTGTGTACATGAAGCCAACCAACAGACAACAACTACTTCATGCTAGAAGCTGTCACCCCAAATCAATGATGAGAGGTCTTCCATACTTCAAATGGTTAGAATCAGACGCATTAATAGTAGTAAGGAGACCGCAGAACAACAAATAGATGGTCTAATAGACAAATTGGTAGATAAGTTCCTTAAAAACTTTAAAAAGCGCCAAAGACAGAGTAATGGCCCTTGATAGAGATACATTACTGAGTACAAATAAGAAAACCAGGGCAGACAGGCCAGTTTTACCATGGGTTAATAAATATAATGTTAATTCTACACATATTAATTCTATATCCAAGAAACATTGGTCTATTGTAAGTTCAGACAATACTTTACATCTAAGTGATACTAAATTAATGCCCTGTTATTCGCGAGGTCAAAACTTGCATGATTTATTGGTGAAAACGGATGTGGCAAAATTAAAGAGAGAACCTACAAGAAAAACATCTTTTCTGCCCACATCAGTTAAATTGGGCAATATCAAATGTGCCTGTGTTACTTGTCAATATCTCCTGGCCGGAGATTTTTTTAACCATCCACATACGGGACAAAAAATCCCCATTAAATATCAGCTGACTTGTAACTCGAATTTTGTAATTTATCAAATCATTTGCCCATGTGGCTTGAGCTACATCGGCAAGACCGAACAAAAATTTAAGGAAAGGATGTCAGCTCACAGGTCAGCCATCCGTAATGCCCTGGACACGGGCGACAGCGAACAGCCCGTGGCCCGGCATTTTGCCCAATGCAAACATCCTCTGCACAGTATTAGATATAGAATGACAGACTGTGTGGTGGGAGACATGAGAGGAGGCAATAGAGGTGCAAGATTGTTGCAATCAGAAACAAGATGGATACTATGTCTAGATGTAATATATCCCAAAGGCCTCAATGAAACTATTTCATATTCATGTTTCCTAAAATAAAATAGTGGGCAATATCTGATAGTGTTAATTACTGAGAGGTTTATTGATATAAAGAATAGGATTTATTAAATTAAGACAACAAGGATGCCTAGTTGTTTAATAACAGTCTGTGAAATGAGTATATCAGATAAGGAACTGTCATTATATTGTTACAGCCAGCCTCTTATGTTACACTGCACGCTTCCTTGGTTGCCATGGTGATGGGTGTTTGTTTCACGGCGCCGTCGCTAGACGATGACGTCAGACGCTAAGCAGCTCGGCGGGTGAGCGGTCCCGGGACGAACCGGCGGGAATTCACAGGGGGCAGGGACGTGCAGTCAGGGGAGGCAGGGGAGGCAGTGCCTCCCCTGTGATTAATTATTAAAATAATATAAAGAAGATACTTATGACACATATTCTGTGTCATAAGTATCTTCTTTAATTAATTCTAATAATTTTTGCGGTTTAATGTGCTTGGGAGGCACTGACAGCAGGTGCCTCTCATACAGAATTGAAACGGGACTGAGCGGGGGGCGGGGCCAAACACTGGGCTGTAAAAGCCCATTCAAAACAGATAGGGAAGCGGCACTTATACATGTGCCTCGCTGACAGGGACACCACCCCCATGTCAGCGAGGCACCTGTGATTGGACAGCGGATCCAGTGCTGGGTCTGCTGTCCAATCCCACACATGCGGCACTGGAGGCGGCGGGTCCCGGCGGTGAGTGTCGCTGGAGGTAGGCGGGAGAGTGGCTCTCCCCCGACCTCCTCCGTCTTCCTGCTGACCAAAGCGCCGTGATGTGCGGCTCTCCCCCTCCTCCACCCTCCCTCTGACCGGAGCGGCTCTCCCCAGCAGCAGCAGAGGTACTGTTTGTGTGTGTTGTGTGTGTTGTGTGTGCGTGTGTGTGTGTGTGTGTGTGTGTGTGTGTGTGTGTGTGTCCAGCAGCAGCAGGTAGGGAGGGGGAGGGGGGGGGGGGTCGTCCAGCAGCAGCAGCAGCAGAGGTAGTGTGTGTGTGTGTGTGTGTGTGTGTGTGTGTGTGTGTGTGTGTGTGTGTGTGTGTGTGTGTGTGTGCAGGGCCGAAACTAGGATATGTACCACCCGGGGCAAGACAGTAATTTAGCGGCCCCCCCCAAAAAAAAAAAATGATAATATTTTTTTTCAAAATAAATAAAAATATAATAATAATAATAATAATAATAATAAATAAAAATAAATATATATATATATATATATATATAAATAAAATAAAAATTAAGAATAAAATAAATTATTAAAGTTTTGACAAAAATACAAGATCTACAAGTTAGTTTATGAGTGCTGTCCTAATATGTGTGTGTGTGTGTGTGTGTGTGTGTGTGTGTGTGTGTATATATATAGAAGTATAGATATGCACAAAAATACATATGTATTCGTGTCAAAAAGCACAACAATATATATATATATATATATATATATATCCTTGAATGTTATCCACTTTAGATTATGTGAGCATCTATCTACTTTATTGTGGAATTATTAGTTAGGTGTAATTATTTGTTACTCAGCATCGAGCATTAATGTTCTGTAGCACACAATAAAGTAGATAGATGCTCGCATAATCTAAAGTGGATAACATTCAAGGAGATATATATATATATATATATATATAAAATATATATATATATATATATATATATATATATAAAAAAAAATGTATATATAAAAAAAAATATATATATATATATAACGCCAGGGTACTTAATAACTCCAACTTCCCACCAGACACATGCCTGCATTGGGATTGTGAGTGTGCAGTGTCGCAGAACTGGTATATTACTATACGTGGCAGAGGCTGTTCAGCAAACCTCACGTTGTCAATCAGTGTACGATGCTTGGGGTAAACAGTGCTACGTTATTTTTGTCAGCTGGATAAATATCAAGGATTTAGAGTTATTTATTTGACTATAGGACAAGCAAGAACAAAGCATTATAGGAGTTTCCCTAGTGTAATGAACATTTTAAAGGTTGTATAATAGTACAGTAATGTTGGCTAATTAAGCATACATGCTAATTCTGAAAAGAGGTTAATAAAGGGTACCTCAATGGAGAATCAGTGGAGGCCAACGCTGCAACAACTGTGCTGCTCGCTGGGTCATGGGCGCACCAGTGCCTCCACTCACACCTTCAGGGAAGTCCCAGGGGAAGCTCCTGATCAACTGTGATGACTACTGGCTGTGCTCCCGGGTGACCAAGAGGAGCTCCTTTGCTTCTTGGTAGCTCCCAGCATGAGCGCTGCCTCCTGCCCCCAGAGTTACTGCCTAGTTGTTAACATGTGTCTTCACTGGCGGCGGGGGACTGGCGGTGACGAGCGGCTGGAAACTTGCAGGCTTGGGACGGTTAATGACAGCAGCAGCAGAAGCAGGCTGGCTGCCGCTGACTGTCACGGCAGCGGCTGCTGCGGCGCAGTACCGTGTGTGGGACTCGGGAGGCAATCGCGGGTGGCGGGAAAGGAGGAGCAGCTGGACAAGGTAGCCAGGTAACGTTCCCCGCGCCCCCTGACCTCCCGCGCCCGGGGCACGTGACCCCTTAGCCCCCCCCTAGTTACGGCCCTGGTGTGTGTGTGTGTGTGTGTGTGTGTCCAGCAGCAGCAGGTGTGTGGGGGGGGGGTGTCCAGCAGCAGCAGAGGTAGTGTTTGTGTGTGTTGTGTGTGTGTGTGTCCAGCAGCAGCAGGTAGGGGGGTGGGGGGTGGGGGGGGGTCGTCCAGCAGCAGCAGCAGAGGTAGTGTGTGTGTGTGTGTGTGTGTGTGTGTGTGTGTGTGTGTGTGTGCCAGCAGCAGCGTGTGTGCGTGTGGGGGGGGGGGGTGTCCAGCAGCAGCAGCAGAGGTAGTGTTTGTGTGTGTTGTGTGTGTGTGTCCAGCAGCAGCAGGTAGGGGGGGAAGTGGGGGGGGTCGTCCAGCAGCAACAGTGGCAGAGGTAGTGTGTGTGTGTGTGTGTGTGTGTGTGTGTGTGTGTCAGCAACAGCAGGTGTGTGTGTGTGTGTGTGTGTGTGTGGGGGGGGGGTGGGGTGGTGTCCAGCAGCAGCAGAGGTAGTGTTTGTGTGTGTTGTGTGTGTGTGTGTGTCCAGCAGCAGCAGGTAGGGGTGGGGGGGGTCGTCCAGCAGCAGCAGAGGTAGTGTGTGTGTGTGTGTGTGTGTGTGTGTGTGTGTGTGTCCAGCAGCAGCAGGTGTGTGTGTGTGTGTGTGTGTGTGTGTGGGGGGGGGGGGTGTCCAGCACCGGCAGGTAGGGGGGAGGGGGGGGGTGTGCAGCAGCAGGTAGGGGGGTGTGTGTGTGTGTGTGTGTGTGTGTGCAGCAGCAGGTAGGGTGTGTGTGTGTGTGTGTGTGTGTGTGTGTGTGTGTGTGTGTGTGTGTGTGTGTGTGTCTGTTGGTCTCGTGCGGCTCTCCCCAGCAGCAGGTAGGTGGGTGTGGGTGTCCTACCAGCTCAATATCGTTTCCCCGTATTTAATTAACCCCCAGCCTGCCACGCTGTCACTTGCACCTGTTACACGTGACTTCTGCACGATACCTGCTCTCATAGGTAGCCTATTGGTCCACCGCGGGCACCGTATATACGAACGTACGGGACCCATCACCTCCGATCATCAAACAATGGCACATATGCCTGGAGGTGACATGTCCTGTACGTTCGTACATACGGTGCCCGTGGTGGAACAATAGGCTACCTATGACAGCAGGTACCGTGCCGAAGAAGTCACGTGTAACAGGAGATGCAGAAGCAACTGACAGCGCAGTAGGCTGAGGATTAATAGAACATACGGGGAAAAGACATCGGGCCGGTAACAGGTTTTACCGCTATATTACTGCTTAGTACATCCCGCCCTCACACTCTCTCTCTCTCTCTCTCTCTCTCTCTCTCTCAGTTTGTAAATATAATGGCCCTCATTCCGAGTTGTTCGCTCGCAAGGCGATTTTAGCAGTATTGCACACGCTAAGCCGCCGCCTACTGGGAGTGAATCTTAGCTTCTTAAAATTGCGAACGAAAGATTCGCAATATTGCGATTACAAACTTCTTAGCAGTTTCAGAGTAGCTTCAGACTTACTCGGCATCTGCGATCAGTTCAGTGCTTATCGTTCCTGGTTTGACGTCACAAACACACCCAGCGTTCGCCCAGACACTCCTCCGTTTCTCCAGCCACTCCCGCGTTTTTCCCAGAAACGGTAGCGTTTTTTCCCACACGCCCATAAAACGGCCTGTTTCCGCCCAGTAACACCCATTTCCTGTCAATCACACTACGATCGCCTGAGCGAAGAAAAAGCCGTGAGTAAAAATCCAAACTTCATAGCAAATTTACTTGGCGCAGTCGCAGTGCGGACATTGCGCATGCGCACTAAGCGGAAAAACGCTGCGATGCGAAGAAATTTACCAAGCGAACAACTCGGAATGAGTACCCATGTTCATTTTTACAGGTACCCCTACCCTATTGGATTCTACTGGACAAGTGGACGTGATCGGCGTGGGATGTAGGTAAGTATGTGTGAGTGTGTAAGTGTGTTTTAATAAATTTTTACTTTCACGGTGTGTGAGTTGTGTTTTTATTTGGGTATTTTTTGTTGTTGTAGAACTACAGGTACCAGCGGGCCCGTTATTTCCCCGCATGCTGGTACTTGAGGTTCTCCAAGTACCAGCAAGCGGGGGAGGCTTGCTGGGCCTTGTAGTTCCACAACAAAAAACAATATTCTTTTTTTTACACACATGACTATCAGCCCGGCACCCACCGCCCAGGGGTGCTGGGGACAGCCTCGGGCTTCACCCCTGGCCCTTGGGTGCCTGGAGGGGGGTGACCCCTTGATTTAAGGGGTCCCCACTCCTCCAGGGAACCCCGGCCAGGGGTGACTAGTTGGGGGGGGTAATGCCACGGCCGCAGGGACCTATATAAATGTGTCCCCCGGCTGTGGCATTATGTCCCTGGCTAGTGGAGTCCGGTGCTGGTTTTAAAAATACGGGGGACCCCTACATCTTTTGTTCCCCGTATTTTTGTTACCAGGACCGGACTAAGAGCCCGGTGCTGGTTGTCTAAATACGGGGAACCCCTGTCCAATTTTTTCCCCAGTATTTAAACAACCAGGACCGGCTCAAAGAGCCCGAGGCTGGTTATACTTAGGAGGGGGGACCTCATGCATTTTTTTTTAATTTTTTTTTAACCCATTCAGACCCTTCTCCATTAAGTTAATGGAAGCCCTGGACAAAAAAAATGCATTCATGCCCTCCTCCCACTCCCTTCCCAGTCTCAAACACTATTTTTATTTTTTTTTCTATAAAAATGTACAATATACAACAAGTATGATGAGCAGGCAGGCAGTGGGCATTGGCGGCATCGGACTGAGATGCAAATTAGTGTCGGAGGGCTGGGTCAGTTGATGGTGGGCGAGTTTGTAAGCCATTGGCGGTGGCAGCGGGCATTGGCTCGGAGGCGGTAGGGGTCATCGGCAGGATGCGGCGTACATTATGGCTGTAGTGCCTCACCAGCCACTGACCTCACCGCACGCCACTGACAGGGGGTAACAGTATAAAGGTATGTACACTATTTTAATCTTGTAATAAAGTAATAACTTGCTTTTGGTGAATTATTTAAGCCCGGAGTGCCGCATCTTTGCTACATGTGTTTATCTTTCTATGAGGGCACCGGCTGCAGCTGAATGTATGTTTGGGGAGTGCCAGTCTTTGCACTGAATATATATATATATATATATATAACAGTCCACTGTAGGCGGCACACCGGTCACAAAAGGTACAAAACAGCAGGTTGCAGCAACAACTTTTCGAAGTTTATTCTTCGTCCTCAGGTTACACACGAAGAATAAACTTCGAAACGTTGTTGCTGCAACCTGCTGTTTTGTACCTTTTGTGACCAGTGTGCCGCCTACAGTGGACTGTTGTATTGACCCGTGGCTCTGCGGGTCTAGGAGGGCACCGGGACTGAGTTATTTGTACCTGGGAGTGCTGCCAAAAGTCGTTTGTATATATATATATATATATATATATATATATATATATATATATACTGCTCAAAAAAATAAAGGGAACACTTAAACAACACATCCTAGATCTGAATGAATGAAATATTCTTATTAAATACTTTGTTCTTTACATAGTTGAATGTGCTGACAACAGAATCACACAAAAATGATCAATGGAAATCAAGATTTATTAACCCATGGAGGCACTGGCGGAACTAGAGAGCGGTGGGCCCAGGTGCGACAAAATGCTTTGCCCCCCCCCCCCCCCCCCCCCCATCCCATCCAAGTCCACCCCCTCACCCCTGGAGAGGATCTGGTGAGGGGGACCTGCTCAGGGCCAGAGAAATGGATACCTAGCAACAGTACCGTAACTAGACAATTTAGCACTGTGTGCAAGAAACGGCATCGGAGCCCCACCCCTGCATGCAAAACAGGGGCAGTGCGCGGCGTAGGCGCGCGCAAAAGTACATAGTAGCGTGGCTTCGTGGGGAAGGGGTGTGGCCTCAAAATAATATCAATTCATAAAACGGTGCACAGTAGTCTCCATTATTCAAATTACGCCGCACGGTAGCACCACTACACCAGGTAGAGACCCTTTTACACCTTACGGCGGACAGATTCCTCTTTTTACACATTACGGCAGACAGCGTCCCCTATTTACACATTACGGCAGACAGCGTCCCCCTTTTTACACATTATGGCAGACAGCGTGCACTTTTTGCACATAACGGCAGACAGCGTCCCCTTTTTACACACAACGGCAGACAGTGTGCCCTTGTTACACATAGCGGCAGACAGCGTGCCCTTATTAAACATAGCGGCAGACAACGTACACTTTTTACACATAACGGCAGACAGCGTCCCCCTTTTTACACATTATGGCAGACAGCGTCCCCTTTTTACACATTACGGCAGACAGCATACACTTTTTACACATAACGGCAGACAGCGTCCCCTTTTTACACATTACGGCAGATAGTGTGCCCTTGTTACACATTACGGCAGGCAGCGTCCCCCTTTTTACACATTACGGCAGGCAGATTCCCCCTTTTTACACATTGCGGCAGGCAGATTCACCCTTTTTACACATTGCGGCAGGCAGATTCCCCATTTTTACACATAGCGGCAGGCAGATTCCCCATTTTTACACATTGCGGCAGGCAGATTCCCCATTTTTACACATAGCGGCAGGCAGATTCCCCATTTTTACACATTGCGGCAGGCAGATTCCCCATTTTTACACATTGCGGCAGGCAGATTCCCCCTTTTTACACATTGCGGCAGGCAGATTCCCCATTTTTACACATTGCGGCAGGCAGATTCCCCATTTTTACACATAGCGGTGGGCACAGTGGCGTAACTACTGCCCCCGCAGCCCTCGCAGTGGCTTGGGGGCGAGGGGCTGCGGGGGCGCCACTGATTTACAGCAGACTGACATGCGGACGAGCGTCCGCATGTCAGTCTGCGGTCTCCTTCCCTCCGCCGCTTGTTGGAGGGACACGGACGGCACAGCGCGCCTCCCTGTGTCCCTCCTGCATCATCTCCGGCGGCCGCGGGTCTAATAGGGGAAAGTGCCGTCCGTGAGCTCTAATTGGCTCACAAACCGGCACTTCCCCCTATTAGACCCGCGGCCGCCGGAGATGATGCAGCAGGAGGGACACAGGAGAGGCGAGCTGTGCCCTCCGTGTCCCTCCAAAAAGCAGCAGCAGCAGCGGCGCGGGGGGGGGGAATATCTGGCACTGGGGCATATATGGCACTGGGGGGGGGAATATCTGGCACTGGGGGCATATATGGCACTGGGGGGGAATATCTAGCACTGGGGGCATATATGGCACTGGGGGGGAATATCTGGCACTGGGGGAATATCTGGCACTGGGGGGGAATATATGGCACTGGGGGCATATATGGCACTGGGGGGGAATATCTGGCACTGGGGGCATATATGGCACTGGGGTGGAATATCTGGCACTGGGGGCATATATGGCACTGGGGGGGAATATCTGGCACTGGGGGCATATATGGCACTGGGGGGGAATATCTGGCACTGGGGGAATATCTGGCACTGGGGGGGAATATATGGCACTGGCGGGGCATATATGGCACTGGGGGGGAATATCTGGCACTGGGGCATATATGGCACTGGGGGGGGATATCTGGCACTGGGGGCATATATGGCACTGGGGGGGAATATATGGCACTGGGGGGGAATATCTGGCACTGGGGGGGAATATATGGCACTGGGGGCATATATGGCACTGGCGGGGAATATCTGGCACTGGGGCATATATGGCACTGGGGGGGATATCTGGCACTGGGGGCATATATGGCACTGGGGGGGAATATCTGGCACTGGGGGCATATATGGCACTGGGGGGAATATCTGGCACTGGGGGAATATCTGGCACTGGGGGGGAATATATGGCACTGGGGGCATATATGGCACTGGGGGGGAATATCTGGCACTGGGGGCATATATGGCACTGGGGGGGAATATCTGGCACTGGGGGAATATCTGGCACTGTGGGGGAATATCTGGCACTGGGGGCATATGTGGCACTGGGGGGGTATATGTGTACCTGGCACATGGGGGGGGGGGCTATATATGGCACTGGGGCATGTGAGTACCTAGCACCGTGGGGGAATATCTGGCACTGGGGACATATGTGGCACTGGGAGCACAGCCCTAGCAACAAGGACTACCTCCTAGCAACGAGCATGACACCCAGTGCATGAAACACCTGGCAACGAGCATGACACCCAGTGCATGAAACACCTGGCAACGAGCATGACACCCAGTGCATGAAACCCCAGGCAACGAGCATGACACCCTGAGCATGAAAACCCCTGGCACCGTGCATGGAACCAAGAGCATGAAACCCCTGGCAACGAGCATGACACCCAGTGCATGAAACCCCTGACAACGAGCAGGTAATTGAGAAGTAATTAGAAGCCTTACTGTAGGACTTAATGTGTAATGGGCATTACGGTGTGTGGCATAATGTATCACGGACATTGCGGTGTGTGTCATAATGTGTCACAGGCATTACGGTGTATGGTATACTATATCGCGGGCATTGTGATATGTGGTATAATGTCTCAGGGTCATTGCAGTGTGTGGCATAATGTATCACGGACATTGCGGTGTGTGTCATAATGTGTCAGGCTTTACGGTGTGTGGTATACTATATCACGGGCATTGTGGTATGTGGTATAATGTCTCAGGGTCATTGCAGTGTGGCATAATACACAACTGGCATTGCGGTGTATGGCATAGGGTATAACGGGCAGGGCATTGCGGTATGTGTCACAGGCATTACGGTGTATGGTATACTATATCACGGGCATTGTGGTATAATGTCTCAAGGTCATTGCAGTGTGTGGCATAATGTGTCACAGGCATTGTATGTGCTATAATGTATCAGGCATTGCAGTGTGTGGCATAATGTATCACGGACATTGCGGTGTGTGTCATAATGTGTCACAGACATTGTATGTGCTATAATGTATCAGGGGCATTGCAGTGTGTAGCATAATGTATAACGGGCATTGCGATTCCTGTCATAATGTGTCACAGGCATTACGGTGTGTGGCATAATGTGTCACAGGCATTACGGTGTGTGCCATAATGTGTCGGGGGCATTACAGTGTGTGCATATTGTGTCATGTGCATTATTGTGTGCGGCATAATGTCTAAGGGCCATTGCAGTGTGTGGCATAATGTGTCACAGGCATTGTATGTGCTATAATGTATCGGGCATTGCAGTGTGTGGCATAATGTATCACGGACATTGCGGTGTGTGTCATAATGTGTCACAGACATTGTATGTGCTATAATGTATCAGGGGCATTGCAGTGTGTAGCATAATGTATAACGGGCATTGCGATTCCTGTCATAATGTGTCACAGGCATTACGGTGTGTGGCATAATGTGTCACAGGCATTACGGTGTGTGCCATAATGTGTCGGGGGCATTACAGTGTGTGCATATTGTGTGATGTGCATTATTGTGTGCGGCATAATGTCTAAGGGCCATTGCAGTATGTGGCATCATGTATACTGGGCATTACTATAAGGAGGAAAAATGACAAATAATGTAAGGGGCATGAATCAGGATTATTTTTCTTTCCTGTGGTGGCCAACGTATGGGCGTGCAGGTTGCAAAACTGGGGTATAAGGTAGTCTTTTCCTGCAATGCCACACCCCTTTATGTGAAACCACGCCCATTCCAATGAAACCACACCCCTTTTTTGCCGCGCGCGCCTAAGGCGCACGCATATTTATCCCTTTCTTGCTGCCAATTATGGAGCATGAGGGGGGGGGCGCCGAAGAATTTTTTGGCTTGGGGGAGAAAAATTTCTAGTTACGCCACTGGGTGGGCAAATTCCCCCTTTTTACACATTGCGGCAGGCAGATTCCCCATTTTTACAGATTGCGGCAGGCAGTCGAAAGAAAGAAAGAAAGAAAGAAAGAAAGAAAGAAAGAAAGAAAGAAAGAAAGAAAGAAAGAAAGAAAGAAAGAAAGAAAGAAAGAAGAATTATACTTACCTTCTCCGCTGGCTCAGGCTCCTCGTGCAGTTTCTGACGATTCCCGGGCAGGAGAGAAGGAGAAGGAGGGAGGTGGAGGAGGGAGCCGCAGCAGCGCTGTGTTATTGGTGGAGGCGTTGCTGCTGCTGGCTCAGGCTCCTCGTGCAGTTTCTGACGATTCCCGGGCAGGAGAGAAGGAGAAGGAGGAAGGTGGAGGAGGGAGCCGCAGCAGCGCTGTGTTATTGGTGGAGGCGTTGCTGCTGCTGCCCCTCTGCTTCACTATAGGCTGTTCTCGGAAGACAGCCTATAGTGAAGCAGAGGGGCAGCGCCAGCAGCGCCTCCACCAGTAACAAAGCGCTGCTGCGGCTCCCTCCTCCACCTCCCTCCTCCTCCTTACCCCCGTGCCGCTGCGCTCCTCTCCGGGCGGCTGTGTGCTGCGGGCAGCGGTTGCCAACCATGGCACTCCAAATTAACAAGACAACTACAAAAACTCACACGAAAACTTGAACGTCAGTGGCGTAAATCTCGTATTTCAAGTGACTTCCTCACATATAAGACAGTCTACCATTCTTATAAAAATGCCCTGGACATTGCCAAACAAACATATTTCCAAACTCTTATCTCTGCTCAAGCCTCTAACCCCAAACGACTCTTTAATACATTTAAATCACTTCTGAATCCTCCCGCACCTACCCCACCAGCCACTATCAAGGCACAGGATCTTGCTTCCTACTTCAAGGAGAAGATTGATAAGATCCGAGATGAAATGGTATGCTCTTCGGCAGCCAGTGACCTGCTCCGTTCTTTACCTGAACCCTCTGGCACTCTTTCTTCATTTGATCCCACAAATGAAGATGAAGTATCATCACTCTTCTCATCCTGCTTCTCTACTACCTCTCCTCTTGATCCTTTACCCTCACAAATAAGTAAAGCTCTGTCTCTGGTGCTCATCCCTACCTTAACTAACATCTGTAATCTCTCTCTCTCTACTGGTATTTTTCCTTCACTCTTCAAGCATGCAGTTATTACTCCCATTTTAAAAAAACAAAATTCTGACCCTAATGCTCTCTCAAACTACCGCCCTATCTCTCAGCTCCCTTGTCTCTCTAAGCTACTTGAGAGACTCGCCTACACTCGACTCACACACTTTCTTAACTCATACACTCTGTTGGACCCACTTCAGTCAGGCTTCCGTTCCCAACATTCCACAGAGACGGCACTGACTAAAGTGGTTAATGATTTGGTCACTACGAAGTCTAAAGGCCACTACTCACTACTTATTCTTCTAGATCTATCTGCTGCATTTGACACTGTAGACCACTCTCTTCTCATACAGACACTACAATCCCTAGGTCTTAAAGACACAGCCCTTTCTTGGTTCCTCTCGTACCTATCTAATCGCTCCTTCAGTGTTCGCTTCTCTGAATCTACCTCCTCTTCGCTACCTCTTTCAGTTGGAGTACCGCAAGGTTCAGTCTTGGGTCCTCTGCTTTTCTCTATCTATACCTCATCTCTTGGTAAACTAATCAGCTCTTTTGGTTTTCAGTATCATCTGTACGCAGATGATACTCAAATCTACCTATCCTCCCCTGACTTGTCCCTATCTGTACTGGACCGTGTCACTGAATGCCTTTCTGCTATCTCATCCTGGATGACATCTCGCCACCTCAAACTTAATATTTCAAAGACAGAGTTAATTATATTTCCACCGGCCAATAGTAGGTACCAACCTGATATCTCTATCACTGTTGAAAACTCGACTATCTACCCTACCCCACAAGCTCGCTGCCTAGGTGTCATCCTTGACTCTGATCTGTCCTTTGTTCCCCACATTCAATCTGTCTCAAGATCATGTTACATGCATCTAAAAAACATATCCAAAATACGACCATACCTTACACAAGACACTGCTAAAACTCTAATCCACGCTCTCATTATCTCCCGCATTGATTATTGCAATAGTCTCCTAACTGGTCTTCCCAAAACGAGACTCTCACCACTACAATCCATTCTGAATGCAGCGGCGAGGCTTATCTTCCTCGCTAGACGTTCATCGTCTGCAGATCCACTCTGTCAGTCCCTCCATTGGTTACCTGTATTCTACCGCATTCAATATAAAATACTTTTACTCACACACAAGGCCATTAACCAAACTACACCAACGTACATCACTTCGCTTATCACAAAATATCTCCCAACCCGACCTCTGCACTCTTCACAAGACCTGCGTCTCTCATCCACACTCATTACTCGCTCCCACTCACGACTGCAGGACTTTCATCGGGCTGCACCCACTCTGTGGAATGCCCTACCACACACAATAAGACTCTCCTCTAGTCTCCAAACCTTCAAGCGTTCCCTCAAAACTCACCTCTTTAGGCAAGCGTATCAAATTCCTGAACCGCCCACATAACTTTCATAAACCTTGCTATCAAATTACATCCACTCTGTACAGTCCACACATATCCTCACATGTCTTCTCATTCTATGCAATAGATAGCACCTTTCCTTATGTACATATGCCTATAGATTGTAAGCTTGCGAGCAGGGCCTTCCTACCTCTATGACTGTTATCACCCAGTTTGTAATTGTTATTTCAAATTGTAAAGCGCAACGGAATTTGCTGCGCTATATAAGAAACTGTTAATAAATAAATAATAAATAAAATAAATGTAATGAGTCAGTTTGACTCATTACATGCTTTGGGCCCCTGGACAGAGGCGGGCCCCAGTGCAACGCACTGATTGCACTGGCGGTAGTTCCGCCTCTGCATGGAGGTCTGGATTTGGAGTCACACTCAAAAATAAAGTGGAAAAACACACTACAGGCTGATCCAACTTTGATGTAGTGTCCTTAAAACAAGTCAAAATGAGGCTCAGTAGTGTGTGTGGCCTCCACGTGCCTGTATGACCTCCCTACAATGCCTGGGCATGCTCATGATGAGGTGGCGGATGGTCTCCTGAGGGATCTCCTCCCAGACCTGGACTAAAGCATCCGCCAACTCCTGGACAGTCTGTGGTGCAATGTGGCGTTGGTGGATGGAGCGAGACATGATGTCCCAGATGTGCTCAATTGGATTCAGGTCTGGGGAACGGGCGGGCCAGTCCATAGCATCAATGCCTTCGTCTTGCAGGAACTGCTGACACACTCCAGCCACATGAGGTCTAACATTGTCTTGCATTAGGAGGAACCCAGGGCCAACCGCACCAGCATATGGTCTCACAGGTTGTCTGAGGATCTCATCTCAGTACCTAATGGCAGTCAGGCTACCTCTGGCGAGCACATGGAGGGCTGTGCGGCCCCCCAAAGAAATGCCACCCCACACCATTACTGACCCACTGCCAAACCGGTCATGCTGGAGGATGTTGCAGGCAGCAGAACGTTCTCCTTGGCGTCTCCAGACTGTCACGTCTGTCACATGTGCTCAGTGAGAACCTGCTTTCATCTGTGAAGAGCACAGGGCGCCAGTGGCGAATTTGACAATCTTGGTGTTCTCTGGCAAATGCCAAACGTCCTGCACGGTGTTGGGCTGTAAGCACAACCCCCACCTGTGGACGTCGGGCCCTCATACCACCCTAATGGAGTCTGTTTCTGATCGTTTGAGTAGACACATGCACATTTGTGGCTTGCTGGAGGTCATTTTGCAGGTCTCTGGCAGTGCTCCTCCTGTTCCTCCTTGCACAAAGGCGTAGGTAGCGGTCCTGCTGCTGGGTTATTGCCCTCCTACGGCCTCCTCCACGTCTCCTGATGTACTGGCCTGTCTCCTGGTAGCGCCTCCATGCTCTGGACACTACACTGACAGACACCGCAAACCTTCTTGCCACAGCTTGCATTGACGTGCCATCCTGGATGAGCTGCACTAAATGAGCCACTTGTGTGGGTTGTAGACTCCGTCTCATGCTACCACTAGAGTGAAAGCACCACCAGCTTTCAAAAGTGACCAAAACATCAGCCAGAAAGCATAGGAGCTGAGAAGTGGTCTGTGGTCACCACCTGCAGAACAACTCCTTTATTGGGGGTGTCTTGCTAATTGCCTATAATTTCCACCTGTTGTCTATTCCATTTGCACAACAGCATGTGAAATTAATTGTCAATCAGTGTTGCTTCCTAAGTGGACAGTTTGATTTCACAGAAGTGTGATTGACTTGGAGTTACATTGTGTTGTTTAAGTGTTCCCTTTATTTTTTTGAGCAGTATATATATATATATATATATATATATATGCAGAAGTCAGCGGCACTCAACAGTCGGAATAAAGCAGTGAAGATTCTTTATTTAGGTCCTACGCCGTTTCGGGGGTTCACCCCCGTCTTCAGGGACAAGTCATATACGTATATGACTTGTCCCTGAAGACGGGGGTGAACCCCCGAAACGGCGTAGGACCTAAATAAAGAATCTTCACTGCTTTATTCCGACTGTTGAGTGCCGCTGACTTCTGCACATATTGGGATCTTGCCATAGATCACAGAGGGCACCGCAGCAAGTATCACGTCACATTCCCCACAGAGTGCCGAACCTATCCGCTACATATATATATATATATATATATACTGCGGGAACAAGGTGTTATAAACAAGGGGGGAGAGTGAAGTATGTACCAGCTATCCTGTTAAGGTTAAGGCTAATAAAAGCCTATAAGTGCATGCTGTGGTTGGCTTCTTGTATCCTGTGACTCTGAAGATATTCTGAGGGGAAACTGTGTTGACATTTTCCTGTGTGTATGTAACCCACTGTACCATATTAAAGGGACTTTGGGGCCTATTTATCACCATCCGCATCCAGGATGCGGATGACAGGTGATAAAATCGCCCCAACTCGCACTGCGATAATTGACTACATCGCAGGGATGTATCAATTATCGTGTGCAGGGACAGAACTTGCAGTCAAGCTCTGTCCCTGCAATAATACTTCGCAGCATCATCGGGGTATTTTTTGGAAAAAATACCCAGATGTCCTGCTGCGCATGCACCGCCCCCGCCGGCATCACTGCTACCGCCGCCACTCGGTTGAACCCCCCATCGCGACTACCCCCGCGCGCCGCGGACCCCCACCCCTCCCAAGCAGGATAATATACTCACCTGTCCAGGGAGCCGGTCCGCGCTGTTTCAGGAGGCTGCCGGGCGCCGAGTCCTTCTCCTGTGCTGTGACCCCCGGTGCTGTAAAGTGCGCTGCCGTTTTGCAGCGTTACTTTACTGCACCAGGGTCACAGCGCAGCATAAGTGGGACCCGGCACCCGGCAGCGCTCACCGGAGCAGCGGACACCGGCTCCCTGGACAGGTGAGTATGTTTTGGGTTTTTTTTATTTTTTATTTTTACATTGTGATCAGCTTGTGTGTCCATCGGACACACATAGCTGATCACTCTGCCGGGTCCCGCTCAGCTGGGCAAAAGTGTGCTTTTCGCAGTGCTGCCCTGTGACTGGCGAGTTTATTACAGGGCACACTGCGGTATTTTTTCCCAAATTTTTTTTTCAAATTTGTCCACATCACATTTCCCATTATAACTATGGGGAATGCGATGTGAGTGAATTAAAGGGGTTGGAGCAGGGGGTTTTTTCATGAAAACTGCTCCAAATGCCCTTTAATGCATTCAGGTGATACTAAAATAATGTGAAAAAGGGTATTTTCACACCCTTTTCACATCATTTTAGTAAAAATACTTTTAATAAATAGACCCCTTTGTCCTGTACTGCAGAATGTATATCTTCTCCTGGGGAGTCTATACTATGCCCAAAACTGTACAAACTCTCTTGTTTCAGTGGCAGATCCCCCTGGGGCTGGCCTCTATAGGGTGTACTTTAAAGTATATGTTTTCAAATATATCCCGTAGAAGCCGCAGTTCTGAGTAGTCTGGGGATTAACATCCCACAGCTGTGCCTCTATTCCCAATTACGTACCCTAACAAGCATACACTTGCCCATGTACTGCATGACATATGAGGGGGGGCAACATATGTTTGAGGCTGATAGGGATGAGGAATATTATATATATATATATATATTTCAATAAAAGAGCTGCGCAGTAGATACACTTTCCTTTTTCTCATATCCAATAAAAGATTTGAAAAGTCCCATGTCCCGTTTTCTTAATGATGTATGCTGCCGCTTCCTCCGTTTAGGAATTGTAACCACCAATTCCAATACACATGTAACGAAAGAGAAGTGGAGGGCGCAGGTATGAGTAAAAGATTCACAATTTCATTTATTTAGAAACAAATGCTCACATACATCTCAGCTTAAAATGTTGCGTTCCGTCCTTCACATAGCAGTCAAGCCACGGATCCGCTCTCTCACACAGCCGGTCTTCCGTCTCTTATCCGAGAAACGCCAGCAGTTGATTTTTCTCACCGGGACTGGGATCAGGTTGTGACCGTCTCTCACCAGCTCCACAGGCCACGCCCAACGCGTTTCGTCTACGGACTTCGTCAGGGGGTGTGGCTATGCATCATCTTACATTTCATTTATACCATCAGAAACACCTGTTTATTATAATCATCTAGGCCTATGCAATCTACAATAATTAAAAGCAACTGGACTAACCAATTATATACACACATATAGATACTAAAACCTTTATACGTTTCCAACACATTTGCTCCCAATTTGATTTCTTTACTAACAAGTTATCATATAGTTACCCGTATAACATTATTTCACAAATCATTGTTTATACAATAATTATCATATAAAAATACATTAACCAGCAGAGAAAATCTAAAAATGTAACAATATAAACACTATAAACAGTACAGATACTCCCAAAATTCGTACATTGACATATTATACCCTGAAAAGAGAGTGAAAAAAGTAATGAATACTAAATAGAATAAGCTGAATAGCATCCATAAAACGGAACATTAATTGGCAATAGATACTTCATAATAAATCCTTTCAATGGGTACCAGCACGCATAACCATTTAGAGATACTACTATTTGTCTCAAGCAGTTTTTTCTTATTAACCCATTCCAACCTACACTTCAATATACCATACAGAACTCAGCTCACAATGAGGCAAAGGGATCAATGATCCGACTACAGTGCCGCAAAGAGCGAGCTATCCACAGTACAACTAATGTAAGAAGGGGGTTATATCATAATTCTCGTTCAATCCTGATGGACTTATTGTTTCTAGCGCATGGATCCAAAAGACCTCCCTCTTACTAAGCTGTTTTAATATATCCCCCCCTCTCTCATCCAGCCTCACATGCTCCAATGCTTTGAAACTGAATTTATTTAAATCACCACCATTACACTTAAGAAAATGCCTCGGAACACTATGTTCCTGGCATTTATTCATAATACTTCTTGTGTGTTCTAACATCCGGATTTTTAACTGGCGCTTTGTTTTACCTATATGGTGGAGTGAGGGAGGTCTTTTGGATCCATGCGCTAGAAACAATAAGTCCATCAGGATTGAACGAGAATTATGATATAACCCCCTTCTTACATTAGTTGTACTGTGGATAGCTCGCTCTTTGCGGCACTGTAGTCGGATCATTGATCCCTTTGCCTCATTGTGAGCTGAGTTCTGTATGGTATATTGAAGTGTAGGTTGGAATGGGTTAATAAGAAAAAACTGCTTGAGACAAATAGTAGTATCTCTAAATGGTTATGCGTGCTGGTACCCATTGAAAGGATTTATTATGAAGTATCTATTGCCAATTAATGTTCCGTTTTATGGATGCTATTCAGCTTATTCTATTTAGTATTCATTACTTTTTTCACTCTCTTTTCAGGGTATAATATGTCAATGTACGAATTTTGGGAGTATCTGTACTGTTTATAGTGTTTATATTGTTACATTTTTAGATTTTCTCTGCTGGTTAATGTATTTTTATATGATAATTATTGTATAAACAATGATTTGTGAAATAATGTTATACGGGTAACTATATGATAACTTGTTAGTAAAGAAATCAAATTGGGAGCAAATGTGTTGGAAACGTATAAAGGTTTTAGTATCTATATGTGTGTATATAATTGGTTAGTCCAGTTGCTTTTAATTATTGTAGATTGCATAGGCCTAGATGATTATAATAAACAGGTGTTTCTGATGGTATAAATGAAATGTAAGATGATGCATAGCCACACCCCCTGACGAAGTCCGTAGACGAAACGCGTTGGGCGTGGCCTGTGGAGCTGGTGAGAGACGGTCACAACCTGATCCCAGTCCCGGTGAGAAAAATCAACTGCTGGCGTTTCTCGGATAAGAGACGGAAGACCGGCTGTGTGAGAGAGCGGATCCGTGGCTTGACTGCTATGTGAAGGACGGAACGCAACATTTTAAGCTGAGATGTATGTGAGCATTTGTTTCTAAATAAATGAAATTGTGAATCTTTTACTCATACCTGCGCCCTCCACTTCTCTTTCGATATATATATATATATATATATCTAGCTAATAAATGCCTTCACACTGTTTAGGACGTTAAACTCCTTATTCGGGAACACCTGAGTACACCCAGAGATTTTATCCACATCTCTAACGAGTGTCTAAATTGTCAAAAAAGGGGTACAACATCCATAAAGCCTGATCGCAGATTGAGACTAATCTCTAATATTGTACACTGCTGCAGGTGTGACTCGGAGACCCACTATTGCGTAGATCTCTGGGCATATTGTAACGTGGTCAGGCTCCTTACTTGATGATTTAGATTCTATGTCTAAAAGTGACATGTACTTGTTTCTTTGTCATATACAGGATTCTACTGGCTTCACGGCTGGACACCATGAAGGAGATTGGCCTGCTTAATGCAGGGATCACTGCTCTGGCAGTTTCGACACGCAGGGGACAGTGGCTACACCAATGGACTGCGGATACAGAATCCAAGTAAGGTAAGGTATGGTGAATCAGCCCTTCAACGGGTGAGGCCCTGTTGGGATACTCAGGATATGGGAATATCCGAGCCAACTGCAGGTAAGTGGACAAATCTTCCTTCCACAGCTGCGCAGTCCAAGGAATAAGATCATAAACCTATACTGCAATCCCTTCAAACCACAATGTTTACACATAAACCCAAGGGTTCCTCCAATTCCTTTAGAGGACGGTGGGGGAATTCCAGAAAACCTGCACCACCAGGTTCCAAGGAACGGTTTCAGGTCCGGTATTCTCAAAACCTTCGTTTTGACAATGGACCTCACTGCCTGGGGATCAAGCAGGTGGGAGAGAGGCTAAAAAGATTTCAGTAAAACATCTAGGCAATATCCTGCCTAGTCCCCTGGGAAACGTTAGGCTGCCCATGGGTGCAGACTGGAGTTTCTAGTACTCCCGCCTCACAGATTCTTCAAGTCAGGATTACTGGCTTCTCAGGCTGAAAGTACAATACTGCTGGTAGCTATTCTAACATTTGTCAAACACATGTAATTATTCCGGTTCCACCTCATTTACGTAACAGGGGTTACTATTCAAACATAAGGTCATTGGACCCCTACTGGTGGGTGTTCAATTCAGGAGGGAGTCTGAGAGCAGTGATCTCTGGTCGAGATAAAGGGGAATTCCTGGTATACCGGGATATCATGGGTACGTACCTTCACATTACAATCTAGCCGCCTCTCTAGACCTATCTAAGGTTTCACTACAACTATATCACTTGTAGTTCCAAACACTGCACTTGACTTCTACGCAACACCGGGGGTGTTCATCAAGGTCATGGCGGCGATTGTGCTGCTACTCCACAGACCATGAGTGGACAAAATTTCATATCTGGATGACCTTAACATCCTCCGGGGAGATGTTGTTATGGAGTGTTGCTCTCTAACATCAACTGTCCCAGGATCTTGGGTGGATCCTGAAGCTTACAATTTCACATTTGGAACCAACAAGGAGGCATTCCTTCCTGGAGATGATTCTCGACATGGAAGTGCAGAGGGTGTTTCTACCAGTGGAGAAAGCGTTAGTGATCCAATCAATGTTCTGGGATGACCTGAAGCCAGCCCAGATATCGGTTCATCAGTGCATTCCCCTTATGGGGAAGATGGTTGCCTCCTACGAGGCTTGACAGTACGGAAGGTTCCTTGCATGGTCTTTCTAACTGATTCTCCTAGTCAAATGATAGGGATCTCATCTTCACATGCACCAGCAAATAAGCCTGTTGCCGAAAGCCAGAATTTCATTCCTCTGGTGGCTGCAAACTTCTTACCCTCTTGACAGAGGTTGGGGAGCTGTCACCCAAGGGGAACACTTCTACGGAAAGTACTCAAGTCAGGAATCCATCCTTCCGATAAACATTCTGGAGCTAAGGGCTGGGTTCAATGGCCTTCTACTAGCGGCACATCTTCTTCAAGATCAGACCATTCAGGTTCAGTCGGACAATGTAACGGCGGTGTCCTACATAAACCGAAAGGGTGGAACGAAGAGCAGAGCTGTAATGTCAGAGGTGACAAGAATCCTCCTCTGGGCAGAAAATCACACGGTGGCGCTGTCAGCAATCTTCATTCCGGGAGTGGACAACTAGGAAGCGGACTTCCTCAGCAGACTCGATCTCCTTCCAGCAGAATAGGGCCTAGATCTGGAGGTATTCGTAGGGGTCACAAGCCGATGGGGTGTTCCTCAGATAGGCATAATGGCCTCTCGCCTCAACAAGAAGCTTCGGAGATACTGTTCCAGGTCGAGAGACCCACATGTAGTGGCGGTGGACGACCTGGTAACTCCGTGGATGTTCCAGTCTGTGTATGTGTTTTCTCCACTTCCACTCATCCCAAGGACTGGCCCAGAAGGGCTTGGTACGTGGATCTTCTGGACTTACTGCTGCAGGATCCGAGGCCTCTTCCTCTTCATAAGGACCTTCTGCAACAGGGGCCGTTCACCTAACAAGACTTCCCATGGCTACGCTGGACGGTATGGAGTTTGAACGCCTGATTTTACCTCGGAAGGGCATTCTGAGAAAGGTAATTCCTACCCTGATACAGGCTAGTAAGGGAGTATCGTCTAAACATTACCATCGGATTTGGGAAAAGTATATGTCTTGGTATGAATCCAAGAAGTTTCCTACGGTGGAGTTTCAACTGGGATAGTGTCTCCTCTTTCTACAAGCAGGTGTGAATGTGGGCCTATGCTTGGGCTCCATAAAAGTCCAGATTTCATCCCTGTCCATTTTCTTCCAGAAACAATAGTCTGCTATCCCTGAGGTTCAGACTTTCTTGAAAGGGGTTCTGCACATCCAGCCACCTTTTGTGCCTCCAACGGCACCGTGGGATCTTAATGTGGTGCTGCAGTTCCTGCAATCGAATTGGTTCGAACCTCTTCAGGAGGTTGAGGTCAAGTTTCTTACTTTGAAGGCTGTCACACTGTTGGCATTGGCATCTGCTAGGCGTGTGTCAGAATTGGGGGCATTGTCCTACAAGAGCCCCTACTTGATTTTCCATGAAGATAGGGCTGAGCTCAGAACGTGTCAGCAACTTCTTCCAAAGGTTGTGTCGGCTTTTCATATCAACCGACCTATTGTGGTGCCAGTGGCTACTGACTCCTCAATCACTTCAAAATCCTTGGATGTTGTAAGGGCTTTGAAGTTTTATGTGAAGAGAACTTCTGTCACAGAAAGTTGGACGCTCTGTTTGTCCTTTATAATCCCAACAGGGTTGGGTGTCCTGCTTCTAAGTAGGCAATTTCTCATTGGATCAGGTTTACTATCCAGCAAGCTTATTCTACGGCTGTATTGCCGTGTACAAATTCTGTGGCGGCCCACTCTACCCATAAAGTGGGTTCTTCCTGGTCGGCTGCCCGGGGTGTCTCGGCTTAGCAGCTTTGTTGGACAGCTACTTGATCGAACATGTTGGCTAAGTTCTTCAAGTTTGATGCTTTGGCCTCTGAGGACCTTAAGTTTGGTCAATCTGTTCTGCAGGAGCCTCAGCACTCTCCTCCCGCCTCAGCACTCTCCTAAATGGAACCCCAGCATCCTCTAGGACGTAAGAGAAAATAGGATTTTAATTACCTACCGGTAAATCCTTTTCTCGTTGTCCATAGAGGATGCTGGGCGTCCGCCCAGTGCTTCGTTTTCCTGCTTTGTTACTTGGTTAAGTATTGGTTCACAGCTGTTGCTGTTCCTCTTTCCTGCTGATTAGCATGGTTTCTTCTTGTTCCTGCTGATTAACATGGTTTCTTCATGTTGTGTGCTGCTTAGCATGATTTCTTCATGTTGCATGATGGTTAACATGGTTTCTTTATGTTGCATGCTGGTTGGCATGGTTTCTTCATGTTTCATGCTGGTTCGCTTGATTCTTCAAGTTGCATGCTGGTTTGCATGGTTTCTAGTGATGAGCGCCTGAAATTTTTCGGGTTTTGTGTTTTGGTTTTGGGTTCGGTTCCGCGGCCGTGTTTAAGGGTTCGACCGCGTTTTGGCAAAACATCACCGAATTTTTTTTGTCGGATTCGGGTGTGTTTTGGATTCGGGTGTTTTTTTCAAAAAACCCTAAAAAACAGCTTAAATCATAGAATTTGGGGGTCATTTTGATCCCATATTATTATTAACCTCAAAAACCATAATTTCCACTCATTTTCAGTCTATTCTGAATACCTCACACCTCACAATATTATTTTTAGTCCTAAAATTTGCACCGAGGTCGCTGGATGACTAAGCTAAGCGACCCTAGTGGCCGACACAAACACCTGGCCCATCTAGGAGTGGCACTGCAGTGTCACGCAGGATGTCCCTTCCAAAAAACCCTCCCCAAACAGCACATGACGCAAAGAAAAAAAGAGGCGCAATGAGGTAGCTGTGTGAGTAAGATTAGCGACCCTAGTGGCCGACACAAACACCGGGCCCATTTAGGAGTGGCACTGCAGTGTCACGCAGGATGTCCCTTCCAAAAAACCCTCCCCAAACAGCACATGACGCAAAGAAAAAAAGAGGCGCAATGAGGTAGCTGTGTGAGTAAGATTAGCGACCCTAGTGGCCGACACAAACACCGGGCCCATCTAGGAGTGGCACTGCAGTGTCACGCAGGATGGCCCTTCCAAAAAACCCTCCCCAAACAGCACATGACGCAAAGAAAAAAAGAGGCGCAATGAGGTAGCTGTGTGAGTAAGATTAGCGACCGTAGTGGCCGACACAAACACCGGGCCCATCTAGGAGTGGCACTGCAGTGTCACGCAGGATGGCCCTTCCAAAAAACCCTCCCCAAACAGCACATGACGCAAAGAAAAAAAGAGGCGCAATGAGGTAGCTGACTGTGTGAGTAAGATAAGCGACCCTAGTGGCCGACACAAACACCGGGCCCATCTAGGAGTGGCACTGCAGTGTCACGCAGGATGTCCCTTCCAAAAAACCCTCCCCAAACAGCACATGACGCAAAGAAAAAAAGAGGCGCAATGAGGTAGCTGTGTGAGTAAGATTAGCGACCGTAGTGGCCGACACAAACACCGGGCCCATTTAGGAGTGGCACTGCAGTGTCACGCAGGATGTCCCTTCCAAAAAACCCTCCCCAAACAGCACATGACGCAAAGAAAAAAAGAGGCGCAATGAGGTAGCTTTGTGAGTAAGATTAGCGACCGTAGTGGCCGACACAAACACCGGGCCCATCTAGGAGTGGCACTGCAGTGTCACGCAGGATGGCCCTTCCAAAAAACCCTCCCCAAACAGCACATGACGCAAAGAAAAAAAGAGGCGCAATGAGGTAGCTGACTGTGTATGTAAGATAAGCGACCCTAGTGGCCGACACAAACACCGGGCCCATTTAGGAGTGGCACTGCAGTGTCACGCAGGATGTCCCTTCCAAAAAACCCTCCCCAAACAGCACATGACGCAAAGAAAAATAAAAGAAAAAAGAGGTGCAAGATGGAATTGTCCTTGGGCCCTCCCACCCACCCTTATGTTGTATAAACAAAACAGGACATGCACACTTTAACCAACCCATCATTTCAGTGACAGGGTCTGCCACACGACTGTGACTGATATGACGGGTTGGTTTGGACCCCCCCCCCAAAAAAGAAGCAATTAATCTCTCCTTGCACAAACTGGCTCTACAGAGGCAAGTTGTCCACCTCATCATCATCCTCCGATATATCACCGTGTACATCCCCCTCCTCACAGATTATCAATTCGTCCCCACTGGAATCCACCATCTCAGCTCCCTGTGTACTTTGTGGAGGCAATTGCTGCTGGTCAATGTCTCCGCGGAGGAATTGATTATAATTCATTTTAATGAACATCATCTTCTCCACATTTTCTGGATGTAACCTCGTACGCCGATTGCTGACAAGGTGAGCGGCGGCACTAAACACTCTTTCGGAGTACACACTTGTGGGAGGGCAACTTAGGTAGAATAAAGCCAGTTTGTGCAAGGGCCTCCAAATTGCCTCTTTTTCCTGCCAGTATAAGTATGGACTGTGTGACGTGCCTACTTGGATGCGGTCACTCATATAATCCTCCACCATTCTTTCAATGGTGAGAGAATCATATGCAGTGACAGTAGACGACATGTCCGTAATCGTTGTCAGGTCCTTCAGTCCGGACCAGATGTCAGCATCAGCAGTCGCTCCAGACTGCCCTGCATCACCGCCAGCGGGTGGGCTCGGAATTCTGAGCCTTTTCCTCGCACCCCCAGTTGCGGGAGAATGTGAAGGAGGAGATGTTGACAGGTCGCGTTCCGCTTGACTTGACAATTTTCTCACCAGCAGGTCTTTCAACCCCAGCAGACTTGTGTCTGCCGGAAAGAGAGATCCAAGGTAGGCTTTAAATCTAGGATCGAGCATGGTGGCCAAAATGTAGTGCTCTGATTTCAACAGATTGACCACCCGTGAATCCTTGTTAAGCGAATTAAGGGCTCCATCCACAAGTCCCACATGCCTAGCGGAATCGCTCCGTGTTAGCTCCTCCTTCAATGTCTCCAGCTTCTTCTGCAAAAGCCTGATGAGGGGAATGACCTGACTCAGGCTGGCAGTGTCTGAACTGACTTCACGTGTGGCAAGTTCAAAGGGCAGCAGAACCTTGCACAACGTTGAAATCATTCTCCACTGCGCTTGAGACAGGTGCATTCCACCTCCTATATCGTGCTCAATTGTATAGGCTTGAATGGCCTTTTGCTGCTCCTCCAACCTCTGAAGCATATAGAGGGTTGAATTCCACCTCGTTACCACTTCTTGCTTCAGATGATGGCAGGGCAGGTTCAGTAGTTTTTGGTGGTGCTCCAGTCTTCTGTACGTGGTGCCTGTACGCCGAAAGTGTCCCGCAATTCTTCTGGCCACCGACAGCATCTCTTGCACGCCCCTGTCGTTTTTTAAATAATTCTGAACCACCAAATTCAAGGTATGTGCAAAACATGGGACGTGCTGGAATTTGCCCATATTTAATGCACACACAATATTGCTGGCGTTGTCCGATGCCACAAATCCACAGGAGAGTCCAATTGGGGTAAGCCATTCCGCGATGATCTTCCTCAGTTGCCGTAAGAGGTTTTCAGCTGTGTGCGTATTCTGGAAAGCGGTGATACAAAGCGTAGCCTGCCTAGGAAATAGTTGGCATTTGCGAGATGCTGCTACTGGTGCCGCCGCTGCTGTTCTTGCGGCGGGAGTCCATACATCTACCCAGTGGGCTGTCACTGTCATATAGTCCTGACCCTGCCCTGCTCCACTTGTCCACATGTCCGTGGTTAAGTGGACATTGGGTACAGCTGCATTTTTTAGGACACTGGTGACTCTTTTTCTGAGGTCTGTCTACATTTTCGGTATCGCCTGCCTAGAGAAATGGAACCTAGATGGTATTTGGTACCGGGGACACAGTACCTCCAACAAGTCTCTAGTTGGCTCTGCAGTAATGATGGATACCGGAACCACGTTTCTCACCACCCAGGATGCCAAGGCCTCAGTTATCCGCTTTGCAGTAGGATGACTGCTGTGATATTTCATCTTCCTCGCAAAGGACTGTTGGACAGTCAATTGCTTGGTGGAAGTAGTAAAAGTGGTCTTACGACTTCCCCTCTGGGATGACCATCGACTCCCAGCAGCAACAACAGCAGCGCCAGCAGCAGTAGGCGTTACACGCAAGGATGCATCGGAGGAATCCCAGGCAGGAGAGGAATCATCAGAATTGCCAGTGACATGGCCTGCAGGACTATTGGCATTCCTGGGGAAGGAGGAAATTGACACTGAGGGAGTTGGTGGGGTGGTTTGCGTGAGCTTGGTTACAAGAGGAAGGGATTTACTGGTCAGTGGACTGCTTCCGCTGTCACCCAAAGTTTTTGAACTTGTCACTGACTTATTATGAATGCGCTGCAGGTGACGTATAAGGGAGGATGTTCCGAGGTGGTTAACGTCCTTACCCCTACTTATTACAGCTTGACAAAGGGAACACACGGCTTGACACCTGTTGTCCGCATTTCTGTTGAAATACCTCCACACCGAAGAGCTGATTTTTTTGGTATTTTCACCAGGCATGTCAACGGCCATATTCCTCCCACGGACAACAGGTGTCTCCCCGGGTGCCTGACTTAAACAAACCACCTCACCATCAGAATCCTCCTGGTCAATTTCCTCCCCAGCGCCAGCAACACCCATATCCTCCTCATCCTGGTGTACTTCAACACTGACATCTTCAATCTGACTATCAGGAACTGGACTGCGGGTGCTCCTTCCAGCACTTGCAGGGGGCGTGCAAATGGTGGAAGGCGCATGCTCTTCACGTCCAGTGTTGGGAAGGTCAGGCATCGCAACCGACACAATTGGACTCTCCTTGTGGATTTGGGATTTCGAAGAACGCACAGTTCTTTGCGGTGCTACTGCTTTTGCCAGCTTGAGTCTTTTCATTTTTCTAGCGAGAGGCTGAGTGCCTCCATCCTCATGTGAAGCTGAACCACTAGCCATGAACATAGGCCAGGGCCTCAGCCGTTCCTTGCCACTCCGTGTGGTAAATGGCATATTGGCAAGTTTACGCTTCTCCTCCGACAATTTTATTTTAGGTTTTGGAGTCCTTTTTTTACTGATATTTGGTGTTTTGGATTTGACATGCTCTGTACTATGACATTGGGCATCGGCCTTGGCAGACGACGTTGCTGGCATTTCATCGTCTCGGCCATGACTAGTGGCAGCAGCTTCAGCACGAGGTGGAAGTGGATCTTGATCTTTCCCTAATTTTGGAACCTCAACATTTTTGTTCTCCATATTTTAATAGGCACAACTAAAAGGCACCTCAGGTAAACAATGGAGATGGATGGATACTAGTATACAATTATGGACGGACTGCCGAGTGCCGACACAGAGGTAGCTACAGCCGTGGACTACCGTACTGTACTGTGTCTGCTGCTAATATAGACTGGTTGATAAAGAGATGTAGTAGTATGTATGTATAAAGAAGAAAGAAAAAAAAACCTCGGGTAGGTGGTATACAATTATGGACGGACTGCCGAGTGCCGACACAGAGGTAGCTACAGCCGTGAACTACCGTACTGTACTGTGTCTGCTGCTAATATAGACTGGTTGATAAAGAGATGTAGTAGTGTGTATGTATAAAGAAGAAAGAAAAAAAAACCTCGGGTAGGTGGTATACAATTATGGACGGACTGCCGAGTGCCGACACAGAGGTAGCTACAGCCGTGAACTACCGTACTGTACTGTGTCTGCTGCTAATATAGACTGGTTGATAAAGAGATGTAGTAGTATGTATGTATAAAGAAGAAAGAAAAAAAAACCACGGGTAGGTGGTATACAATTATGGACGGACTGCCGAGTGCCGACACAGAGGTAGCTACAGCCGTGGACTACCGTACTGTACTGTGTCTGCTGCTAATATAGACTGGTTGATAAAGAGATGTAGTAGTATGTATGTATAAAGAAGAAAGAAAAAAAAACCACGGGTAGGTGGTATACAATTATGGATGGACTGCCGAGTGCCGACACAGAGGTAGCTACAGCCGTGAACTACCGTACTGTACTGTGTCTGCTGCTAATATAGACTGGTTGATAAAGAGATGTAGTAGTATGTATGTATAAAGAAGAAAGAAAAAAAAACCACGGGTAGGTGGTATACAATTATGGACGGACTGCCGAGTGCCGACACAGAGGTAGCTACAGCCGTGGACTACCGTACTGTACTGTGTCTGCTGCTAATATAGACTGGTTGATAAAGAGATGTAGTAGTATGTATGTATAAAGAAGAAAGAAAAAAAAACCACGGGTAGGTGGTATACAATTATGGATGGACTGCCGAGTGCCGACACAGAGGTAGCTACAGCCGTGAACTACCGTACTGTACTGTGTCTGCTGCTAATATAGACTGGTTGATAAAGAGATGTAGTAGTATGTATGTATAAAGAAGAAAGAAAAAAAAACCACGGGTAGGTGGTGTACAATTATGGATGGACTGCCGAGTGCCGACACAGAGGTAGCTACAGCCGTGAACTACCGTACTGTACTGTGTCTGCTGCTAATATAGACTGGTTGATAAAGAGATGTAGTAGTATGTATGTATAAAGAAGAAAGAAAAAAAAAAACCACGGGTAGGTGGTATACAATTATGGACGGACTGCCGAGTGCCGACACAGAGGTAGCTACAGCCGTGGACTACCGTACTGTACTGTGTCTGCTGCTAATATAGACTGGTTGATAAAGAGATGTAGTAGTATGTATGTATAAAGAAGAAAGAAAAAAAAACCTCGGGTTGGTGGTATACAATTATGGACGGACTGCCGAGTGCCGACACAGAGGTAGCTACAGCCGTGAACTACCGTACTGTACTGTGTCTGCTGCTAATATAGACTGGTTGATAAAGAGATGTAGTAGTATGTATGTATAAAGAAGAAAGAAAAAAAACCACGGGTAGGTGGTATACAATTATGGACGGACTGCCGAGTGCCGACACAGAGGTAGCTACAGCCGTGGACTACCGTACTGTACTGTGTCTGCTGCTAATATAGACTGGTTGATAAAGAGATGTAGTAGTATGTATGTATAAAGAAGAAAGAAAAAAAAACCACGGGTAGGTGGTATACAATTATGGACGGACTGCCGAGTGCCGACACAGAGGTAGCTACAGCCGTGAACTACCGTACTGTACTGTGTCTGCTGCTAATATAGACTGGTTGATAAAGAGATGTAGTAGTATGTATGTATAAAGAAGAAAGAAAAAAAAACCACGGGTAGGTGGTATACAATTATGGACGGACTGCCGAGTGCCGACACAGAGGTAGCTACAGCCGTGGACTACCGTACTGTACTGTGTCTGCTGCTAATATAGACTGGTTGATAAAGAGATGTAGTAGTATGTATGTATAAAGAAGAAAGAAAGAAAAAACACGGGTAGGTGGTATACAATTATGGATGGACTGCCGAGTGCCGACACAGAGGTAGCTACAGCCGTGAACTACCGTACTGTGTCTGCTGCGACTGGATGATAAATAATGATATAAAAAATATATATATATCACTACTGCAGCCGGACAGGTATATATTATATAATGACGGACCTGCTGGACACTGTCTGTCAGCAGAATGAGTTTTTTATAGAATAAAAAAAAACACCACACAAGTGAAGTCACACGACGAGTGTTTAACTTTTTCAGGCAATCACAATATAGTATACTACTAACTATACTGGTGGTCAGTGTGGTCAGGTCACTGGTCAGTCACACTGGCAGTGGCACTCCTGCAGCAAAAGTGTGCACTGTTTAATTTTAATATAATATGTACTCCTGGCTCCTGATATAACTGGCACTGCAGTGCTCCCCAGTCTCCCCCACAATTATAAGCTGTGTGAGCTGAGCACAGTCAGATATATATACATAGATGATGCAGCACACTGGGCTGAGCAGTGCACACAGATATGGTATGTGACTGAGTCACTGTGTGTATCGTTTTTTTCAGGCAGAGAACGGATATATTAAATAAAACTGCACTGTCTGGTGGTCACTGTGGTCAGTCACTAGTAAACTCTGCACTCTCTACACTTCTACAGTACTCCTAAGCTCCAGTAAATCAGGTCAATCTCTCTCTCTCTCTCTCTCTCTTCTAATCTAAATGGAGAGGACGCCAGCCACGTCCTCTCCCTATCAATCTCAATGCACGTGTGAAAATGGCGGCGACGCGCGGCTCCTTATATAGAATCCGAGTCTCGCGAGAATCCGACAGCGTCATGATGACGTTCGGGCGCGCTCGGGTTAACCGAGCAAGGCGGGAGGATCCGAGTCTGCTCGGACCCGTGAAAAAAACCATGAAGTTCGGGCGGGTTCGGATTCAGAGAAACCGAACCCGCTCATCTCTAATGGTTTCTCCATGTTACATGCTGGTTTGCATGGCTTCTCCATGTTGCATGCTGGTTAGCATGGTTTCTCCATGTTGCATGCTGGTCAGCATGGTTTTTCAATTCGGTGTGAGCTGGTGTGAATCTCACCACTATCTGTGTATTTCCTTCTCTCGAAGTATGTTCGTCTCCTCGGGCACAGTTTCTAGACTGAGTCTGGTAGGAGGGGCATAGAGAGAGGAGCCAGCCCACAGTATTAAACTCTTAAAGTGCCCATGGCTCCCAAGGAACCCATCTATACCCCATGGTACTAAATGGAACCCCAGCATCCTCTACGGACTATGAGAAAAGGATTTACCGGTAGGTAATTAAAATCCTATTTCTCATACGTCCTAGAGGATGCTGGGGTCCACTTCATGACCATGGGGTATAGACGGTTCCGCAGGAGCCATGGGCACTCTTTAAGACTTTTCAATGGGTGTGAACTGGCTCCTCCCTCTATGCCCCTCCTCCAGACCTCAGTTTTAGAAATGTGCCCAGGCAGACTGGATGCACTCTAGGGGAGCTCTACTGAGTTTCTCTGAAAGACTTATGTTAGGTTTTTTATTTTCAGGGAAAACTGCTGGCAACAGTCTCCCTGCTTCGTGGGACTGAGGGGGCAGAAGTAGGAACCAACTTCCTGAAGAGTTTCATGGCTCTGCTTCTGGCTGACAGGACACCATTAGCTCCTGAAGGGTACTGAACACTAGCCGTGTCTAGATGCTCACTCCCACAGCACGCCGTCACCCCCCTCACAGAGCCAGAAGTCAGAAGACAGGTGAGTAGAAGAAGACAGATCTTCTATCAAGTAAAGTGATGGCTCAGGTACCGCGCGGCTGGCGGGAGCGCAGCGCGCCATTGCTGCCCACACACAAAGGAACTTCAGGGTGCAGGGGGGGCGCCCTGGGCAGCAAATATACCTATATAAACTGTCAAAAAGGGGGCATAAGATGCCCAGGCACAGCCCTACCCCCGCCAGTATAAATATTATGCAAAGTCTCTGAGGTAAAAACACGCCATTGCGGGGGCGGAGCTTCTTCCTCAGGCAGCCAGCACACTGCTCAGCGCCATTTTCTCCCTCCTCAGGCTGCAGAGACATCGCTGGTCCTCCTTCACTTCTGACTACAAGTATCAGGGTGCAAAACAGGGGGGGGGGGAGCACAAGCGAATTTGGTGCTTTACAAGTGTGTTTTACTGTGTAAAAAGCGCTGCATGTCAGTGGGCTTTCTGTGTTCACAGGCATTAGATACTGGCGCTGGGGTTGTGAACTGGCTGCTCCTAAACTGTGTCCCTCTGACAGATTTTACTGTGGGTCTGTCCCCTATAAGTCCCAGTGTGTCTGTGTGGGTGTTGTACACGTGTGTGACATGTCTGACGCAGGGAGTTCTTCCCCAGAGGAAGCCATTTTAGGGACGCAGAATTGTAATGTGGTGGCGCTGCCGGCACACCAAGAGCCTGCATGGGTGAAAGAAATACGTGATAGTATGCATCATATCAATAGGAAATTAGATAAGTCTGAATCTCATGCTGAATGCTGGATAAAATCTGTGGAAGATGTGATTTTTCAGGGTTCTGTTCTTCCATCCGCAGGCGACCCCTCTGGGTCACATAAGAGACCATTTGCGAATATTGTAAATACTGATACCGACACGGACACTGATTCCTGTCGACGATAGTGACTCCAGGGAAATAGATCATAAATTGGCAAAAAATATACACTATATGATTGTAGCTATAAGGGAAGTTCTGGAAGTCACGGAAGCCACTCCTGTACCTCAGGAGAAGGCTTATTTCTATAAAGAAAAGAAATCTAAGGTCACTTTCCCTCCTTCCCACGAGCTTAATACTCTCTTTGAAGGGATGTGGGTGAATCCCGAAAAGAAATTTTGTGTTCCCAAGAGAATTCAAATGGCTTATCCTTTCCCGGTAGAGGACAGAAAAAAATGGGAGTCACCCCCTGTGTTAGACAGTGCACTGTCCAGGTTGACATAGAAGGTAATTCTCCCTGCAGCTGGCACAGCTTCACTAAAGGAGCCGGCTTACCTGAAAATGGAAACTATATTGAAATCCATTTATGTTGCCAATGGTACGCTGCTCAGGCCCATAATTGCTTGTGCATGGGTGAGTCGCACTATTGAAAAATGGTCAGACAGCGTGTCTTCAGAAATCGACACGATTGATAAAGATGAGATACTCCTTAAGTTAGGGAATATCAAAGACGCTGCCGCATACATGCTAGAAGCGATGAAAGATATTGGACTCTTGAGTTCACAAGTCGCTACCATGGCAGTATCTCCCATATAAAGGTGAGGCCTTATTTTGCGATGGACTGGATGCATTAGTCTCGGCGGCTACCGCAGGTAAGTCGACATTTTTGCCCTCTGCGCCTGCACCGGCAAAAAAGACATATCACTCTCACATGCAGTCCTTTCGGCCCAATGAATACAAAAAAGCGAGAGGTTCCCCCTTCTTTGCAGGGCAGGTAGGGGAAGGGGAAAGGGAAAGAAGTCCACAGCGGCTTCAGGTTCCCAGTAGCAGAAGTCTACACCTACTTCTGCCAAATCTTCAGCATGATGCTGCTGCTCCCTTGCAGGAGGCCGCTTGGATGGGGACACGTCTCAAACTGTTCAGCCAAGACTGGATTCTGTCTGGCCTGGATCCCTGGGTGTTACATATAGTGTCCCAAGGGTACAAGCTGGAGTTTCAAGATGTTCCCCCATGACGATTTTTCAAATCGACCTTGCCAGCTTCTCTTCCAGAAAGAGAAGCAGTAACGGCGGCAATCCAAAAATTATGTCAGGATCAGGTCATAGTCCTGGTACCTTTGTCACAACAAGGGGAGGGGTTTTATTCAATCCTTTTTGTAGTTCCGAAGCCGGACGGCTCGGTCAGACCGATCCTAAACCTAAAAAATCTGAATCTCTACTTGAAGCGATTCAAGTTCAAAATGGAATCACTGAGGACAGTGATTTCCAGTCTGAAGGAGGGGGATTACATGGTGTCAGTAGACATAAAGGATGCTTACCTGCATGTTCCCATTTATCCTCACCAGGCTTATCTGAGATTCGCGGTTCAGGATTGCCATTACCAATTCCAGACGTTGCCTTTCGGTCTCTCCACGGCGCCGAGGGTATTCACCAAGGGGATGGCGGAGATGATGGTTCTCCTGCGTCAAAAAGAAGTCAATATAATTCCTTATCTAGACGATCTCCTGATAAAGGTGAGATCCAGTGAGCAGTTGTTACAGAACATCACACTCTCCCTGTCAATACTCCAACAACACGGTTGGATCATAAATTATCCAAAGTCACGGTTGGCCCCGACGACAAGATTGTCTTTTCTCGGGATGATCCTGGACACAGAAGTCCAGAGAATTTTTCTTCCAGTGGAAAAGGCTCTGGAAATCCAGAAAATGGTACAACAGATATTGAAGCCAACAAGTGTGTCGATCCATCAGTGCATTCGGTTGTTGGGGAAAATGGTGGCGGCCTACGAGGCCTTACAGTTTGGCAGGTTCCATGCCAGAGTTTTGCAGTGGGACCTATTGGACAAGTGGTCGGGTTCTCACCTACACATGCACCGAAATATAATCCTGTCATCAAAAGTTGCTCCTGTGGTGGCTACACAGCTCTCACCTACTAGAGGGCCGCAGATTCGGGATTCAGGCCTGGCTCCTGGTAACCACGGATGCAAGTCACCGAGGCTGGGGAGCTGTCACTCAGGGGGAAAGCTTCCAAGGAAAATGGTCAAGTCAGGAAGCCTGCCTTCACATAAACGTGCTGGAATTGAGAGCTATTTACAATGGCCTTCAACAAGCGGTACATCTTCTTCAAGATCATCCCGTGCAGATCCAGTCGGACAATGTAACAGCAGTCGCGTACATAAACAGGCAGGGCGGAACGAAAAGCAGAGCGGCAATGGCTGAGATGACGAAGATCCTCCTCTGGGCAGAAAGACATCTAAAGGCTCTGTCGGCGATTTTCAATCCGGGAGTAGACAGCTGGGAAGCAGACTTCCTCAGCAGACACAATCTCCATCTAGGAGAGTGGGGCCTCCACCAAGAAGTCTTCGCAGAGGTAACAAGTCTTTGGGGAGTTCCTCAAGTAGACATGATGGCATCTCGTCTCAACAAGAAGCTTCAGAGATATTGTTCCAGGTCGAGAGACCCTCAAGCAATAGCGGTGGATGCGCTAGTGGCCCAGTGGGTTTTCCGGTCAGTGTATGTCTTCCCTCCACTTCCGCTGATCCCAAAAGTGCACAGGATCATAAGAAGAACAAGGGTTTGAGCAATCTTCATTGCCCCAGACTGGCCAAGGAGGGCTTGGTACCCAGATCTTCAGGAGTTGCTCATAGAAGATCCTCGGCCTCTTCCTCTTCATGAGGACCTACTGCGGCAGGGGCCAGGCTTGTATCATGACTTACCATGGCTACGTTTGATGGCATGGCTGTTGAGCGCCGGATCCTAGCACGAAAAGGTATTCCCAAGGATGTCATCCCCACTCTTAGTCAGGCCAGGAAAGGAGTAACGTCGAAACATTACCACCGTATTTGGAGAAAATATGTATCTTGGTGTGGATCCAAGAAAGCTCCTACGGAAGAGTTTCAGTTGGGACGTTTTCTCCATTTTCTGCAGGCTGGTGTGGAGGCAGGCCTCCGATTGGGATCAATCAAGGTCCAGATTTCGGCTTTATCAGTGTTCTTCCAAAAACAATTGGCCTCTCTCCCAGAGGTTCAGACCTTCGTGAAAGGGGTTCTGCACATCCAGATTCCATTTGTGCCTCCAGTGGAACCATGGGACCTTAATGTGGTGTTGTAGTTCCTTCAATCGGGTTGGTTTGAGCCTCTACTTGGAAAGTGGTGATGCTTTTGGCGTTGGCATCCGCAAGGCGGGTGTCTGAATTGGGGGCCTTGACCCACAAGAGCCCCTACCTGATCTTCCATGAAGATAGGGCAGAGTTGAGAACTCGTCAACATTTTCTTCCAAAGGTGGTTTCATCTTTCCATATAAACCAACCTATTGTGGTGCCAGTAGCTACTGACACGTTCACTAAGTCAAAGTTTCTAGATGTGGTTAGAGCTTTGAAGATTTATGTCGCTAGAACAGCTCGAATACGGAAAACAGAGGCTTTGTTTGTCCTGTATGCTCCCAACAAGATTGGGTGTCCTGCTTCCAAGCAGACTATTGCGCGCTGGATCAGAGGTACGATTCAGCAGGCTCATTCTACGGCTCGATTGCCGTTACCGATGTCGGTGAAGGCCCATTCTACTAGGAAGGTGGGCTCCTCCTGGGCGGCTGCCCGGGGGGCTCTCGGCATTACAACTTTGCCGAGCAGCTACTTGGTCAGGGTCAAACACATTTGCAAAATTCTACAAGTTTGACACCTTGGCCAAGGAGGACCTCAAGTTCAGTCAATCGGTGCTGCAGGGTCATCCGTACTCTCCCACCCATACTGGAGCTTTGGTATAAACCCCATGGTCCTGAAGTGCACCCCAGCATCCTCTAGGATGTATGAGAAAACAGGATTTTGATACCTACCGGTAAATCCTTTTCTCCTAGTCCTAGTCTGCACTTAAATGTTTGTTTTACAGTTATTCATTTTATGTGTACTGTAATTGTACTTAGAAGGTGCCATAGACATTTCATTGAAGGACTAAACCAACCCCAAATATTGGATACCTCTAAGGATGTGTATAGCACATACAGTAGTACTTTTGCAGAGAACAAAGGGTTCTAGGTCCACCCACCAAAACTGGAATTGTACTTAGAAGGTGCCATAGACATTTCATTGAAGGACTAAACCAACCCCAAATATTGGATACCTCTAAGGATGTGTATAGTACATAGTACTTTTGCAGAGAACAAAGGGCTCTAGAGCCACCCACCAAAACTGGAATTACTCCCTTAAAGAGAATCCCTCCACTCCTTGCTGTCTTATCTCATTCTTTTTTTCCAAAATTGTGTTCATTAAGAGAATGTATGACAGCAGTACAAATAAGCATTCAAATATACACAAGATGCTATAAAGAGTGGCAAAAAAAAATGCAATATACAATACATTAAGTAGGGTCACGACGAAAGCATATTGGGCCTAATTCAACATGGATTGTTAATTAGAGAATTCGCAAACGGAGCGATTATCAAACGACTGTGCATGCTGAGCATTTGCTTTGCGGGCACATGTCAGGTAAAAGCAACAGAAAATGTGTACAGATCGTAAACGCAACGCAGCCAGTGTTTGATTGACAGGAAGTAAGGGTTTCGGGGTGGAAACCTGCTGTTTTCTGGGTGTGTCAGAAAAAGCGCATGCATGCCCAGGCATTTTTGGAGAGGGTCTCTGACGTCAGCGCAAACCTCTTCCAGTCCATCTCAGTCACAGATTAGTGGCAGCCTCAGACCTACTTACATTTGCTCAGATGACAAAGACTCTTCGATGTTTTGGGATTTGCGTATAGCCATCTGTGATGCATTTGCAAATTTGCATGGGGCATTTTTTTCTATCTGTCAGGGTGGCGCCTTTCTACTCACAGACAACTGCAATTTCTCAGATTAACAATCCATACTGAAGTAGGCCCATCGTCTCCAGTGTCATATGTTGGAAATGCCACAGAATATTTATAGAGACAGTCATCAGGTCAGTCCAATGACAAAAAGGGGAAAAAAATAGAAGCAAGGCTGTTATCCATTTCCTTTTTTTTTGTGCTCTTTTAGTTGGTGGTGCATTACTATTTATGGAAATCAAAAAGGAAAGTCCTCAGAAATAAAAAGAAACGCAGAAAGAACCAATAAGCAAATAAAGAAGTAGACAGATAAAGAGTAATAGTAAGGGAGAAGTAAAGCAGAAGTGAGAAAAATATATAGAAAAAGAATAAGGTGGTAGAGATAAAGAATGAAATAAGCAGTGAGACAAGGACTGGCCACCTATCAGGTGGTGACTAGTACTATAGTTGATTAGATCACTTTTCCAATGCACAATAGTGGTCATTCACAGTTGATCGCTCGCTAGCTGTTTTTAGCAGCCGTGCAAACGCTATGCCGCCTCCCACTGGGAGTGTATTTTAGCTTAGCAGAAGTGCGAACGAAAGGATCGCAGAGTGGCTACAAAATTATTTTGTGCAGTTTCAGAGCAGCTTCAGACCTACTCAGCGCTTGCGATCACTTCAGACTATTCAGTTCCTGTTTTGACGTCACAAACACGCCCTGTGTTCGTCCAGCCACACCTGCGTTTTTCCGAACACTCCCTGAAAACGGTCAATTGACACCAAGAAACGCCCACTTCCTGTCAATCACTCAGCGGCCAGCAGTGCGACTGAAAAGCTTCGCTAGACCTTGTGTGAAACTACATCGTTCGTTGTAATAATATGACGCGCATGCGCATTGCGCCGCATACGCATGCGCAGAAGTGCTGATTTTTTGCCTGATCACTGCGCAGCGACCGAAAGCAGCTAGCGATAAACTCGGAATGACCCCTCCATGCACCTAGTCACAAGGAAAACAAAAAGAAACTGAGAGTGTCGGCTGGGACAGTCCACCTCGCTGGACCATATACCTGTCACATCAGTATCAGGGGACGTTTAGTAGCATTCTGGACTCATACTATTGTGTGGTCTGAAAACAGGTTCGGATTTGAGATTTAGGGGTCTATTTACTAACCCTTCGATGGAGATAAAGTGGATGGAGATAAAGTACCAGCTAACCAGCTCCAAACTGTCATTTTTCAAACACAGCCTGTTGCATGACAGTTAGGAGCCTATTGGCTGGTACTTTATCTCCAGACACTTTATTTCCATCCAAGGCTTAGTAAATAGACCCCTTATTAACATCTGGTAAGGAATCAATATAACTTTCACAAATGGTAAAAACTGCATTTCTTTATGTACAGTAGCAAGGCCTCAATCCAGTCCATTTTAAACACACAAAAATTAGTTTTTCCCTAAAGAGGGCAATGGGAGGTGGAAGAGGAGAAAGCCAATGGTGTAAGATGCATTTAAGAGCTACTGTACAGCAGAAATACAGTAAGTGTTAAAATTTTCCGACTCCTACATCAGAGCTTACTGTAAGACCCAAAGAACAGCCCACTCTGGAGTAATGGAGAGAAAATTAACCATAAGTAACATATCATATTGCTTAACGTTTCTTTCCATGTTGTCGCAGGCAAGGTGCATACAGGGGTGTAGAGAGCCATGTGAGACCCCAAAGTGCCAGAATCTTTTCTTTCAATGTGCTGCGTCGTCTTCCTAAAGATAAAACCAGGAAGAGTGGTGTCGGGCACAGGTATACTCAGGGGGTGTGCATCAGACGTGGACCTCCACCAGGCGCCTCCAGCAGTCCATGCCCAGGTAATTAATACTTGCCCCTCTCCCTCTCGGTGCCACTGGGTACATAGTGAATAAGTAAGGGACATTATATTTATATACGTCTAAAGATGTAGAAACCATTAATGCCACGCCATGAAACCTGTCCGATAATTACAAGAGAAGGTAAGGGTGCATATAAGAGAGTAATAAAAGGAGATGGCTCTAAAGGATTGATGTTTGAGTAAAAATGCATTATCCAATGTGTTAGCACAATTTAATAGGGAGAGGTAAAGGATCATTTGGATATAAAGCAAAAGTATGAGGGGCGGGTTATAATACTGTATAAACCCCTTAACAGCTGAGTGCCGTCCCCTTAAATGCATCTAGTAACACACAAAATAAACTTAACACTTCTAAAATAAAAGACACAGAGACATCAATTTGGCAGAAAAACTTGACGGCTATTTTTTTTTATTAGTAACATCCTAATATATCTAACATAGTATGGTAAAGGAAATTAAGAGTATGGTGGTAAGGAAGAACGGCAGTAAAACAGTATTACCCAGACCACACCAATGCTCTCTATAAAACCAGTAAAAAGAGACAACACTAAAACACCATACAAGTTATCCACTCAACCTTTACCTTGACTACCCACCCGTAAGGATGGTCCAGCAGATGTCATAACAGTCACAGAAGGTTAGCACACCCAAACCAATTAGCAAACGTAACCAAAAACAAGTATAATCCATTCTTTCCCACCATACATAGCCGACAAAAGCAAAACAAGCAACCAATCACAAGAACAAACAAAAGGGAGTAAGGGAGGGAGGGAAAAGTTTCTAAAAAATAGGTTGACCCAGCCTACAATGCTCCCTGATCTAGCTCAGGGACTACCTCCACCCTCTGCACCAATAGTATGCATGTCACCAGGATGCACCCCAGGCCCACCCCCAGCCTGAGGAGGTTAACCCTCTCCTGTCCTATGCTGTCCTTTTGCTCTACTATCTCATTCTTTAACATGAATCTTGTGCAGTATGAGCTGTACTGCTGACTGCTAGTTTGCAATCATCAATTTCCTCCCAGAAGGAGCTGTATTTTCACCTGGTATTCACCATCATAACACAGCACTATACTTACCTAAACAATCATACACAATAGCACAGTTATAATAGCAGTTTGTCACAAACACTATTTGCACAATGGAGCCATATTATTGCAGTTTCACACATTGCCCTCATTCGTTGTCATATGTCAGCAATTTTTTTATGCTTACAATGAATGGGTGTATATCTGTGTCTGTATGTAGAATACAAAAAGGAGATTAGTGTTGCACACACACACACACACACAAACACACACAGATAATTTCAGGTGCAATAATTACTATGCAATAATCTATAGCCATGCTGATCACTAAAAATGTTCAATAAAAATGCAGCTCCCACATAATGGTCTGAAATAAATCCACCAGCTTAAAGATATATAGAATTATAAAAGGGAGTGCATTAGCATTTGATACATTTATTACAGAATAAAAAAATAATTTGAAACATAGTTACATCTAAAATGAACACACCAAAGGCTGGATCAAACTCTCCAACTTAAAAAGGGGAGAACAAGTCCCAGTGACACTGTATCACTACTTTGTATAGTCAAAGTTACCACCAAAGGATTTTGTCCATTCTCGCATTCCAATCTGGATAAAAGTCAGCGCTATGCTCCACCTCCTTTATTTCACTGCCGTTTGTAACAGTGTAATTGTTTATAAGCACAGTTCCAGTCCAAGGCACTGGAGTGTTTCAGTCAGCACTTGTGTCTCAGCGGGATGTAAACATGCATTCAGCGGTACACCATATAATTACCGTGCAGTCTATGGCTGTTAATAGCTTAGACATCCATAATTTACTATCCATGGCAGGGAGGGAGGACGCTGTCTTTTCAGTGCTTTATTCCAATCAGCAGTCAGCTCCAGACTTTCGTGCAGATATCTTAACGCGTTTCTCTGTATAGAGGTAATGACGCTTTCCTCAGAAGGGTTTTTCCTTGGGTAGCTCAGATTCCATGCATGCTGCAGATGTGGGCACAACAGGAAAAATATAGGCCTTAGGGCCTAATTCAAGGTTGATCTCAAAAGAAAAATCTTACTCTAATGGGCAAAACCATGTACACTGCAGGTGAGTTAGATACAACATGTGCAGAGAGAGATACGGTGGGATGTGTTCAAACTGAAATCTAAATTGCAGTGTAAAGATAAAGCAGCCAGTATTTAATAGACAATGGATCACTCTGTGGTCTGTCTCCATTCCCAGCACTAAAGGCAGCTTCCATGCTCTAGTGTTTTCCCTCCTAGTGTCAGCTCAGTGCAGGAGGAGGTGCTTAGTGCACAGTCTGAGAGAGTTCTTCCTGAGAGAGACAACTGCACTGACGTGCAGCTTCTGCTCTCCTCAGTGTGTGACCTTGTCTACCTCGCAGCCACACCCTGTGTGTACTGAGACGCTGTGTTACTGCTGTACTGCATCACATGTATACTGTGAGTTCCTGCTACTGCAGAACATCTTCTTTATACTACAAGCAGTTATCTCTGTTATCTGAATAAACCAATCATCCTGGTTAAGTGCCGAAGTATGGACTAACATCCCTATCTGACACTGCAACACTCTGCCAACAGTATTTACCATGCAAAGAAACAATATAACCCACCCAAATCTAATTCTCTCTGCATATGTTATATCTACCGCCCCCCCCCCCCCCCCCCCCCGTAGTGCACATGGTTTTGCCCGTTAGAGGAAGATTTTGCTTTTGCAATGAACCTTGAATTAGGTCCTTAGACACATGTTATAGTAAAGTAACTTTTAAGTCGAGATGAGCGAATTCAGTTTCTTAGGGGTCTATTTACTAAGCCTTGGATGGAGATAAACTGTGTCAAAGTCAGAAAAATATCACGATGCACACTGCCATATTTGCACCTCATATGTGTCCCTGCTGCGCATGCGTGCGCTCTCCCGTGCGTGCGCATACTCGCTGTTGCGGGCACCCGCAGGCGCACGGTATGCGCATTTACGGTAGAGATTGTATGCGTCTAGCGGGCGACTCTTTCGTTACATATTTTCACCATATAATGTATTTTGTAGATTATGGTCCCTTTGATAGATTCTGAAAGTTTAGTTAATGTAGCATGTTCATGGACAGAGAAATCCCTCTTTGTTTGATACGAAGGGTCAGACAGGAGTAATACTGTGGTGTTTAGTATCCATCGGAAGAGTATTTAATTAGCAATATTCCGGTGTTGGTTTGAAGCGGATTAATCGCTCGTGCGAATAGTTATGGACATAAGAAGTTTATGTCCATTTACTATTATTTGCACTTACTTATCCATGCGGCGGGAAACCCAGTTTCCCACCCACCTGAGCCGTTGGAAATCGTCACAGCCCACCTGTATGAATCAACCTATGACCTTTTGTTATAATGCGAGGAGGAATTCCTGTGTCCAATGAACAATGAGATTGTAGGGACCATTGAATTGTATTGTGTGTGGGGCATAAATAGACAAGCCGATCACATCCAGCTCACTCTTCAACGGTTCTCATTGCTGAAAATCGGGAGCAGGATGTCCAGAGGCGCATGCGATCGTTCCCCTTGTGCGTAAGTTTTCTCCGCAATCCTATTGTCTTTCTTGTTATTATGGGCCATATCTCTCTCTCTCTCTTCTCTTTCTCTCGTATTCTCTTAAACGTAATAGTATTGTATTGTATTTCCTGTGTAGTTATCTGGTTAGTTAGTCTATGTTATATTGTAGTGTGTGACTTGTATTGTATTATTCTTTTTGCAAGTAATAACATTCATATAAGGCGTTGGACCCTAAGCACGGTATCTGTGTATTTCTTATAGTGTTAAGTATTCTCAGAGCGTCGGTGACGCTCGAACAGCTATTAAGTTAATAAGGTTACACTGTGTTGCATCTACACCCTATCTCTACACTAAGGTTTTACAGCATATTACATTGTTTATGGTTTAGATATAAAGGTTTAACATTGTGAGCGTCTGCGCCGCTGGTGATCTCCTCGTGGTCCCGGGCGTCCGCCACGCTATAGCGAACCATTACGTTAGTCAGCAGCCAATAGTGTGCCTGCCTGTGATCTCTTGGCCGTGAGCGAACGTGACGCTTGAGCGTCTCGACCTCGGCTAAGCGATTGCTACGCAACGTGCGTACCCTTACGGTACTCCATACGTCAATAGCGTACAGTGCTCTTAGACCTCTTAAAGGGTTTTAAGTAAGATAAATATTTAGCTTTATCAATTGGCGGCTCGTCCTGTCCTTCACATATCTCTACTAGGTAATTTCAGCAGACATTATCCAGCAGCAAAGGGCGGGAGGTCATATTCCTCGTAGTGCTGTTTGGATAAGTGTCTGCTTCGTTTAGTAAAGGGTGCTGAAGGAATCCGGAACCGGAGGTAAGAACAACACGCTAGTGTCTTTTAAAACTGTTTATTTCTGTCTTGCGTACACACGCACATATCTGCATTTCTTTTTCATTCGTGTATTTTCATATCACTCTCCTGTTTGCCATTTTATAATTGATAAAACGTGCTAAGAGAGATTTGTCGCTATTTCATAGTTAAAGTGTAAATGTAATATATAAAGGGATAAAGTGTAAAACCCACACGCAACTCTACATAAGGTATAAGGAGAGATTGGTGTGTTGCGCGGTAGACGATCGAGGATCATCTACATTGATAAAACGTGTTAGTTGTGTTGCGGTGGATATTTGCTTTGCGTACACGTGTCTCTAACAAAGGGCGAGACTCGCGTACGCAACTCAAAGGCCGACGCACGCAGCGTAAATTACGCAACGGAGCGTCCGGGTACGCCCACGTAACTCAAATCACACGATAGTGTTATTGCAACAGGCGGAAAGGTGGCAACGTGGTAAGTAGCGCAAGTCTATTTTAGTGTCCGAAATTTAGATTAACAGATCCTTCTCCAAATTCACAACACATCTGGTTTAAAGAAAATTTCTGCGCAGAAATAGAAATAGAAACAAAAGTGTACATGTGGTGAGTGAGTGTTTTGTATATATAAGTTTATACAATTTTCCAGGTTGAACCACAAGAAGTCGAGTTCTCGCAGAGGTACATACATGTAAGTGACGTGCATGGTGGCTAGGGAGGCATCTCTGGTTAAACATAAAATTTGAGCAGTAGAGTATAGTAGACCAGGAGGTCATACTACAGACCAGGAGGTCCAGGTACAGCAGACTAAGAAGTCTGCTATAAATAAGAGAAAAGGGCACAACCCAGGGGGTTGGTGCAAAACCCATATAGGCCAATAAAGCTCTGGCTGAAGGAATTCGCAGCCGAAATTTTCGATTCCACTGGTCGCTCAGCACATAAGATTAGTTGCTTATGTGCTGAACGATTGTACCGCACGTAATTGTGTACATTAGTTAATCTGACCAGTACCATTTGTGTACGAACCCGGTCATAAAACTATTTGTACACTCTGATGTGATTTGTGTAATTTTTTATTTTCTGAAGGGAAGTTCGCTGGTCACTCAGGAATTGTCCAACAACCAATAGTTACTGGAAAGAGTAAGTGTTCTGCGGATATCCCTCGCATGTTCCAGTAAATAGAGGTTCATAGGGGCCCTGGGTCGAGTACGCCAGCGCTAAGGCAGTGTGTAGGTCGTATTGGTCGGCGTGGGCGAGTGAGTGGGGTACTCGGTAAACCGCCACCGTCAGCCTATCGTGAACATTTTGGTTTTTGTAAGGGTTCGCTGAAGACCCTGATTGAAGGTCAGAGGTGGTGAAAGCAACGCCTGCAAGTTATGGGGGCCAATTGTTCAGGAAGGGGGCGATCAACCTCGGTTCGGGTTGATTCAGTAAACCGACCAGTCGGGTCGGCAAGGTACGTAATGTGTGAAAAATATGGTTCACATACAGAGGTTTTATGTGATGAATGGGAGAGAATGACAGTGCATGACGGGGAGAAATTCCCAAGAGTAGGTAGCTTTAGCCCAGAAGTGTTGCAAAATTTAAGGAGGAGGATATGTCTCATTAAATCAACAAAGAGACGAATCCAACATTATGATTATTTGCAGTTATGGCAACAGGAGGGTGAAATACAGAGAGGATTGGCTCTGGCGGCGGGATCTAATCCTATCAAGAAATTGATAGCGACGGCCCCGCCGCCACCATACATATCAGGAGAGAAATTGGTTGCGGAGAATGACGCATTAGGGTGTAACAAACAAACACTTAGCAACTGTGTAAATGTTAATAAGTTAACAAATGCAAGTATTAACCCGTGCAAGTTGTACCCTGTTTTGAACTTTCCCCAGGAGTGTGATCAAGAGGACGAATCGGCAACAATATCGGCGCTCTCTCTAGCAGCCACCATAGCAGAGACAACAGTAGGCACGGCTCCACCCACGAGATTAGTAACAAAAGCCCCTAGCGGAGGGATAGGTGAGGTCGTATCTACAGGTAAGTACGGCACCATACACTACGCTGAAACCATTTCACCACAGGCTGTAGAACCTACACAGAGTGATGTTAGTAGACTTAATCCTGTTAGGGTAATAGCAGTGCCAAATGGGAAAACTGACACGACAGGAATCACACCTGTTAGGAACATTGCCATGTGCAGCCCATTTTCCCGAATGGAATTAAGAACCATAGTGTCAGAATTCCCTGACCCTAGAAAAGATTTAGTTGCTAGCCAGAAATACATCAGAGACCTAGGAAACACTTTAGAGCCCAAAAACAAAGACTGGCAGGTATTGCTGAGGGCATGTTTACCCTCCAATGTCGACGCAGCTCAATTTTTAGCTGACTGTGGATTAGATCAGGATGTACCTCTTACAGATGTGTACAACAAAGATAACGTAAAAAGAATAAGTTTACAGTTAAAGGAGTATTTTCCAGCGGTAGTTAAGTGGAACAAGATTTTCTCCATTAGACAGAAAGAGTCAGAAACTGCTGCAGAATATTTTCACAGGGCATTACTAGAAATGGCAAAATACACAGGTATAGAGGACATTAAAACAAACATAAACCATCGAGAAGTAGCAGTATCTGTACTAATGGATGGTCTAAAAGAGACATTAAAGACAAGGGTACAGACCACGCAACCATGTTGGCGAGGTCTGTCGGTGGCTACTTTGAGAGAGGCTGCTATTGATCACGACCGGAATATCACCAGACACAGGGAGTCACAAGGTGATAAGTTAATGGCCGTAAGTATACAGGCCCTGACCACAAGGCAGCCTTTGTATAAATCACCAAACCCTGTGGGTAAGTCAAATGTGGTAACTTGTTTTTCTTGTCATAGACAGGGACACATGGCACGAGACTGTAGAGTGAAACATTCACAAAACTCATATCAACCCCCTAGACAACGACACGACATACGACATTGGGAGCAGGGTCCGCAGAAACGGAGTTATGAGCCACATGCAGGGGAAACAAAAAGATACCCCCCGAACAGAGACTGGCAAACCTCTGGCAGTTCCCATTTAACCCCTTCACAAGTAGTTGCTGCCAGCGGGATTCAGGGAGGTCACCATACTTAATAGGGGTGTGGCCATACCTGTAATCTGCAGCCAGTAAAATTGATTGCAAATCTTGGAAGTGAACCCGAAATTGCAATCAATGTAGCTGGTAAATCATTAAACTTTCTTGTAGACACAGGGGCGGCCAAATCAGTGATAAATTCAACAGTGGGCATGAGAACCACTGGTAAGACAATTCCAGCCATGGGAGTAACGGGAGTAGTCCAGCACTACCCTGTTAGCAAACCAGCCGAGATTACAATAGGGCCTTTACATACCAAGCATTCCTTTTTGCTGGCTGCATCGGCACCGACTAATCTCCTGGGAAGAGACTTATTGTGTAAAATGGGGTGCGTCATTTATTGTACTCCTGAAGGTGTATTCTTGGACATACCTGAGAATCACGCTCAGGAAGTGCGAGACATGTTAGACTCCCCATCAAAATTAATGTCACATACCATTATGACAAATAGGACTCCATCCCAAGTAGAAGAAATGACATCCCAGATACCAGAGTCACTTTGGACTAAAGACGGACAAGACACTGGATTGATGGCAAACGTAGCTCCAGTAGTTGTGCAAGTAAAAGATGGTAGGATAGCTCCAAAAATCCCACAGTACCCTCTGAAGCCAGAGGTGGAGTTAGGAGTTTACCCAGTAATAGAGCGCTTGCATTCTGGTAAGAACGTCCAGCACTGCCAATAGTCCCATCTTCCCTGTTAAAAAGAGTGGGGGGAGGGGTTACAGGCTAGTGCAGGATCTAAGGGGGATTAACAAAATAGTTGAGAGTCAGTTCCCCGTAGTGCCAAATCCAGCTGTCATCCTTATGCAAATCCCTCCCACTGCGAAATTTTTCACTGTTATTGACCTCTGCTCCGCTTTCTTTTCGGTACCTCTGCACCCTGACAGCCAATATTTGTTTGCATTCACATACAGAGGAGTCCAATACACATGGACTCGATTACCACAAGGTTTCATAGACAGTCCAAGTATATTTTCCCAGGCTTTGCATGATTGTTTACAGTCTTTCCAACCAGAGAGTGGATCAGTATTAATACAGTACGTGGATGATCTACTACTGTGTTCTGATTCATTGGAAGCATCCCTGAAGGATACAAAACAGCTCCTGTTTCATCTTTCAGACACAGGACACAAGGTTTCCAAAGACAAGTTGCAATTATGCCAAACTAAGGTAAAATATTTGGGACACTGTCTAACACAAGGACTGAGACACCTGACCGCTGATAGAATTCAAGCAATTAGAGACATGACTCTGCCACAAACCCAGCAACAGATCAGAACATTTTTAGGAATGTGTGGGTATTGCCGTAACTGGATCCCAGGGTTTTCCATTCTAGCGTTACCTTTGCAGGAGATGGTCTCCTCAAACAAACCTGATCGGATTTCGCATACAGACGAGTCCGAGTTGGCATTTGAGAGACTTAAACAGTGCCTAACGCAGGCACCAGCATTAGGTATGCCAGACTATGGGAAACCCTTTGAGCTGTACGGAACAGAAAGTGCTGGTTGCGCGGCAGGCGTCTTAACCCAAAAGCACGGTGATGCCAGCAGGCCAGTAGCATACTACAGCGCTCAGCTAGACACGGTAGCGCGATCCCTCCCCACATGCTTGCGAAGCGTTGCTGCGATAGCATTGCTAGTAACGAAAAGCGAAGATGTAGTGCTAGGTCACAACCTCACAATTCATACACCACATGCAGTGTCAGCCTTGCTAAATTCTGCCCAAACCAGGCACGTCTCATCAGCGCGGTTTACAAGATGGGAATTGGCACTAATGGCCCCAGTAAACATCACCATAAGGAGATGCAGTGCATTAAATCCTGCAACATATCTCCCAGGTGAGCCTGGACAGGCACAAAGGGTGGAGGATGAGAGTGGTGGGGAAGGAGAATTTAATACAAAGGAGGACACACATGATTGTATGGAATATTTGACCCAAAATTTTACCGCAAGGCCTGACATCAGTGACAACCCACTGGAAGATGTAGATCTAACTTTCTACACGGACGGTAGTTGTCACAGACAGTCAGACTCGGGAGACTTGTGTACTGGATACGCAGTCGTAGATGACCAAGGCACCATAGAAGCGGAACCGCTAGGCCCACCTCACTCAGCCCAGGTTGCTGAACTGGTCGCCCTAACCAGAGCATGTGAATTGGCTAAGGGCAAATCAGCCAATATCTACACCGATTCTAGATACGCATTCGGGGTAGTCCATGATTTCGGAGCCCTATGGCGCCTCAGAAATTTCATGACGGCAGCTGGTACACCGGTAGCGCATGCAGCTCACATCAAAAGGCTTCTAACAGCGATACAGGAACCCGACAGAGTGGCTCTTATCAAGTGTAAAGCACACACATATAGCCAAGACCCAGTATCACTTGGTAACAGCCGAGCAGACGAAGCAGCTAAGTTAGCAGCTGGGACCCCCAGACAGACAGACACCACACAACTGATGGTATTTAATACCATCAACACACAGAAGTTGTGTGAGATGCAACATTTGTGTTCCACACAGGAAAAGGCAGTCTGGAAGGCAAAGGGATATGGCTAGGAGTCCTCAGGACTCTGGACGGATGGACAAGGTAAACCGGTGGCCCCCAAAGCATATCTTCCATGTTTAGCTGAGGCAGCTCACGGGCTGACTCATCTGGGCAAGGAAGGGATGTGCAAATTGGTAAGAGCATATTGGTGCGCCCCAGGATTTTCATCTCATGCAAGTAAGAGAGCAATGTCATGCCTTACATGCTTGAGAAAGAATATCGGAAAGGCAATACCAACAGAACCATCTCATATCCCACCTACAGGACCTAAAGGACCTTTTCAGGTAATACAGATTGACTTTATTCAATTACCCCCTTGTCGAAATTTGAAATATGTACTTGTTTGTATAGATGTATTTTCAAATTGGGTCGAAGCATTTCCTGCGGCCACAAATACCGCTATGTTTACTGCTAAGAAAATTGTGCAGGAATTTGTATGTAGATATGGTATCCCTAGAATTATCGAAAGTGATAGGGGTACCCATTTTACAGGTGATGTCTTTCAAGGAATGTGTAAGTTGATGGGAATTGATAGCAAGCTGCACACTCCATACCGTCCACAGGCGAGTGCGAAGGTGGAAAGAGTGAACAGCACTATTAAAAATAAACTGAGCAAAGTTATGGCAGAGACAGGATTGACATGGCCAGAAGCTCTACCCATTGTACTGTACAGCATCAGAACCACTCCCAGGTCCCCTCTTAATCTGTCTCCCTTTGAAATCTTGTTTGGTCGACAACCGCATGTTATGATTAACCCTCAGGATGATTTGAAGTGTAACAATGAAGTGACTGTAAAGTACCTGGTTAATATGAGTAAACAGCTAAGGAATCAAAATGATAATTTGAAGTTAGTGATTCCTGATTTACCAGATAGTAATTGTCATGACATTGAACCTGGGGATTATGTAATGATACGGAATTTTCTACGCTCAGGTTGCCTTATTGACAGATGGGAAGGACCATACCAAGTCTTATTGACTAGCACTACAGCATTGAAAGTTGCCGAGAGAGAGACTTGGGTTCATTCGTCCCATTGTAAGAAGGTTGCTGATCCAGAGAGGTCCCGTGATAAGGAACAGACGGTAGAGGAAGTTGTATCACTGGAGTGTCTGTTCCAGGAGGACTGAGGCGGCACCTGAGCATCGAGAATCACAAGATCAAAAGCAGTTGTCGATCCCCGTTTCCCTTTTATTGTTTTTCTCCACTTCCCATCCCCTCTCCCTCAAATTATTTTTTCCCCCTTCTCATTCTTCTTCGTTTCCTCCTAAGATGGACTTGCCTCAAGAGACTGTGATCCGGATTTTCCTGTTGACCATGATGTTGACCAGAGCAGTCTGTTCCGGCGAGAGTACCATGGAGTTCGAGAGAGGTTCTGGAATGGGTTCTGATGACAGAGATGGAGGCGTAGTTTTCCGAGAACAACATAATCAACAAGCAAAGGCGAGTATCAGAAAACGATCCGATAGCATTGACCATAGAAGGAATTGTGAAGGATTGTTAGTAGAGATGAGCGGGTTCGGTTTCTCTGAATCCGAACCCGCCAGAACTTCATGTTTTTTTTCACGGGTCCGAGTGACTCGGATCTTCCCGCCTTGCTCGGTTAACCCGAGCGCGCCCGAACGTCATCATGACGCTGTCGGATTCTCGCGAGGCTCGGATTCTATCGCGAGACTCGGATTCTATATAAGGAGCCGCGCGTCGCCGCCATTTTCACACGTGCATTGAGATTGATAGGGAGAGGACGTGGCTGGCGTCCTCTCCATTTAGATTATAAGAGACTGAGAGAGATTTACTGGAGCTGACTAGGAGGAGTACTGTTACTGTAGAAGTGTAGAGACTGAGTGGAGAGAGTTTACTAGTGAGGACAGTGCAGTTTACTTTATAATCCGTTCTCTGCCTGAAAAAAGCGATACACAGCACACAGTGACTCAGTCACATACCATATCTGTGTGCACTGCTCAGGCTCAGGCCAGTGTGCTGCATCATCTATTATCTATATATAATATTATATATATCTGTCTGACTGCTCAGCTCACACAGCTTATAATTGTGGGGGAGACTGGGGAGCACTACTGCAGTGCCAGTTATAGGTTATAGCAGGAGCCAGGAGTACATAATATATTATATAGTGAGTGACCACCAGACACACAGTGCAGTTTATTTAATATATCCGTTCTCTGCCTGAAAAAAGCGATACACACAGTGACTCAGTCAGTCACATACCATATCTGTGTGCACTGCTCAGGCTCAGGCCAGTGTGCTGCATCATCTATTATCTATATATAATATTATATATATCTGTCTGACTGCTCAGCTCACACAGCTTATAATTGTGGGGGAGACTGGGGAGCACTACTGCAGTGCCAGTTATAGGTTATAGCAGGAGCCAGGAGTACATAATATATTATATAGTGAGTGACCACCAGACACACAGTGCAGTTTATTTAATATATCCGTTCTCTGCCTGAAAAAAGCGATACACACAGTGACTCAGTCAGTCACATACCATATCTGTGTGCACTGCTCAGGCTCAGGCCAGTGTGCTGCATCATCTATATATATTATATATCTGTCTGACTGCTCAGCTCACACAGCTTATAATTGTGGGGGAGACTGGGGAGCACTACTGCAGTGCCAGTTATAGGTTATAGCAGGAGCCAGGAGTACATATTATATTAAAATTAAACAGTGCACACTTTTGCTGCAGGAGTGCCACTGCCAGTGTGACTGACCAGTGACCTGACCACACTGACCACCAGTATAGTTAGTAGTATACTTATATTGTGATTGCCTGAAAAAGTTAAACACTCGTCGTGTGACTTCACTTGTGTGTTTTTTTTTTTTTTATTCTATAAAAATAAAACTCATTCTGCTGACAGACAGTGTCCAGCAGGTCCGTCATTATATAATATATAACATATACCTGTCCGGCTGCAGTAGTGATATATATATATTTTTTATATCATTTATCATCCAGTCGCAGCAGACACAGTACGGTAGTTCACGGCTGTGGCTACCTCTGTGTCTCTGCACTCGGCAGGCAGTCCGTCCATAATTGTAATACCACCTAACCGTGGATTTTTTTCATTCTTCTTTATACATACATAGTTACATAGACATCTTCTCTTTATCAACCAGTCTATATTAGCTGCAGACACAGTACAGTACGGTAGTTCACGGCTGTGGCTACCTCTGTGTCTGCACTCGGCAGGCAGTCCGTCCATAATTGTATACCACCTAACCGTGGATTTTTTTCAGTCTTCTTTATACATACATAGTTACATAGACATCTTCTCTTTATCAACCAGTCTATATTAGCTGCAGACACAGTACAGTACGGTAGTTCACGGCTGTGGCTACCTCTGTGTCTGCAGTCGGCAGGCAGTCCATAATTGTATACTAGTATCCATCTCCATTGTTTACCTGAGGTGCCTTTTAGTTGTGCCTATTAAAATATGGAGAACAAAAATGTTGAGGTTCCAAAATTAGGGAAAGATCAAGATCCACTTCCACCTCGTGCTGAAGCTGCTGCCACTAGTCATGGCCGAGACGATGAAATGCCAGCAACGTCGTCTGCCAAGGCCGATGCCCAATGTCATAGTACAGAGCATGTCAAATCCAAAACACCAAATATCAGAAAAAAAAGGACTCCAAAACCTAAAATAAAATTGTCGGAGGAGAAGCGTAAACTTGCCAATATGCCATTTACCACACGGAGTGGCAAGGAACGGCTGAGGCCCTGGCCTATGTTCATGGCTAGTGGTTCAGCTTCACATGAGGATGGAAGCACTCAGCCTCTCGCTAGAAAAATGAAAAGACTCAAGCTGGCAAAAGCAGCACAGCAAAGAACTGTGCATTCTTCGAAATCCCAAATCCACAAGGAGAGTCCAATTGTGTCGGTTGCGATGCCTGACCTTCCCAACACTGGACGTGAAGAGCATGCGCCTTCCACCATTTGCACGCCCCCTGCAAGTGCTGGAAGGAGCACCCGCAGTCCAGTTCCTGATAGTCAGATTGAAGATGTCAGTGTTGAAGTACACCAGGATGAGGAGGATATGGGTGTTGCTGGCGCTGGGGAGGAAATTGACCAGGAGGATTCTGATGGTGAGGTGGTTTGTTTAAGTCAGGCACCCGGGGAGACACCTGTTGTCCGTGGGAGGAATATGGCCGTTGACATGCCAGGTGAAAATACCAAAAAAATCAGTTCTTCGGTGTGGAGGTATTTCACCAGAAATGCGGACAACAGGTGTCAAGCCGTGTGTTCCCTTTGTCAAGCTGTAATAAGTAGGGGTAAGGATGTTAACCACCTCGGAACATCCTCCCTTATACGTCACCTGCAGCGCATTCATAATAAGTCAGTGACAAGTTCAAAAACTTTGGGTGACAGCGGAAGCAGTCCACTGACCAGTAAATCCCTTCCTCTTGTAACCAAGCTCACGCAAACCACCCCACCAACTCCCTCAGTGTCAATTTCCTCCTTCCCCAGGAATGCCAATAGTCCTGCAGGCCATGTCACTGGCAATTCTGACGAGTCCTCTCCTGCCTGGGATTCCTCCGATGCATCCTTGCGTGTAACGCCTACTGCTGCTGGCGCTGCTGTTGTTGCCGCTGGGAGTCGATGGTCATCCCAGAGGGGAAGTCGTAAGCCCACTTGTACTACTTCCAGTAAGCAATTGACTGTTCAACAGTCCTTTGCGAGGAAGATGAAATATCACAGCAGTCATCCTACTGCAAAGCGGATAACTGAGGCCTTGACAACTATGTTGGTGTTAGACGTGCGTCCGGTATCCGCCGTTAGTTCACAGGGAACTAGACAATTTATTGAGGCAGTGTGCCCCCGTTACCAAATACCATCTAGGTTCCACTTCTCTAGGCAGGCGATACCGAGAATGTACACGGACGTCAGAAAAAGACTCACCAGTGTCCTAAAAAATGCAGTTGTACCCAATGTCCACTTAACCACGGACATGTGGACAAGTGGAGCAGGGCAGGGTCAGGACTATATGACTGTGACAGCCCACTGGGTAGATGTATGGACTCCCGCCACAAGAACAGCAGCGGCGGCACCAGTAGCAGCATCTCGCAAACGCCAACTCTTTCCTAGGCAGGCTACGCTTTGTATCACCGCTTTCCAGAATACGCACACAGCTGAAAACCTCTTACGGCAACTGAGGAAGATCATCGCGGAATGGCTTACCCCAATTGGACTCTCCTGTGGATTTGTGGCATCGGACAACGCCAGCAATATTGTGTGTGCATTAAATATGGGCAAATTCCAGCACGTCCCATGTTTTGCACATACCTTGAATTTGGTGGTGCAGAATTTTTTAAAAAACGACAGGGGCGTGCAAGAGATGCTGTCGGTGGCCAGAAAAATTGCGGGACACTTTCGGCGTACAGGCACCACGTACAGAAGACTGGAGCACCACCAAAAACTACTGAACCTGCCCTGCCATCATCTGAAGCAAGAAGTGGTAACGAGGTGGAATTCAACCCTCTATATGCTTCAGAGGTTGGAGGAGCAGCAAAAGGCCATTCAAGCCTATACAATTGAGCACGATATAGGAGGTGGAATGCACCTGTCTCAAGTGCAGTGGAGAATGATTTCAACGTTGTGCAAGGTTCTGATGCCCTTTGAACTTGCCACACGTGAAGTCAGTTCAGACACTGCCAGCCTGAGTCAGGTCATTCCCCTCATCAGGCTTTTGCAGAAGAAGCTGGAGGCATTGAAGAAGGAGCTAAAAGGGAGCGATTCCGCTAGGCATGTGGGACTTGTGGATGCAGCCCTTAATTCGCTTAACAAGGATTCACGGGTGGTCAATCTGTTGAAATCAGAGCACTACATTTTGGCCACCGTGCTCGATCCTAGATTTAAAGCCTACCTTGGATCTCTCTTTCCGGCAGACACAGGTCTGCTGGGGTTGAAAGACCTGCTGGTGACAAAATTGTCAAGTCAAGCGGAACGCGACCTGTCAACATCTCCTCCTTCACATTCTCCCGCAACTGGGGGTGCGAGGAAAAGGCTCAGAATTCCGAGCCCACCCGCTGGCGGTGATGCAGGGCAGTCTGGAGCGACTGCTGATGCTGACATCTGGTCCGGACTGAAGGACCTGACAACGATTACGGACATGTCGTCTACTGTCACTGCATATGATTCTCTCAACATTGATAGAATGGTGGAGGATTATATGAGTGACCGCATCCAAGTAGGCACGTCACACAGTCCGTACTTATACTGGCAGGAAAAAGAGGCAATTTGGAGGCCCTTGCACAAACTGGCTTTATTCTACCTAAGTTGCCCTCCCACAAGTGTGTACTCCGAAAGAGTGTTTAGTGCCGCCGCTCACCTTGTCAGCAATCGGCGTACGAGGTTACATCCAGAAAATGTGGAGAAGATGATGTTCATTAAAATGAATTATAATCAATTCCTCCGCGGAGACATTGACCAGCAGCAATTGCCTCCACAAAGTACACAGGGAGCTGAGATGGTGGATTCCAGTGGGGACGAATTGATAATCTGTGAGGAGGGGGATGTACACGGTGATATATCGGAGGGTGAAGATGAGGTGGACATCTTGCCTCTGTAGAGCCAGTTTGTGCAAGGAGAGATTAATTGCTTCTTTTTTGGGGGGGGGTCCAAACCAACCCGTCATATCAGTCACAGTCGTGTGGCAGACCCTGTCACTGAAATGATGGGTTGGTTAAAGTGTGCATGTCCTGTTTTGTTTATACAACATAAGGGTGGGTGGGAGGGCCCAAGGACAATTCCATCTTACACCTCTTTTTTCTTTTCTTTTTCTTTGCATCATGTGCTGATTGGGGAGGGTTTTTTGGAAGGGACATCCTGCGTGACACTGCAGTGCCACTCCTAGATGGGCCCGGTGTTTGTGTCGGCCACTAGGGTCGCTAATCTTACTCACACAGTCAGCTACCTCATTGCGCCTCTTTTTTTCTTTGCGTCATGTGCTGTTTGGGGAGGGTTTTTTGGAAGGGACATCCTGCGTGACACTGCAGTGCCACTCCTAGATGGGCCCGGTGTTTGTGTCGGCCACTAGGGTCGCTAATCTTACTCACACAGCTACCTCATTGCGCCTCTTTTTTTCTTTGCGTCATGTGCTGTTTGGGGAGGGTTTTTTGGAAGGGCCATCCTGCGTGACACTGCAGTGCCACTCCTAGATGGGCCCGGTGTTTGTGTCGGCCACTAGGGTCGCTAATCTTACTCACACAGCTACCTCATTGCGCCTCTTTTTTTCTTTGCGTCATGTGCTGTTTGGGGAGGGTTTTTTGGAAGGGACATCCTGCGTGACACTGCAGTGCCACTCCTAGATGGGCCCGGTGTTTGTGTCGGCCACTAGGGTCGCTAATCTTACTCACACAGCTACCTCATTGCGCCTCTTTTTTTCTTTGCGTCATGTGCTGTTTGGGGAGGGTTTTTTGGAAGGGCCATCCTGCGTGACACTGCAGTGCCACTCCTAGATGGGCCCGGTGTTTGTGTCGGCCACTAGGGTCGCTAATCTTACTCACACAGCTACCTCATTGCGCCTCTTTTTTTCTTTGCGTCATGTGCTGTTTGGGGAGGGTTTTTTGGAAGGGACATCCTGCGTGACACTGCAGTGCCACTCCTAGATGGGCCCGGTGTTTGTGTCGGCCACTAGGGTCGCTTATCTTACTCACACAGCGACCTCGGTGCAAATTTTAGGACTAAAAATAATATTGTGAGGTGTGAGGTATTCAGAATAGACTGAAAATGAGTGTAAATTATGGTTTTTGAGGTTAATAATACTTTGGGATCAAAATGACCCCCAAATTCTATGATTTAAGCTGTTTTTTAGTGTTTTTTGAAAAAAACACCCGAATCCAAAACACACCCGAATCCGACAAAAAAAATTCGGTGAGGTTTTGCCAAAATGCGTTCGAACCCAAAACACGGCCGCGGAACCGAACCCAAAACCAAAACACAAAACCCGAAAAATTTCAGGCGCTCATCTCTAATTGTTAGCTGAAGAAAACTGTATCTGTAGGCTCTGTGACAATGTAGTTGAGGATGGATGCATCAAGAAATGCCAATCCAGTTTTAATATCCACATGGACCGGCATCCCTTGAGTGACTATCACTCCTTAGTGGGTAGTGTGCTAAATCAAACAGATTGTTGGGTATGCTCTCAAGTACCTCAAGGTCATAGCAAATCAGGACTAGTACCATTTCCTTTAACGATAGGGGAGGTACTTGAGCTAAGTGGTGGGAGGCCGGTGGACAGGAGGTTTAATATCTCCAGTCCTCCTAGTTTGAAGCTCCACCAATATCATGTGGATAGATCCCTCATATGTTTTAACATTTCCAATCCCCGAAAGCCGGGAAATTGGGAAGTGTCATGGAGTAACCAAACCATGACCTTTTCATATAGAGCAGATAGAATGCCGACAGATACAGAGCTTATACGCCACATAGCCAGTAGAGGAAAATCTTTCCGATATAGGTATACCCTAGGAAATAGGATTACGAGAGTTGGAGAGGTATCACCAGGATACTGTGCACATATCGTACAAGCTGATACGTGTACTAGACAGATGGGAGAATTAGGGTTAGGAGATTTCACATGGAAGATGTGTAATATGGTTATGTCCTACTCCGTCCCATATGTTCTCCCCGATGATGCATATTTCATATGCGGGAGGAAGGCGTATAAGTGGCTTGCCCCAAACTCTGAAGGATTGTGTTATATTGGAAAAGTATTGCCTGAAGTAATGACTGTATCACATGCCAAAATGAAAGATATACACCGTGTTGCCCAAGCTCCTTATACTCACACCCATTACGAGCACGTAGTTAAACGGCACCTGATAGAAAGAACAGAGCATCCGGCCTCTGACATGATCCATGAATCCACCGGGATTCAGTTTCTAATCGCGTTAGACATCACTCGCACCGCCAGAGGAGTGTTGAATTATAAATACATATCTGCGCTCGCAAATTTGTTAGACAATATCACAGAAATGTATGATGACACGTTTAGGTATACTGGAAGAGAACTTCAAGCTTATAAAACAGAACTGGTTCAGCATAGAATGATTCTCAATTATCTCACGGCAGTGACAGGTGGATATTGTGTCACACTGGCAACGCAGTACGGCGTGAAATGTTGCACATATATTACAAATAGTACCGAGGACCCGGTCGAGGTCATAGACCAAAAGATGGACGATATTCTCCAACTGAAGTGGGAATTTCGCAGGAGACACAATCTCACTCTTGCTGCTGTAGGTAATGAGCTGACTGGTTGGGTGTCATGGTTGAACCCGCGAAATTGGTTCTCTGGTTTAGGAGAATGGGCTCAAGGAGTCATAATGGATGTTGGGAAGTTTCTCCTATGTATCTTAGGTGTTATCATAACGATTGGCTTGATATTTAGATGCGGTCAGGCTTTAACGAAGTGTAAACGAAGTACCAGGGTGATGAGTTTAAGGAGTGAGGAAATTGTAATTCCAATGGATTTGATTTATGACCCAAATGTAGAAACAATGATGTGATGAAAATGTGATTTCTACGGTCCGTTTCTTTCACCTGTTTTTCCGTTTTCTCCAAGGTAAAAAGACCCACTTGGACGAGGAATTTGATGATCCTGTATACAGACAACTGATGGATTAAAGAAGAAGTTTTGACAACCTTATACACAGATATTTGATGAACTTTGCCATAGACCCCCAGTTTCCCTAGAAATTTTAAAATTACGCTAGCCCAACACTTTTGTAAGTCTATGGACATTGACAAAGCTTTTTGCCCACACGCCTTTTTGGCAAAAGCACAAAGAAGACTGCATTCAACAGACACCGAACAAGACTTCAACCGACAAATGTTCATTTACCTGACATAGAATACCACTGCATTTACCGTAATTATGTCTTTTCTTCATCTCTACAACCTTCAGGTAATTACACATAGTCGATAGGGAATACAGGCACAGATATCAGCAATCACATATTCCCCCATTCATGTATCATCAACTAAAATGTGCTCCCCATTTTGTTACAACCACAGCCGAAAAGAGCTCGGTAAAGTTTGACAGCCCATCCACAGACCCGTACCACGGGATAAGAAGGAATTCAAATGTATACTTCGCAATGCCTCGAAGCTTGATTTAAAACACGTACGGCACGATGATACATGACCCCCAAACACGGATTCATACACACATGCTTCTGCTATCTCACTAGGTCATACCCTTTTCCTACCTTCTCCTCTCCTCCCCTACCCAACCATGGAAATGTATTAACCCCTGACATATATTTTTCTCGTTTTGAAATGTTTTAGGAAGTGGCAGTTATTGTTGACTGCCAAAGGGTGGACTGTCAAAGTCAGAAAAATATCACGATGCACACTGCCATATTTGCACCTCATATGTGTCCCTGCTGCGCATGCGTGCGCTCTCCCGTGCGTGCGCATACTCGCTGTTGCGGGCACCCGCAGGCGCACGGTATGCGCATTTACGGTAGAGATTGTATGCGTCTAGCGGGCGACTCTTTCGTTACATATTTTCACCATATAATGTATTTTGTAGATTATGGTCCCTTTGATAGATTCTGAAAGTTTAGTTAATGTAGCATGTTCATGGACAGAGAAATCCCTCTTTGTTTGATACGAAGGGTCAGACAGGAGTAATACTGTGGTGTTTAGTATCCATCGGAAGAGTATTTAATTAGCAATATTCCGGTGTTGGTTTGAAGCGGATTAATCGCTCGTGCGAATAGTTATGGACATAAGAAGTTTATGTCCATTTACTATTATTTGCACTTACTTATCCATGCGGCGGGAAACCCAGTTTCCCACCCACCTGAGCCGTTGGAAATCGTCACAGCCCACCTGTATGAATCAACCTATGACCTTTTGTTATAATGCGAGGAGGAATTCCTGTGTCCAATGAACAATGAGATTGTAGGGACCATTGAATTGTATTGTGTGTGGGGCATAAATAGACAAGCCGATCACATCCAGCTCACTCTTCAACGGTTCTCATTGCTGAAAATCGGGAGCTGGATGTCCAGAGGCGCATGCGATCGTTCCCCTTGTGCGTAAGTTTTCTCCGCAATCCTATTGTCTTTCTTGTTATTATGGGCCATATCTCTCTCTCTCTCTCTTCTCTTTCTCTCGTATTCTCTTAAACGTAATAGTATTGTATTGTATTTCCTGTGTAGTTATCTGGTTAGTTAGTCTATGTTATATTGTAGTGTGTGACTTGTATTGTATTATTCTTTTTGCAAGTAATAACATTCATATAAGGCGTTGGACCCTAAGCACGGTATCTGTGTATTTCTTATAGTGTTAAGTATTCTCAGAGCGTCGGTGACGCTCGAACAGCTATTAAGTTAATAAGGTTACACTGTGTTGCATCTACACCCTATCTCTACACTAAGGTTTTACAGCATATTACATTGTTTATGGTTTAGATATAAAGGTTTAACATTGTGAGCGTCTGCGCCGCTGGTGATCTCCTCGTGGTCCCGAGCGTCCGCCACGCTATAGCGAACCATTACGTTAGTCAGCAGCCAATAGTGTGCCTGCCTGTGATCTCTTGGCCGTGAGCGAACGTGACGCTTGAGCGTCTCGACCTCGGCTAAGCGATTGCTACGCAACGTGCGTACCCTTACGGTACTCCATACGTCAATAGCGTACAGTGTTCTTAGACCTCTTAAAGGGTTTTAAGTAAGATAAATATTTAGCTTTATCAACTGGATGGAGATAAATTACCAGCCATACAGTTCCTAAATAGCCCCTTTAGAAACTGAACCCACTCGAACTGCGGCATTACGAGTAAATCCGAGTCGTAGCTCAAATCTTCCATCCTAGCTCTGATCTGAAATTGAGGAAAAACGTCACCTCCCCGGTGTCAGATCTCATGTGTTTTGGATTGCTAATCTGGCACTGGAGCGTAATTGGCTCAACTATATGGTGTACCTGTATCAGGTATCAGGGCATCACTGCATAGGTGTATATGGTGTACTGTACCTCTATCAGGTGTAAAGGCAAAGCCACTCCAGTAATAAAGGGGCACTGTGTCATCCATTTACACCGTGTATTAATTTAAAAAACTAGAAGGGTCACTGTACCTTCAAAAAAAAAAAAAGTAGAAGAACTGTGGGTTGTAGCACTGTGTTAAAAAAAATAACGTCATTAGGGTGTAGGGTGACCATAATATCCCTATAATCTTGGACACATATGATTTACACAGGTTCTGTGGCTGGCTAAAACCAGGTGAAATTCAGGCTAGAGTTTAGCCAGCCACAGAACCTGTGTAAATCATAGGTGTCCCAGATTAAAGGGATATTATGGTCACCCTGTTAGGTTGCCATTACTACTAGCGCTGTGAGGCACTGTGTTGTGTGTTCAGGCAATATTGGTGATCAATATTGGGAGCTGTGAGGTGGTCAGAATTGACTGGAAATGACTGGAAATTAATGTTATTGAGATTAATAATACTGTAGGAACAAAAATAGACCCATATTATGTGCTTTTAGCTGTTTCTTTCAATTTAAAAAAAAAAACCACAGAACCAAAGCCAAAACACATGAGGGCGGTTTGGCAAAACCAAAACCAGAAACACAATGTTAATACAGATCCAAAACCAAAACACAGGGGTCGGCGCACACTTTTAAGCATTCAACTGTTAATCGTTTCTGTGTGGCTAACAAAAATGGCTGCCAAATACAAACAATCTGTGCATGCTGACAGCTCCTAGCATGTCATGTGATGACAGAGGGGATAGTAGTAGGATGTCACAGAGCAGAAAGAGTTGGCTCAAAGGGATGTTCTAAAACCGTGGTAGTCAAGAACCATAAATCATTAATAGCAGCCTGAAAAAAAGACACAAAGAAAAATGCTAAATACCAACATTTGTTTTAGAGCCTGCCAGAGTGGGTGATATTATTATTTTCAGTTTTTAAAAAATGTAGGTATTACATAGGAGAAATGTATAAACACCCAAAAACACTATATCCAGGTGACCAAAAAACCCTCAATACTACTATTAATCTCTCTGCTGCTTATGACACTGTTGACCACTCTCTTATCAAACAAACACTACAATCCATAGGTCTTCAGGACACAGCCCTTTCTTGGTTCTCATCCTACTTATCTAATCACTTCTTCAGTGTTCGTTAATCTGATTCCACCTCCTCTTCGCTACCTCTCTCAGTTGGACTATGGCAAGGCTCATTCTTAGATACTCTGCTTTTCTCAATCTATACCACATCTCTTGGCAAACTAATCAGCTCTTTCGGATTTCAGTATCATCTAAATTCGGATGATACTCAAATCTACCTATCCTCCCCAGATTTGTCACCATCTGTATTGGGCGGTGTCACTGAATGCCTTTCTGCCATTTCATCTTGGATGACATCTTGTCACCTGAAACTAAATATTTCCAAAAGAGAATTAATTAGATTTCCACGGGCCAAAAGTAGGTACCAACCTGATATCTCTTATCACTGTTGATAACTCAGCAATCATCCCTACCCCACAAGGTCACTGCCTAGGTGTCATCGTTGACTCTGAACTGTCCTTTGTGCCCCACAATCAATCTGTCTCAAAATCATGTTACATAAATCTAAGATACATATCCAAAATATGACCATATCTTATACAAGACACAGCAAAAACTCTAATCCATGCTCTCACTATCTCCCACATTGATTATTGTAACAGTCTCCTGACTGCTCTTCCCAAAAATAGGTTCTCACCACTACAATCCATTTTGAATGCAGCTGCAAGGCTAATCTTCCTCGCTAGACGTTCATCGTCTGCAAATCCGCTCTGTCAGTCCCTCCAGTGGTTACTGGTATTCTGCCGTATTAAATATAAAATACTTTTACTTACATACAGTACAAGGCTATTAACCAAACTGCACCAACATACATCTCTTCACTCATCTCAAAATATCTCCCTACCAGACCTCTCCGCTCTGCACAAGATCTGCATCTCTCATCTACACGTATTACTTGTTCCCACTCACAATTAGAGGACTTTATCCGGGCTTCACCCACTCTGTGAAATGCCCTCCCATGCACAATAAGACTCACCTCTAGTCTCCAAACCTTTAAACGTTCTCTGAAAACTCACCTCTTCAGACATGCCTATCAAATTCCAGACCCACCCACATAACCTTCAACCTTCAGTGCTTCCCTATCTAATTACATCCTCTCTGTACAGTCCACATACACTCACATATTTTGTCTTTCTTTACTCTTACACCCTCCTGACCCTTGGCCAACATTGCGGGGTGATCATATCATACAACCCATTAAGAACCTAGCAATCTGGTGGACCATTATGCAAAAGGTAGCATCTATCCTTGAGTATCAATACCTATCTCCCTATAGAATGTAAGCTTGCGAGCAGGGCCTTCCTACCTCTATGTCTCTCTGTTTTTGCCCAATTTTGTTCTATTACTGTTTTTCTAATTGTAAAGCGTAACTGAATATGCTGCGCTATATAAGAAACTGTTAACAAATAATAAATAAATTAATGTTAAAGAATTGGAACGACAACTTAGACTATAGAGTTTTAATAATTACATTGTAATCCCTTCCCATCTAAATATAAATAACCAAAAACTATAGTACCTGCTTCCAGTCTCTATGGTGTATGAATGGTGTATGTACAGGTACTGTACATCACTTAAATCATCAGTGTCAGGACCAGATAAGCAAACTAGGCTTCCAACGCAGGCAGATTCCGTTGGTTTAGGATACTTAGAGAGTGATTGGCGCTGCTGTGATTATGTATTTTGGCCCTAACCATAAATGGGTTTGGCCTTGCTGGTACTCCTCTTTCTAGGACCAGCCACAATGAAATGAAATGACATGTTATCTCTCAATTCTACAGCTTGGTACACATTAAACATTTTTTTAAATAATTTGCTTCTTTAAAGCAAATCATCCAAAGCAATACTTTTCATTCTGGTAGCCTAGGACAGGCTTCATGTAAATTTCTTTGTTGCAAAAAACTTGTCTATGTCTGGTTGGGGTACCCTTGCCTCTCTGTCAGGAAGTGTTCTAAGTGGAAGTTACGGCCAAAGTAAAGAAGTCACCACAATGATTAATACATTTTACAACCAGTGGTTAAAGGGGGGAGGGGTGGGAATGGGGTGGAGCTGAGTTCCATCACCTGTAATGGTAGGTGGAACTAGTTCCACTTCTTCCATGGCCCTGCACAGCAATTCCAATAGCAGAGCCTGCCCCACCACTCATGTCAATAGATGATGCAGATGTTACTAGTGTCACTGACAAGCTACAGCCACATCTCTCTTCCACAGGTCCTGGCAGCTCCATGGTCCTCCTCCAACTGTGACCCCCACTCCTGGTACTCACACACTCTGTGTCTGTCAGATGGCATTCATCCCCTCCTCAGGAGTTCAGGAATTGTGTATAAGGGGCACAACTGTGGGCACTGTGTATAAGAGGCACTACTGTGTGGCATTATGTGTTTAAGGGGCCCTACTGTGAGGCATTATGTGTATAAGGGGAACTACTGTGTGGTGTAACATGTATAAGGCATACTACTGTGTTGCATAACACGTATAAGGGGCAATACTGAGTAATGTAGTGTGAATAAGAGGCACTACTATGTGGTGTAATATGAATCAAGGGCACTACGTGCAGTGTACTGTGAATAAGATTGTGCTACTGTGTGGCATCATTTGAGTTGGGGGTACTATTGTGTGACCAAGCCCCTTCCTTGAAAGACAGCACCCATTAGCGCGCATTGTCCCTTTATAAAGAATGGGATGTAGGGCACAAATTTATAGTTTGCAGGGGATGCTGAAAACCCTAGCACTGGCCCTGGCTCCACCTAATGGGAGGAAGGGGGGGGGGGGGGTTGGTGGGGGGGGAAGTTAGTTCGACCACCTCTCCTGGACCACTTTAAGCCCTGCTTTAACAACTTACTCCCTAGAAAGGATATTTAATTATTTTGCTCTCTCTCTACTCTTTTCTCTTTTTACTCCAAATAACAGCACTACATTGGATATTAAATAAAATACCTTTGAGATATAAGATTTAATACTTCTACTAACTAGATACAGTAGAATATTAAAATGTATACTACACTGAAGAAGAAATTGATGAGGCACAGTACATCTAATAACACCAGACAGAACATTAAATATGAAATAAATTCCCTGCAAAGATCATTGGGATGCAGAGTACTTTTAATAACTAAACTGAACGTAAAAAATGAAATAAAATACAGTGAAGACTGTGATGAGGTACACAAAGTGCTTTTAATGGCCACTGAAAGAACACATTAACAATTAAATCAAACCAAGTGACTGGCACAGCACTATAAATAACCTCAAAGAGAATTAAAAAAGTAGCCCATCAAGTGAAATAGGACTAGTGTATGTACAGAAGTCACACTGAATCTCTCTGCTGGATGAGTTGTGAAGTTAGGTTGGCAGTGAAATCATTATAAAGGATTTACTGTGTTAACCTTGCACCTATTGTATAAACACACATTAAGATATATTATCTCCAATTTCCCATTGTTAACCACCTCAGGACTGCTGCAATCATTCACTTGCTATATTACATTAAAGCATTACAGACACTGATAAACTAAATGGCCAGTTTTTAATAAAAAATCATGCAGAATGCAATAGTCATGGAATAATAATTAAGTATAAATAGGGTAATGTGGCTAACCAAATGTATTACTAAGACTGTCCAACCACATCTCTAAAGTATTCCTACAGTTTCTCTATGATATCATGGGGTGTACTGTATATACATGTTACTCCAGCAGCAAACCTGGCACATATGCAGGTGATGTATGGCGTGGATCTTTGGCAAGAAACAAAAGGGGAGGAGGAGGGGGGGTTTCCCCAGCACACCAAGGGATATCAGTAACAAGACTTGAACACTATATGGTAATAGAAACATCAGAGATCTTAGTTAGATATATTTGCAAAAATATAGTTAAGCCTGCAGGCCAACTTCATGGTGTCTCTGATACTGGAGATCCCTAATGCTGCCTGACAGCAGCACCCACTCTGGGCCATATAATTGCCTAATGTAAGGCCACATGATAATGGCATATACAAAAATATATCTAAATTGAGACCCAGATCACCTGAAATGACCCCTAGATCCTCCAAATGACACAAAAGGAACCAGCATGCCCTCCAAATGCTGGTCCCATCTTTGCCTCTCTGAACTGCAATATAGAATATGGTGTTCAAGTCTTGTTACTGATACCCCTTGGTGTGCTGGGGAACCCCTCCCCACTTTTTGTTTCTTGTCTAGAAAAACCTCTCCCTTTCAGTCCCTGAGGGGTATTACTAAATTTACTTGGGGTATTTACTAAGCCTTGGTTGGAGATAAAGTGGCCAGAGATAAAGTATCAGCCAGTCAGCTCCTAACTGTTATTTTTCAAACACAGCCTGTGACATGGCAGTTAGGAGGTGATTGGCTAGTGCTTTATCTCTGTCCACTTTATCTCTATCCAGGGCTTAGTAAATAGACCCCTGAATGAGCAGCTTCCATTCTATATCGCATGCATATTTACCTGCTTGTGCACAGATGAATACCTAAGTATTTAGTATTCACATACAGACTAATAATTTCTCTTAATAGACAATGTGATAATACACTGCTATGCAGAATCCAAGAGATTAATATAGCTAAACACAAGCCTCTCTATAGACAAATTATTTGGCAAATATTGGCAAGAACACAACTTATTTTACATTTAATTGATTTGAAGGTTATAAAAGTGTAACTGTAACCCTCACAACCCCATATGCACCTGTGATGCCGGGAGCTACCAGTTAGATATATGCTTATTTATTTATTTACTTATTTATTACCAGTTATTTATATAGTGCACATATATTCCGCAGCGCTTTACAGAGAATATTTGACCATTCACATTAGTCCCTACCACACGTACATACACACACATTAACGCTAGGGTTAATTTTGTTGGAGCCAATTGACCTACCAGTATATTTTTGGATTGTGGGAGGAAACCAGAGTACCTGGAGGAAACCCACTCAAGAACGGGAAGAATATTCAAACTCCACACCGTTAGGGCCATGTTGGGAATCCAACCCATGACCTCAGTGCTGTGAGGTGCTGTCCGTGCTTAGGCAGCCTCTGGAGTATTTAGACACTTTACAGTGTCAGCAGCTAGGTGAAAATACATGTCCCATCCTCCCTAGCCATTAGGACTGATGGGAAGGAATTGGAAAATATAAAAACCCATGCAAAACTGCCATTGGCCTCTTTAAGCTCGACCACAGACAGAAGAGGGAAGTGAGGAGAAGAGCTCTATATGGGATATACCAGACCAAGTCATAGCCAGTAGTATTAAATGAGAGATACTGCATGGGAGAGGTTTTACCTCTTTATTACTGGTTATGTTACTTGGTGTCATTTGCTGAGACTGGGAGGGATCCTCACAGATTAATACCTGGTGAGTGCAGCAACACTCTACAACCTTCAATTGGGAGACAAGACAACCTTGTTACAGGGTAGGCACTGAAGACACCAAAAGTAAATGTATGTATACCAGGGTCGACTCGAAACTAGGATTTTCGTCACCCGGGGCAAGGCAATAGATTGCGCACCCCCCCACCCCCCAAACAAAAAAAAACAAAAACAACAACAATAACAACAGTAAAACAAACTCTGTCAGACTAAAATATCAGATTACCAGAAAATTTGAAAAAAGGAGATACTACTGGACAATATTCCCCTATGTGCATCAAATGCCCTACAGTATGGGTCACATTCCCTGCTAGCGTGTTCAACTATATGATCCACTGTGTGTTCCCATACATTGCACTATGGCCCTCATTCCGAGTTGTTCGCTCGGTAAAAATCTTCGCATCGCAGCGATTTTCCGCTTAATGCGCATGCGCAATGTTCGCACTGCGACTGCGCCAAGTAAATTTGCTATGCACTTAGTAATTTTACTCACGGCTTTTTCATCGTTCTGGCGATCGTAATGTGATTGACAGGAAATGGGTGTTACTGGGCGGAAACAGGCCGTTTTATGGGCGTGTGGGAAAAAACGCTACCGTTTCCGGAAAAAACGCATGAGTGGCCGGAGAAACGGAGGAGTGTCTGGGCGAACGCTGGGAGTGTTTGTGACGTCAAACCAGGAACGACAAGCACTGAACTGATCACAGATGCCGAGTAAGTCTGAAGCTACTCAGAAACTGCTACGAGGTGTGTAATCGCAATATTGCGAATACATCGTTCGCATTTTTAAGATGCTAAGATTCACTCCCAGTAGGCGGCGGCTTAGCGTGAGCAACTCTGCTAAAATCGCTTTGCGAGCGAACAAAATCGGAATGACCTCCCTGGTTCTGCTCAACCCTTGGCTACATGTTGCAATGTGACTATACACATTTGAGCAATCATAGATTATGTCTAACTGTATTTAGGCCCTTTAGGACTATAGGGCATACTGTAAGTACTACAATTGCATACTCAACTTCAATTTTCATCATCTGTTTCTCTCGTGGGATAAGTGCAGAGACATTTTGGAGCATTCTTTAGAATACTTTTGGGGTTCAGCTCCTAATAGGAATATCTATTGGATCTGGATAAGAAGATAATGCAGAATTCTTGGTGAGATACGTATACAGTACATGCTTTGTTAATTTTATTTTCCCTGATTACTTAGTTTATTTAATATTTGGACATATGGCAGTGGTTACCCCACTTCATCGCGGATCACGGCGCCCTAGAGTATAAGAATTTATTTTGTGACACCCCTAGGCCATAAGTTTCTTATTGAGCAATATAGAAAGTAATATCGCTTTAATTAAATAGAGTTTATATGTCATCCGTATAGTTTAATTGTGTGGTGAGGGACAGGATTGGCTTCTGTTTGTCCACAGCACTGGTTTTGCCTATTACATTAACCATAAATCATTTTATTTGGTGCGGGACCACCAATCTATGGCACCCCTGCAAGTGCCCTGTGGAACCCCATCGTGCCACAGCACACAGTTTGAGAACCACTGGCATATGAGTTTTAGGAGTAAAATATGGCTACTATGCATCCAGTGGTGTATCAATAATGGATGCAAAGTGTGTGGTACACACAGGCCTATGGTTCCAGGGAGTTCCCTATTGCACACCTTGAACTCATGGGAGATCCACCATGTGCCATTTCAGAGTCTGTGCTGTGCCCCCCCCCCCCCCCCCCCCCCACCCATAGGTCCTCTCAGTGGTGCCATGTTTCTGGCTATTTACTATGGCACAGGTATAGTAGACAGCAAAGACTGAGGCAGTGTGCCAGAGTCTTTGCACTCTTCTGCACATGCCCTATCTTTCTTAATATATTGTTGGAAAGATGGAGGACTTTTGAGGGTGAGGGTGCTGCATGTACTCTATTAGACGCAGGACTCTATAGGGAGGACCTATCTAGGTAAGGAAGAGGTTCATTGCATGGTGAGATGATCCTCTGCACAAGGGCCCTTTCAGTGATTAAAATGTGTCTGTATACACAGGGCCGTAACTAGGGGGGCTAAGGGGGCATGTGCCCCGGGTGCAGGATTTGAGGGGGTGCCAAGGAGGTACAAAGGAACAGGGTTTTTTTAGGGGTTTTTTTTACCGGCAGTGCTGTGCTGCTCCAGTGAGGCACCAGACAGCACCTTTGGCAATGTCTCTGACCCACCTGTCTGCCCACAGCTGGCTCCAATGCTGTGCAGGTGAGCTCCAGTACCTGGGATCTCTTCCATGCCGGCTACAGAATTAAACTCTCTTCTTTGCCACGCAGTGCTGCGACTAGCGTGCAGTGCACTGTACAAGCTATAGAAGCGCACTGTGCGCTCAGCAGTATCAAGCTCCGCTTTGCCTCCCAGATGGGGGGATTTGGTGTAGCTTATAAGGGGATGTAGTGTAGTGATGTAGTGTACCATATAGGGTATGTAGTGTAGTAATGTATTGCAGTATATAGGGGCATGTAGTGCACTGATGTGGTGTAGCATATAAGGGGATGTAGTGTAGTGATGTAGTGTAACATATAGGGTATGTAGTGCAGTGCATAGGGGCATGTAGTGTAGTGATGTAGTTCAGCGTGTAGGGGATGTAGTATAGTGATGTAGTGCAGTGGGTAGGAGAATGTAGTGCAGTGATGAAGTGTTATGATAAAGGGCCTAATTCAGACCTGATCGCAGCAGCACAATTTTTCTCTAATGGGCAAAACCATGTGCACTGCAGGTGGTGGCATATATAGCATTTGCAGAGAGAGTTAGATTAGATTACTGGCTGCTTTATTTTTACACTGCAATTTAGATTTCAGTTTGAACACACCCCACCCAAATCTAACTCTCTCTGCACATGTTATATCTGCCACACCTGCAGTGCACATGGGGGGTAATTCCAAGTTGATCGCAGCAGGAATTTTTTTAGCAGTTGGCCAAAACCATGTGCACTGCAGGGGGGGCAGATATAACATGTGCAGAGAGAGTTAGATTTGGGTGGGGTGCATTCAAACTGAAATCTAAATTGCAGTGTAAAAATAAAGCAGCCAGTATTTACCCTGCACAGAAACAAAATAACCCACCCAAATCTAACTCTCTCTGCAAATGTTATATCTGTCCCCCCTGCAGTGCACATGGTTTTGCCCAATTGCTAACAAACTTGCTGCTGCGATCAACTCAGAATTACCCCCATGGTTTTGCCCATTAGATTATTTTTTTGCTGCTGCAATCAGGACTGAATTAGGCCCAAAGAAAGAAGTTTGTCCTCAAATAAGGTAATGATGGGTTTTAGTGACAGTGACTTTTAAATACAAATTGTATATAAAAGACAATAGTATAGACAGAACAAATGCTGAATGGAGGCTAACATTAACATTTATGCACACTCATAATAACACAGTGGATGGATCAGCATACATATTTCTGACATTGGTATTCAGCATGTAACCATGTTACTTGTATCAATAATTTGTTATAGTATAATTCTCAGGGGCATTTTTATTAATTATTGGGTTATAAAGCCGATAGTTTTAATTTCTTATTGCCGCTATGGACTCATAAACTCACATGCATGGATAGGGCTCCAACTGAAGCCCATTACTGCGATATGTTTGGGGTGAAATTACCGCATCAGCAGTCTCATCATTCCTCTATTGAGACACCTGAGTACTACTGCACATGTGAGGTCTACTGACCATGTATGTTAGGTGCCCATTGTCAGGGAAGAAACCCCTGCTAGTAATTTTTGTGAAATGTATTGTAGTATTAGCTGCCGAGGTCAAGATCAAGAATGCCATGTACCGGTATATTCCGAAACTTGATAAATCTTACATGTTCTATTGGGGTTAAGGCTGCTGTCAGAAATTAAGTGATCATGACAGATATGGAGATATTTGCTATGATCACTCCATGGTACCTTGGAGGGATACTTAATAATTGTGGGTATCTTCCACAAATGGGTGTTTTTGGGTGAAATCCTGCAAATATTTGATAAATGGGCCCCATAGCACAACAACTAAAAATTGGATCAAATGTGAGCAGCATTCTATTTACAGTAGATTTACCTTAACTCAAAAGAAAAAAAAGGAGGAGGTCCCATGGGCGCAGGTGAGTTAATTGTGTAACTGATGTTTAAACAAAGCAGGTCAGGCTCATTTGCCAACATGGCAAATTTTAGCTTTCATTTTTTTTTATTTCTTGAGATAATTGCTATTCATATGACTAGAGAAAAAACTATATTTCTACATCCAGCGCTGCTTTTTTCTTTATTATATCTACAACAGGACATGCAGTAAATTTGCATACCCTGAGCTGACTGATAGCATGTAAATAGACAACATGCAATGGAAAGACACTCTGTTCAAAGAGATTAAACTGTATGCATAAACCTATAAACTGCGTAAGAAAAAGATGAGATCACGACGGCATGTTGAGCTGAATATGACTACAGTAAATGCAATTGGAAAACAAAGTAAAAAAGTAGGTATGGCCATCGGCTAAATATAAATGGCCGCCATCTATGGTACCATTCTTTATTTAACATCAAAGGTATGAAAAGACTGACATGAAACTAGAGATGAGCGGGTTCGGTTCTCCGAGAACCGAACCCCCCCGAACTCCACGTGGTTTACACGGGTCCGAGGCAGCCTCGGTTCTTCCTGCCTTACTCGGAAAACACGAACGAGGCAAAACGTCATCATCCCGTTGTCGGATTCTCGCGAGATTCGGATCCCATATAAAGAGCCGCACGTCGCCGCCATTTTCACTCGTGTATTGTAGAGAGAGCGGAGAGGACGTGGCTACGTTCTCTCAGTGGAAAGCTCAATATCAGCTTAATATCTGTGCTCAGTATCAGTGCTGCATTGTGGTGACCAGTATACTACAGTACAATAGTCGAGTACTGCATCTTGCTGCTCCATGTCACTTCTAGTATCCTCATCAGTGCTCAATATCTGTGCTCAGTATCAGTGCTGCATTGTGGTGACCAGTATATAATACAGTACAATAGTCCATAGCTGCATCTTGCTGCTCTGTGTCAGTTCTAGTATCCTCATCAGTGCTCAATATCTGTGCTCGGTATCAGTGCTGCATTGTGGTGACCAGTATATAATACTACAGTACAATAGTCCATTGCTGCATCTTGCTGCTCCGTGTCAGTTCTAGTATCCTCATCAGTGATCAATATATGTGCTCAGTATCAGTGCTGCATTGTGGTGACCAGTATATAATACTACAGTACAATAGTCCATTGATGCATCTTGCTGCTCCGTGTCAGTTCTAGTATCCTCATCAGTGCTCAATATCTGTGCTCAGTATCAGTGCTGCATTGTAGTGACCAGTATATAATACTACAGTACAATAGTCCATTGCTGCATCTTGCTGCTCCGTGTCAGTTCTAGTATCCTCATCAGTGCTCAATATCTGTGCCGGTATCTGTGCTGCATTGTAGTGACCAGTATATAATACAACAGTACAATAGTCCATTGCTGCATCTTGCTGCTCCGTGTCAGTTCTAGTATCCTCATCAGTGCTCAATATCTGTGCTCAGTATCAGTGCTGCATTGTGGTGACCAGTATATAATACTACAGTACAATAGTCCATTGCTGCATCTTGCTGCTCTGTGTCAATTCTAGTATCCTCATCAGTGCTCAATATCTGTGCTCAGTATCAGTGCTGCATTGTGGTGACCAGTATATAATACAACAGTACAATAGTCCATTGCTGCATCTTGCTGCTCCGTGTCAGTTCTAGTATCCTCATCAGTGCTCAATATCTGTGCCGGTATCTGTGCTGCATTGTAGTGACCAGTATATAATACAACAGTACAATAGTCCATTGCTGCATCTTGCTGCTCCGTGTCAGTTCTAGTATCCTCATCAGTGCTCAATATCTGTGCTCAGTATCAGTGCTGCATTGTGGTGACCAGTATATAATACTACAGTACAATAGTCCATTGCTGCATCTTGCTGCTCTGTGTCAGTTCTAGTATCCTCATCAGTGCTCAATATCTGTGCTCGGTATCAGTGCTGCATTGTGGTGACCAGTATATAATACTACAGTACAATAGTCCATTGCTGCATCTTGCTGCTCTTTGTCACGTTAGTATCATAAGTGCTCAGTATCTGTGCTCGGTATCAGTGCTGCATTGTGGTGACCAGTATATAATACTACAGTACAATAGTCCTTTGCTGCATCTTGCTGCTCCGTGTCAGTTCTAGTATCCTCATCAGGGCTCTATCTGTGCTCAGTATCAGTGCTGCATTGTGGTGACCAGTATATAATACTACAATACAATAGTCCATTGCTGCATCTTGCTGCTCCATGTCAGTTGTAGTATCCTCATCAGTGCTCAATATCTGTGCTCAGTATCAGTGCTGCATTGTGGTGACCAGTATATAATACTACAGTTCCATAGTCCATTGCTGCATCTTGCTGCTCCGTGTCAGTTCTAGTATCCTCATCAGTGCTCAATATCTGTGCTCGGTATCAGTGCTGCATTGTGGTGACCAGTATATAATACTACAGTACAATAGTCCATTGCTGTATCTTGCTGCTCCGTGTCAGTTCTAGTATCCTCATCAGTGCTCAATATCTGTGCTCAGTATCAGTGCTGCATTGTGGTGACCAGTACATAATACTACAGTACAATAGTCCATTGCTGCATCTTGCTGCTCCGTGTCAGTTCTAGTATCCTCATCAGTGCTCAATATCTGTGCTCAGTATCAGTGCTGCATTGTGGTGACCAGTATATAATACTACAGTACAATAGTCCATTGCTGCATCTTGCTGCTGTGTGTCAGTTCTAGTATCCTCATCAGTGCTCAATATCTGTGCTACATTGTGGTGACCAGTATATAATACTACAGTACAATAGTCCATTGCTGCATCTTGCTGCTCTGTGTCAGTTCTAGTATCCTCATCAGTGCTCAATATCTGTGCTCGGTATCAGTGCTGCATTGTGGTGACCAGTATATAATACTACAGTACAATAGTCCATTGCTGCATCTTGCTGCTCTTTGTCACGTTAGTATCATAAGTGCTCAGTATCTGTGCTCAGTATCAGTGCTGCATTGTGGTGACCAGTATATAATACTACAGTACAATAGTCCATTGCTGCATCTTGCTGCTCTGTGTCAGTTCTAGTATCCTCATCAGTGCTCAATATCTGTGCTCGGTGTCAGTGCTGCATTGTGGTGACCAGTATATATTACTACAGTACAATAGTCCATTGCTGCATCTTGCTGCTCTTTGTCAGTTCTAGTATCATCAGTGCTCAGTATCTGTGCTTGGTATCAGTGGTGCATTGTGGTGACCAGTATATAATACTACAGTACAATAGTCCTTTGCTGTATCTTGCTGCTCCGTGTTAGTTCTAATATCCTCATCAGTGCGCAATATCTGTGCTCAGTATCAGTGCTGCATTGTGGTGACCAGTATATAATACCACAGTACAATAGTCCATTGCTGCATCTTGCTGCTCTGTGTCAGTTCTAGTATCCTCATCAGTGCTCAATATCTGTACTCGGTATCAGTGCTGCATTGTGGTGACCAGTATATAATACTACAGTACAATAGTCCATTGCTGCATCTTGCTGCTCTTTGTCAGTTCTAGTATCATCAGTGCTCAGTATCTGTGCTTGGTATCAGTGGTGCATTGTGGTGACCAGTATATAATACTACAGTACAATAGTCCATTGCTGCATCTTGCTGCTCCGTGTCAGTTCTAGTATCCTCATCAGTGCTCAATATCTGTGCTCAGTATCAGTGCTGCATTGTGGTGACCAGTATATAATACTACAGTACAATAGTCCATTGCTGCATCTTGCTGCTCTGTGTCAGTTCTAGTATCCCCATCAGTGCTCAATATCTGTGCTCGGTATCAGTGCTGCATTGTGGTGACCAGTATATAATACTACAGTACAATAGTCCATTGCTGCATCTTGCTGCTCTTTGTCAGTTCTAGTATCATCAGTGCTCAGTATCTGTGCTCGGTATCAGTGCTGCATTGTGGTGACCAGTATATAATACTACAGTACAATAGTCCATTGCTGCATCTTGCTGCTCCGTGTTAGTTCTAGTATCCTCATCAGTGCGCAATATCTGTGCTCAGTATCAGTGCTGCATTGTGGTGACCAGTATATAATACTACAGTACAATAGTCCATTGCTGCATCTTGCTGCTCCGTGTCAGTTCTAGTATCCTCATCAGTGCTCAATATCTGTGCTCGGTATCAGTGCTGCATTGTGGTGACCAGTATATAATACTACAGTACAATAGTCCATTGCTGCATCTTGCTGCTCTTTGTCAGTTCTAGTATCATCACTGCTCAGTATCTGTGCTCGGTATCAGTGCTGCATTGTGGTGACCAGTATATAATACTACAGTACAATAGTCCATTGCTGCATCTTGCTGCTGTGTGTCAGTTCTAGTATCCTCATCAGTGCTCAATATCTGTGCTACATTGTGGTGACCAGTATATAATACTACAGTACAGTAGTCCATTGCTGCATCTTGCTGCTCCGTGTCAGTTCTAGTATCCTCATCAGTGCTCAATATCTGTGCTCAGTATCAGTGCTGCATTGTGGTGACCAGTATAATACAGTACATTACTAAAAGTCCAGTGTCTTGTGCTGCATCTTGCTGCTCTAGGGTGCTGTGGTAGTGTCCTGTCACTGTGCATAGGTCATCATCATTCCAGTCACAGTGGTATCTGGTATTCATCTAGTGGTATCTAATTCCAGACATTACTGCCGTCTAATTACAGATATATTACTGGCATATAATTCCACACATTAAAAAATGAAGAACAAAAATTTGGAGGGTAAAATAGGGAAAGATCAAGATCCACTTCCACTTAGTGCTGAAACTGTTGCCACTAGTCATGGCGGAGACGATGAAATGCCATCAACGTCGTCTGCCAAGGCCGATGCCCAATGTCATAGTAGAGAGCATGTAAAATCCAAAAAACAAAAGTTCAGGAAAATAACCCAAAAATCTAAATTAAATTCGTCTGAGGAGAAGCGTAAACTTGCCAATATGCCATTTACGACACGGAGTGGCAAGGAACGGCTGAGGCCCTGGCCTATGTTCATGGCTAGTGGTTCAGCTTCACATGAGAATGGAAGCACTCATCCTCCCATTAGTAAAATGAAAAGAGTTAAACTGGCAAAAGCACAGCAAAGAACTGCATTCTTCTAAATCACAAATCCCCAAGGAGAGTCCAATTGTGTCGGTTGCGATGCCTGACCTTCCCAACACTGGACGGGAAGAGGTGGCTCCTTCCACCATTTGCACGCCCCCTGCAAGTGCTGAAAGGAGCACCACACAGTGCAGTTCCTGATATTGAAATTGAAGATGTCACTGTTGAAGTACACCAGGATGAGGATATGGGTGTTGCTGGTGCTGAGGAGGAAATTGACAAGGAGGATTCTGATGGTGAGGTGGTTTGTTTAAGTCAGGCACCCGGGGAGACACCTGTTGTCCGTGGGATGAATAAGGCCATTGACATGCCTGGTCAAAATACAAAAAAAAATCACCTCTTCGGTGTGGAATTATTTTAACAGAAATGCGGACAACAGGTGTCAATCCATGTGTTGCCTTTGTCAAGCTGTAATAAGTAGGGGTAAGGACGTTAACCACCTAGAAACATCCTCCCTTATACGTCACCTGGAACGCATTCATCAGAAGTCATTGACAAGTTCAAAAACTTTGGGTGACAGCGGAAGCAGTCCACTGACAACTAAATCCCTTCTTCCTCTTGTACCCAAGCTCCTGCAAACCACCCCACCAACTCCCTCAATGTCGATTTCCTCCTTAGACAGGAATGCCAATAGTCCTGCAGGCCATGTCACTGGCAAGTCTGACGAGTCCTCTCCTAACTGGGATTCCTCCGATGGATCCTTGAGTGGAACGACTACTGCTGCTGTTGCTGCTGGCGCTGCCGCTGTTGCTGCTTGGAGTCGATCGTCATCCCAGAGGGGAAGTCGGAAGACCACTTGTACTACTTCCAGTAAGCAGTTGACTGTCCAACAGTCCTTTGCGAGGAAGATGAAATATCACAGCAGTCATCCTGTTGCAAAGCAGATAACTCAGGCCTTGACAACTATGTTGGTGTTAGACGTGCATCTGGTATCCTCCGTTAGTTCACAGGGACTTAGAGAATTGCTTGAGGTAGTGTGTCCCCAGTACCAAATACCATCTAGGTTCCACTTCTCTAGGCAGGCGATACCGAAAATGTACACAGACCTCAGAAAAAGAGTCACCAGGGTCCTAAAAAATGCAGTTGTACCCACTGTCCACTTAACCACGGACATGTGGACAAGTGGAGCAGGGCAGACTAAGGACTATATGACTGACAGCCCACTGGGTAGATGTATTGCCTCCCGCAGCAACAACAGCAGCAGCGGCAACAGTAGCAGCATCTCGCAAACGCCAACTTGTTCCTAGGCAGGCTACGCTTTGTATCACCGCTTTCCATAAGAGGCACACAGCTGACAACCTCTTACAGAAACTGAGGAACATCATCGCAGATTGGCTTACCCCAATTGGACTCTCATGGGGATTTGTGATATCGGACAACGCCACCAATATTGGCCCTCATTCCGAGTTGTTCGCTCGCTAGCTGCTTTTAGCAGCATTGCACACGCTAAGCCGCCGCCCTCTGGGAGTGTATCTTAGCTTAGCAGAATTGCGAACGAAAGATTAGCAGAATTGCGAATAGAAATTTCTTAGCAGTTTCTGAGTAGCTCCAGACTTACTCATCCATTGCGATCAGTTCAGTCAGTTTCGTTCCTGGTTTGACATCACAAACACACCCAGCGTTCGCTCAGACACTCCCCCGTTTCTTCAGACACTCCCGCGTTTATCCCAGAAACGCCAGCGTTTTTTTGCACACGCCCAGAAAACGGCAAGTTTCCGCCCAGAAACACCCACTTCCTGTCAATCACAGTACGATCACCAGAACGATGAAAAATCCTCGTTATGCCGTGAGTAAAATACCTAACTTTTGTGTAAAATAACTAAGCGCATGCGCTCTGCGAACCTTGCGCATGCGCAGTAAGCGACTAATCGCAATATAGCGAAAATCAGCAACGAGCGAACAACTCGGAATGACCCCCATTGTGCGTGCATTACATGTGGGCAAATTCCAGCACGTCCCATGTTTTGCACATACAATTAATTTGGTGGTGCAACATTTTTTAAAAAACGACAGGGGCGTAATGGAGAACTGTCGGTGGCCCAAACAATTGCGGGCCACTTTTGGCATTCAGCCACCGTGTGCAGAAGACTGGAGCACCAGCAAACACGCCTGAACATGGCCTGCCATCAGCTGAAGCAAGAGTTGGTAACGAGGTGGAATTCAACCCTCTATATGCTTCAGAGGATGGAGGAGCAGCAAAAGGCCATTCAAGCCTATACATCTGCCTACGATATAGGCAAAAAAGGGGGAATGCACTGCAGCTGACTCAAGCACAGTGGAGAATGATTTCAACATTGTGCAAGGTTCTCCAACCCTTTCAACTTGCCACACGTGAAGTCAGTTCAGAAACTGCCAGCCCAAGTCAGGTCATTCCCCTCATCAGGCTTTTGCAGAAGCAGCTGGAGAGATTGAAGGAGGAGCTAAAATGGAGCGATTCCGCTAGGCATGTGGGACTTGTGGATGGAGCCCTTCATTCGCTTAACCAGGATTCACAGGTGGTCAATCTGTTGAAATCAGAGCACTACATTTTGGCCACCGTGCTCGATCCTAGGTTTAAAGCCTACATTGTATCTCTCTTTCCGGCAGACACAAGTCTGCAGATGTTCAAAGACCTGCTGGTGAGACACTTGTCAACTCAAGCGGAATGTGACCTGCCAACAGCTCCTCCTTCATTTTATACTGCCACTGGAGCTGCCAGGAAAAGGATAACATTTCCAAAACCAACCGCTGGCGGTGATACAGGGCAGTAATGAACGATAGCTGACATCTGGTCCGGACTGAAGGACCTGCCAACGATTACTGACATGTCGTCTACTGTCACTGCATATGATTCTGTCACCATTGAAAGAATGGTGGAGGATTATATGAGTGACCGCATCCAAGTAGGCATGTCAGACAGTCCGTACGTATACTTGCAGGAAAAAGAGGCAATTTGGAGGCCCTTGCACAAACTGGCTTTATTTTACCTAAGTTAACCCCCCCTCCAGTGTGTACTCAGAAAGAGTGTTTAGTTCAGCCGGTCACCTTGTCAGCGATTGGCGTAGGAAGTTACTTCCAGAAAATGTGGAGAAGATGATGTTCATCAAAATTAATTATAATCAATTCCTCCGTGGAGACATTTAACAGCAATTGCCTCCAGAAAGTACACAGGGACCTGTGATGGTGGATTCCAGTGGGGACAAATGAATACTCTGTGAGGTGGGGGATGTACACAGTGAAAGGGGTGAGGAATCGGACGATGAGGAGGAGGTGGACATCTTGCCTCTGTAGAGCCAGTTTGTGCAAGGAAAGATTGATTGCTTCTTTTTTGGTGGGGGCCCAAACCAACCAATCATTTCAGCCACAGTCGTGTGGTAGACCCTGTCGCTGAAATGATGGGTTTGTTAAAGTGTGCATCTTGCACCTCTTTTTTTTATTTATCTTTGCATCATGTGCTGTTTGGGGACTATTTTTTTGAGTGCCATCCTGTCTGACACTGCAGTGCCACTCCTAGATGGGCCAGGTGTTTGTGCTGCCCACTTGGGTCGCTTAGCTTAGTCATCCAGCGACCTCGGTGCAAATTTTATTGTGAGGTGTGAGGTGTTCAGAATAGACTGGAAATGAGTGGAAATTATGGTTATTGAGGTTAATAATACTATAGGATCAAAATTACCCCCAAATCTTATGGTTTTTGAGGGTTTTTTTTTAAAAAACACCCGAATCCAAAACGCACCCGAATCCGACAAAAATTCTTAAGGGAGGTTTTGCCAAAATGCGTCCGAATCCAAAACACGACCGCGGAACCGAATCCAGAACCAAAACACAAAACCCGAAAAATGCCCGCTGCACATCTCTACATGAAACCATTGATGATTTTACCCACTGATGGTCATACCTGCTCTATTAGTCACTGGGCAGTGGGACAATAAGAGGGGGGTTGGAATTTTTGGGGGGAAGCAGGTCTTTACAGGTCACATGGCGGGTGGAGCAGGCTTTATGTCCAAGTACCAGGGAGAAAGAAAAAAAAACATTATGGAGTCTGTGCCATGGATAGGACCTTTGATGTTTGAATGTCTACATTTGTGACCATGTGTGTATGTTTTACATACTGTGTATTTCTGGTAGAGATGAGCGGGTTCGGTTCCTCGGAAACCGAACCCGCCCGAACTTCATGTTTTTTTACACGGATCCGAGCGACTCGGATCTTCCCGCCTTGCTCGGTTAACCCGAGCGCGCCCGAACGTCATCATCCCGCAGTCAGATTCTCGCGAGGCTCGGATTCTATCGCGAGACTCGGATTCTATATAAGGAGCCGCGCGTCGCCGCCATTTTCACACGTGCATTGAGATTCATAGGGAGAGGACGTGGCTGGCGTCCTCTCCGTTTAGAGAAGAGAGTGAGACAGTAGAGAGAGACACAGTAGTAGTAATTTTGGGGAGCATTATTAGGAGGAGTACTACTATACTACTACTACTTGCTGAAGTGATATAGATTAGATAGTGTGACTGTATTAATTATCTGACTTGTGGGGGAGACACTGACAGTGGGGAGCAGTTAGAGTCTGAGAGCAGGACTCAGGAGTACATATAACGTACAGTGCACACTTTTGCTGCCAGAGTCAGTGCCACACTGCCATTGTGACCACACTGTTATGCACACCAGTGCCTGCAGGAAAGTACTGGTGTCAGAACTGTTATGCACTCCAGTGTCTGCAGGAATGTACTGGTGTTTGAACTGTTATGCGAAACAAATGGACTCACAGACAAACTGGGGAATATGACATAACGTACACAGAAGGTGATAGGGTAACAAAATACTCACAAAGTGAACAGAGAAGCCCAGAGGCTAAGGAACTGGGTATCTCCCTTGTATTAGAACTGCACAGATGGAAAAGCAAGATGTTGTGTTTTAATACGTAGAGAACCCGAAATGCTGTTGCTAAGGGCAACAGCAAAACCCTAAAGGGTTACCAACGGGTGTGGCAGTAAACTCCTTGGTCAGAGATGGAATGATAGACACAAGGAGAATCTCCACAATCCTAATTCTCACTTGCAGTGCACAGGTTTTAGCTTACTGCCACTAAACTGACCCCTGACACCTAGCACAGTGAGACAGGATTTAGGCAGGCAAGTCTTAGAATACAGCCGCAAACTTGCTAAGTTCACAGAGTAGTAACAGAACCCCAGCAAGCTAAACGACTGACTCCAGTCTTACTGCTAGGTCTGGATTGGCAGAGTGTAATACCAAATCCCCAGGCCTATTTGCAGTAAGCAACAAACAAATACAAAGCTACACAGTACTGGCTAACTTTCATGAACTGACTAACCAACAAAGATTCAGCAGCATCTGCTTACTCTGAAAAGAGGCCTTATAAAGCAGGTGCTGTCCACGCCCCACTCAGACCTCACAGACTGTGAGCACAAAAACCAGCACCGGATCCCCTGCTGTGCACAGAGCCTATAACCACTGCACAGCAAAAGACCCGAACCGGAGTATCAGCTGCGCTCAGGTTACTCCACTAGCACTTGTCTCCCGGTTGCCATGATGACGTGGCAGCACAGGGCAGGAGACCCTAACAGTACCCCCCCTCTGACGAGGGGTCAAAGAACCCCTACCACCGGGTTTATCGGGGAACTGCGAGAAGAAAGAGCGTATCAGTCTGGGGGCATGAAGATCACAACTGCGCACCCACGACCGCTCCTCCGGGCCATACCCCTTCCAGTGCACCAAAAATGACAGCCGACCCCGAACTACCTTGGAGTCAAGAATCCTTTCAACAACAAACTCCCTCTGGCCACGTATCAGAAGAGGGGAAGGTCTTCCACTGGAAGAAGGATTACTAATCGCCCGTTTTAAAAGGGAACAATGAAATGTTTTATTGATACCCAAAGAACGGGGCAGATCTAACTGAAATGCCACCGGATTGATAACCCTGGTGATCTTATAAGGGCCGATGAACCGGGGGCCTAACTTATGAGATGGCTGTCTCAACTTCAAATTCTTGGTAGACAACCAGACGAAGTCTCCTAATTTGAAGCTGCAGGGTCTTTTCCGCTTATCAAAAACCCTTTTGGTCACTAATGACACAGACACAAGGGCTTTCTTCACTTTCCGCCAAATACCTCTAAGGACCGAAACCACAGAGGAACCACCAGGCGTGGAGTCCAGGGGGTCAAAAGAATTGGCCTTAGGATGATGCCCATACACACAAAGGAAGGGAGAGATCCCTGTAGCAGAGTGAGCCGCGTTGTTATAGGCAAACTCCGCCATGGACAGATGAGCAACCCAGTCAGTCTGACACTTGGAGACATAACACCTGAGGAACTGCTCCAAGGACTGGTTCACCCTTTCAGTCTGCCCATTAGACTGCGGATGGTAGCCTGACGACAAGCTGACAGAAATCTGGAGATCGGAACAAAATGCCCTCCAGAATTTGGCCACAAACTGGGATCCGCGGTCAGAGACCACATCAAGTGGCAACCCGTGGAGACGCACAACATGCAGCATAAATAATTCAGACAGGCGTCTGGCCGATGGCAGCCCAACCAGTGGAACGAAGTGCGCCATCTTCGAAAACCTGTCAACGACAACCCAGATGGCTGTCATCCCCGAGGATTTGGGCAAGTCCACCACAAAATCCATTGAAATGTGGGTCCATGGCTTAGATGGGATAGAGAGTGGATGTAATGGGCCAACAGGAACCCCTCTAGGAGTCTTATTTCGGGCACAGATGTCACATGCCCGAACCCACTGATCCACATCCTTAGCCACCGAGGGCCACCACACCGCCCTAGATAGCAACTCCCGAGTTCTGGCAATACCCGGGTGACCTGCCGACTTCTTGGCATGGAATTCCAGAAACACTCGCTGTCTTAACCTAGGAGGCACAAACAAAAGACCTACCGGAAGGTCTGGAGGAGCCTGCTCCTGTGCTCTAAGGACTAATGATAAGAGGTCCTGGGTAATGCCCACTTTAATACATGATGGGGAAACAATGGGCAACGGCTCCTCGGTGGTCTCCTGGATTGGAGCAAAACTCCACGAGAGCGCATCAGCCTTGATGTTTTTTGACCCAGGGCGATATGTTATCAAAAAATTAAAGCGAGCAAAAAACAAAGCCCATCGTGCCTGCCTGGCATTGAGACGCTTCGCTGACTCTAAATATGCCAGATTCTTATGGTCAGTGAGAATTGAGACCACAAACTTAGCCCCCTCAAGCCAGTGTCTCCACTCCTCGAGTGCATCCTTAATAGCCAACAATTCCCGGTTACCCACGTCATAATTCATCTCGGCAGGCGAAAATTTACGGGAAAAGTAAGCACAGGGATGAAGGCGATTATCAGACACTCCCATCTGAGAAAGCACTGCCCCAATACCCATCTCAGAGGCATCCACCTCCACCACAAAAGGACGCTCTGGATCTGGGTGTCGCAGCACCTTGGCCGAAACAAATGCCCTTTTGAGACGGGCAAAAGCCGCTTTAGCCTCACAAGACCAGTGAGCAACATCCGCCCCTTTCTTAGTGAGTGCCACCAAGGGCGCCACTATAGACGAAAATCCAGCGATAAATCGTCTATAAAAATTCGCAAAGCCCAGGAAACGCTGAAGCGCCTTCAAACTAGTGGGCTGCACCCAATCCAGGACTGCCTGTACCTTGGAACCCTCCATTTGGAAACCTTCTGGGGAGATAATATATCCTAGAAATGCGATTTGCTGAACTTCAAATTCGCACTTCTCCAGCTTCGCCCCAAGCCGGTGGTCTCTGAGTTTCTGGAGGACTAAGCGTACATGCTTCCGATGTTCCTCCAGGGAATGGGAGAAGATTAGGATGTCATCTAAGTATACAACTAAGAATCTATCCAAATATTCCCTGAGCACATCATTCATGAAATCCTGGAAGACTGCCGGGGCATTACAGAGCCCAAAAGGCATCACCAAATATTCATAATGCCCTGAGTGGGTATTAAAGGCAGTCTTCCATTCATCCCCCTCTTTTATTCGGATTAGATTGTACGCACCGCGTAGGTCAATCTTAGAAAAAATGGTGGCAGTACGAAGCTGGTCAAACAAGACCGAAATGAGAGGCAGTGGGTATGAGTTTTTTATTGTGATACGGTTCAATTCCCTGAAGTCGATGCAGGGTCGCAACGAACCGTCCTTTTTACCCACGAAGAAGAACCCCGACCCAACTGGAGACTGTGAAGGTCTGATAAATCCCTTAGCCAAGTTCTCCTGAATGTACTCTGCCATAGCCTGAGTCTCAGGACGTGACAGGGAGTACAACCTGCTCTTGGGAAGCTTAGCATTTGGCAACAAATCAATGGCACAGTCATAGGGGCGATGGGGAGGTAGTACCTCTGCAACTTTTTTGGAGAACACGTCCGCAAAATCTGCATAACACCCTGGCAATCCTGGCAAATTTAGCTGCGAGAGCCTGACTGGAAGGCTCAAGCAACTCCTGAAACAATCAGTACCCCAACTAAGAATCTCCCCAGAGACCCAGTCAAATTGAGGATTGTGGGCCCTTAACCAGGGTAACCCCAACACCAATGGGGCAACAGTACAGACAGTCACATAAAAGGACAATTTTTCAGAGTGTGTGGCTCCAATAAACAAAGAAATCTGGCTAGTGCAAGAGGTAATTTTACCTTGGGATAATGGTTCCCCGTTTAACCCACAAATCTCAATTTCCGATGCCAAGGGTACTAAGGGAACAGAGTGTTTCAGGGCGAATTGGCGGTCCATAAAAACCCCGTCGGCCCCACTGTCCACAAAGGCCTCAGTCTTGACAGTTTGACCGAGGATCTTCAAGGTCACCGGAATGATAAAAGTCTTCTTGGGAAATTCTGACTTCTGGCCTGACAGGATATTTCCCATCACCCTCAGGCCCTGAAGTTTTCCGGCTTTTCTGGGCATGATACTACCACATGACCTTTATTCCCACAGTACAAACACAACCCCTGCTGTCTCCTCCGCGTCTTCTCACGCGAGGAGAGGCGGGTAGCCCCAATCTGCATAGGCTCCTCAGAAAATTCCTCAGAGTCCGAGGTTCCCTTGGGAAGGAAGGAAATCTCAGTCTCCCTTTCAAGCCTACGCTCTCTCAGCCGTCTATCCACCCGGATGGATAACTGCATGAGCTGATCCAAGCTATCAGGCAAGGGATATTGTACCAGTTGGTCCTTTATCTGGTTAGAAAGACCTCTTCGGTACTGGTGTCTCAGGGCTGGGTCATTCCACTGGGTATCATGGGCCAACCTCCGAAACTCCGTACAGTAAACCTCAACTGGCCTTCGCCCTTGCTTAAGGATCGAAATCTGAGCCTCGGCTGAGGCCGTCTTGTCAGGGTCATCATACAACATGCCCAGTGCCGTAAAAAAAGCATCAACACTTTTAAGCGACGGACAGTCAGGCTGCAACCCATATGCCCAGACCTGTGGGTCTCCTTGTAGCAAGGAAATCACTATGCCCACCCGCTGAATCTCCGACCCAGAAGACTGAGGCCTAAGCCGGAAGTATAGCTTGCAGCTCTCCTTGAAACAAAAGAACTGCGAGCGATCTCCAGAAAAACGATCCGGGAGATTTACTTTCGGCATCTTAACCCCTGCAGGTGCTGCTGCTGCGGGAGCTCCGCCAGCAGCCTGGGAGGTGTGCATTTTAATGGACAAATCATTAAATTGTCGGGTCAGGACCTGCACCTGATCGACCACCTGTTGCAACGTATTTTGAGGGGTATGCTCCATATTCCCACAAAATTTCAACAGGAGTATTGGGCTGCTGAATATGTTATGCACACCAGTGCCTGCAGGAAAGTACTGGTGTCAGAACTGTTATGCACTCCAGTGTCACTGTCTGCAGGAATGTACTGGTGTTTGAACTGTTATGCGAAACAAATGGACTCACAGACAAACTGGGGAATATGACATAACGTACACAGAAGGTGATAGGGTAACAAAATACACACAAAGTGAACAGAGAAGCCCAGAGGCTAAGGAACTGGGTATCTCCCTTGTATTAGAACTGCACAGATGGAAAAGCAAGATGTTGTGTTTTAATACGTAGAGAACCCGAAATGCTGTTGCTAAGGGCAACAGCAAAACCCTAAAGGGTTACCAACGGGTGTGGCAGTAAACTCCTTGGTCAGAGATGGAATGATAGACACAAGGAGAATCTCCACAATCCTAATTCTCACTTGCAGTGCACAGGTTTTAGCTTACTGCCACTAAACTGACCCCTGACACCTAGCACAGTGAGACAGGATTTAGGCAGGCAAGTCTTAGAATACAGCCGCAAACTTGCTAAGTTCACAGAGTAGTAACAGAACCCCAGCAAGCTAAACGACTGACTCCAGTCTTACTGCTAGGTCTGGATTGGCAGAGTGTAATACCAAATCCCCAGGCCTATTTGCAGTAAGCAACAAACAAATACAAAGCTACACAGTACTGGCTAACTTTCATGAACTGACTAACCAACAAAGATTCAGCAGCATCTGCTTACTCTGAAAAGAGGCCTTATAAAGCAGGTGCTGTCCACGCCCCACTCAGACCTCACAGACTGTGAGCACAAAAACCAGCACCGGATCCCCTGCTGTGCACAGAGCCTATAACCACTGCACAGCAAAAGACCCGAACCGGAGTATCAGCTGCGCTCAGGTTACTCCACTAGCACTTGTCTCCCGGTTGCCATGACGACGTGGCAGCACAGGGCAGGAGACCCTAACACACACTGAACACCAGACCAGTATAATATATTTTGTGATTGTCTGCTTAGGAGTACTACTTGCAAGTTGCTGATAGTGTGACCAGTGACCTGACCACCAGTTTAATAATCAATCACCACCACCAGTTTAATATATATATATATATATATATAATTGTATATAATATATATATATATATATATAATATTGTATACCACCTACCCGTGGTTTTTTTTTGTCTGCGGTGTTGCTGAGCTGACAGTGTCCAGCAGGTCCGTCATCAGTCATTACATAATAAATATATATATACCTGTCCGGCTGCAGTACTAGTGATACTATATATACATATATATTGATTTCATCTCATTATCATCCAGTCTATATTAGCAGCAGACACAGTACGTTAGTCCACGGCTGTAGCTACCTCTGTGTCGGCACTCGGCAGTCCATCCATAATTGTATACCACCTCCCCGTGGTTTTTTTTTTTTCTTTCTTCTTTGTACATACTACTATAGTATAGTAGCTTACTGTAGCAGTCTGCGGTGCTGCTGAGCTGACAGTGTCCAGCAGGTCCGTCATCAGTCATTACATAATAAATATATATATACCTGTCCGGCTGCAGTACTAGTGATACTATATATACATATATATTGATTTCATCTCATTATCATCCAGTCTATATTAGCAGCAGACACAGTACGTTAGTCCACGGCTGTAGCTACCTCTGTGTCGGCACTCGGCAGTCCATCCATAATTGTATACCACCTCCCCGTGGTTTTTTTTTTTTTTCTTTCTTCTTTGTACATACTACTATAGTATAGTAGCTTACTGTAGCAGTCTGTGGTGCTGCTGAGCTGACAGTGTCCAGCAGGTCCGTCATCAGTCATTACATAATAAATATATATATACCTGTCCGGCTGCAGTACTAGTGATACTATATATAAATATATATTGATTTCATCTCATTATCATCCAGTCTATATTAGCAGCAGACACAGTACGTTAGTCCACGGCTGTAGCTACCTCTGTGTCGGCACTCGGCAGTCCATCCATAATTGTATACCACCTCCCCGTGGTTTTTTTTTTTTCTTTCTTCTTTGTACATACTACTATAGTATAGTAGCTTACTGTAGCAGTCTGCGGTGCTGCTGAGCTGACAGTGTCCAGCAGGTCCGTCATCAGTCATTACATAATAAATATATATATACCTGTCCGGCTGCAGTACTAGTGATACTATATATACAACATATATATTGATTTCATCTCATTATCATCCAGTCTATATTAGCAGCAGACACAGTACGGTAGTCCACGGCTGTAGCTACCTCTGTGTCGGCACTCGGCAGTCCATCCATAATTGTATACCATCTCCCCGTGTTTTTTTTTTTTCTTTCTTCTTTGTACATACTACTATAGTATAGTAGCTTACTGTAGTAGTCTGCGGTGCTGCTGAGCTGACAGTGTCCAGCAGGTCCGTCATCAGTCATTACATAATAAATATATATATACCTGTCCGGCTGCAGTACTAGTGATACTATATATACAACATATATATTGATTTCATCTCATTATCATCCAGTCTATATTAGCAGCAGACACAGTACGTTAGTCCACGGCTGTAGCTACCTCTGTGTCGGCACTCGGCAGTCCATCCATAATTGTATACCACCTCCCCGTGGTTTTTTTTTTTCCTTTCTTCTTTGTACATACTACTATAGTATAGTAGCTTACTGTAGCAGTCTGCGGTGCTGCTGAGCTGACAGTGTCCAGCAGGTCCGTCATCAGTCATTACATAATAAATATATATATACCTGTCCGGCTGCAGTACTAGTGATACTATATATACAACATATATATTGATTTCATCTCATTATCATCCAGTCTATATTAGCAGCAGACACAGTACGTTAGTCCACGGCTGTAGCTACCTCTGTGTCGGCACTCGGCAGTCCATCCATAATTGTATACCACCTCCCCGTGGTTTTTTTTTTTCTTTCTTCTTTGTACATACTACTATAGTATAGTAGCTTACTGTAGCAGTCTGCGGTGCTGCTGAGCTGACAGTGTCCAGCAGGTCCGTCATCAGTCATTACATAATAAATATATATATACCTGTCCGGCTGCAGTACTAGTGATACTATATATACAACATATATATTGATTTCATCTCATTATCATCCAGTCTATATTAGCAGCAGACACAGTACGGTAGTCCACGGCTGTAGCTACCTCTGTGTCGGCACTCGGCAGTCCATCCATAATTGTATACCACCTCCCCGTGGTTTTTTTTTTTTCTTTCTTCTTTGTACATACTACTATAGTATAGTAGCTTACTGTAGCAGTCTGCGGTGCTGCTGAGCTGACAGTGTCCAGCAGGTCCGTCATCAGTCATTACATAATAAATATATATATACCTGTCCGGCTGCAGTACTAGTGATACTATATATACAACATATATATTGATTTCATCTCATTATCATCCAGTCTATATTAGCAGCAGACACAGTACGGTAGTCCACGGCTGTAGCTACCTCTGTGTCGGCACTCGGCAGTCCATCCATAATTGTATACCATCTCCCCGTGTTTTTTTTTTTTCTTTCTTCTTTGTACATACTACTATAGTATATTAGCTTACTGTAGTAGTCTGCGGTGCTGCTGAGCTGACAGTGTCCAGCAGGTCCGTCATCAGTCATTACATAATAAATATATATATACCTGTCCGGCTGCAGTACTAGTGATACTATATATACAACATATATATTGATTTCATCTCATTATCATCCAGTCTATATTAGCAGCAGACACAGTACGTTAGTCCACGGCTGTAGCTACCTCTGTGTCGGCACTCGGCAGTCTATCCATAATTGTATACCACCTCCCCGTGGTTTTTTTTTTTCCTTTCTTCTTTGTACATACTACTATAGTATAGTAGCTTACTGTAGCAGTCTGCGGTGCTGCTGAGCTGACAGTGTCCAGCAGGTCCGTCATCAGTCATTACATAATAAATATATATATACATGTCCGGCTGCAGTACTAGTGATACTATATATACAACATATATATTGATTTCATCTCATTATCATCCAGTCTATATTAGCAGCAGACACAGTACCTTAGTCCACGGCTGTAGCTACCTCTGTGTCGGCACTCGGCAGTCCATCCATAATTGTATACCACCTCCCCGTGGTTTTTTTTTCTTTCTTCTTTGTACATACTACTATAGTATAGTAGCTTACTGTAGCAGTCTGCGGTGCTGCTGAGCTGACAGTGTCCAGCAGGTCCGTCATCAGTCATTACATAATAAATATATATATACCTGTCCGGCTGCAGTACTAGTGATACTATATATACAACATATATATTGATTTCATCTCATTATCATCCAGTCTATATTAGCAGCAGACACAGTACGGTAGTCCACGGCTGTAGCTACCTCTGTGTCGGCACTCGGCAGTCCATCCATAATTGTATACCACCTCCCCGTGGTTTTTTTTTTTCTTTCTTCTTTGTACATACTACTATAGTATAGTAGCTTACTGTAGCAGTCTGCGGTGCTGCTGAGCTGACAGTGTCCAGCTGGTCCGTCATCAGTCATTACATAATAAATATATATATACCTGTCCGGCTGCAGTACTAGTGATACTATATATACAACATATATATTGATTTCATCTCATTATCATCCAGTCTATATTAGCAGCAGACACAGTACGGTAGTCCACGGCTGTAGCTACCTCTGTGTCGGCACTCGGCAGTCCATCCATAATTGTATACCACCTCCCCGTGGTTTTTTTTTTTCTTTCTTCTTTGTACATACTACTATAGTATAGTAGCTTGCTGTAGCAGTCTGCGGTGCTGCTGAGCTGACAGTGTCCAGCAGGTCCGTCATCAGTCATTACATAATAAATATATATATACCTGTCCGGCTGCAGTACTAGTGATACTATATATACAACATATATATTGATTTCATCTCATTATCATCCAGTCTATATTAGCAGCAGACACAGTACGGTAGTCCACGGCTGTAGCTACCTCTGTGTCGGCACTCGGCAGTCCATCCATAAGTATACTAGTATCCATCCATCTCCATTGTTTACCTGAGGTGCCTTTTAGTTGTGCCTATTAAAATATGGAGAACAAAAATGTTGAGGTTCCAAAATTAGGGAAAGATCAAGATCCACTTCCACCTCGTGCTGAAGCTGCTGCCACTAGTCATGGCCGAGACGATGAAATGCCAGCAACGTCGTCTGCCAAGGCCGATGCCCAATGTCATAGTACAGAGCATGTAAAATCCAAAACACCAAATATCAGTAAAAAAAGGACTCCAAAATCTAAAATCAAATTGTCGGAGGAGAAGCGTAAACTTGCCAATATGCCATTTACCACACGGAGTGGCAAGGAACGGCTGAGGCCCTGGCCTATGTTCATGGCTAGTGGTTCAGCTTCACATGAGGATGGAAGCACTCAGCCTCTCGCTAGAAAAATGAAAAGACTCAAGCTGGCAAAAGCACCGCAAAGAACTGTGCGTTCTTCGAAATCCCAAATCCACAAGGAGAGTCCGACTCCAATTGTGTCGGTTGCGATGCCTGACCTTCCCAACACTGGACGTGAAGAGCATGCGCCTTCCACCATTTGCACGCCCCCTGCAAGTGCTGGAAGGAGCACCCGCAGTCCAGTTCCTGATAGTCAGATTGAAGATGTCAGTGTTGAAGTACACCAGGATGAGGAGGATATGGGTGTTGCTGGCGCTGGGGAGGAAATTGACCAGGAGGATTCTGATGGTGAGGTGGTTTGTTTAAGTCAGGCACCCGGGGAGACACCTGTTGTCCGTGGGAGGAATAGGGCCGTTGACATGCCTGGTCAAAATACCAAAAAAATCAGCTCTTCGGTGTGGAGGTATTTCACCAGAAATGCGGACAACATTTGTCAAGCCGTGTGTTGCCTTTGTCAAGCTGTAATAAGTAGGGGTAAGGACGTTAACCACCTCGGAACATCCTCCCTTATACGTCACCTGCAGCGCATTCATAATAAGTCAGTGACAAGTTCAAAAACTGTGGGTGACAGCGGAAGCAGTCCACTGACCAGTAAATCCCTTCCTCTTGTAACCAACCTCACGCAAACCACCCCACCAACTCCCTCAGTGTCAATTTCCTCCTTCCCCAGGAATGCCAATAGTCCTGCAGGCCATGTCACTGGCAATTCTGACGAGTCCTCTCCTGCCTGGGATTCCTCCGATGCATCCTTGCGTGTAACGCCTACTGCTGCTGGCGCTGCTGTTGTTGCTGCTGGGAGTCGATGGTCATCCCAGAGGGGAAGTCGTAAGCCCACTTGTACTACTTCCAGTAAGCAATTGACTGTCCAACAGTCCTTTGCGAGGAAGATGAAATATCACAGCAGTCATCCTGCTGCAAAGCGGATAACTGAGGCCTTGACAACTATGTTGGTGTTAGACGTGCGTCCGGTATCCTCCGTTAGTTCACAGGGAACTAGACAATTTCTTGAGGTAGTGTGCCCCCGTTACCAAATACCATCTAGGTTCCACTTCTCTAGGCAGGCGATACCGATAATGTACATGGACGTCAGAAAAAGACTCACATAGTGTCCTAAAAAATGCAGTTGTACCCAATGTCCACTTAACCACGGACATGTGGACAAGTGGAGCAGGGCAGGGTCAGGAATATATGACTGTGACAGCCCACTGGGTAGATGTATGGACTCCCGCCGCAAGAACAGCAGCGGCGGCACCAGTAGCAGCATCTCGCAAACGCCAACTCTTTCCTAGGCAGGCTACGCTTTGTATCACCGCTTTCCAGAATACGCACACAGCTGAAAACCTCTTACGGCAACTGAGGAAGATCATCGCGGAATGGCTTACCCCAATTGGACTCTCCTGTGGATTTGTGGCATCGGACAACGCCAGCAATATTGTGTGTGCATTAAATATGGGCAAATTCCAGCACGTCCCATGTTTTGCACATACCTTGAATTTGGTGGTGCAGAATTTTTTAAAAAACGACAGGGGCGTGCAAGAGATGCTGTCGGTGGCCAGAAGAATTGCGGGACACTTTCGGCGTACAGGCACCACGTACAGAAGACTGGAGCACCACCAAAAACAACTGAACCTGCCCTGCCATCATCTGAAGCAAGAAGTGGTAACGAGGTGGAATTCAACCCTCTATATGCTTCAGAGGTTGGAGGAGCAGCAAAAGGCCATTCAAGCCTATGCAATTGAGCACGATATAGGAGGTGGAATGCGCCTGTCTCAAGCGCAGTGGAGAATGATTTCAACATTGTGCAAGGTTCTGATGCCCTTTGAACTTGCCACACGTGAAGTCAGTTCAGACACTGCCAGCCTGAGTCAGGTCATTCCCCTCATCAGGCTTTTGCAGAAGAAGCTGGAGACATTGAAGGAGGAGCTAACACGGAGCGATTCCGCTAGGTATGTGGGACTTGTGGATGGAGCCCTTAATTCGCTTAACAAGGATTCACGGGTGGTCAATCTGTTGAAATCAGAGCACTACATTTTGGCCACCGTGCTCGATCCTACATTTAAAGCCTACCTTGGATCTCTCTTTCCGGCAGACACAAGTCTGCTGGGGTTCAAAGACCTGCTGGTGACAAAATTGTCAAGTCAAGCGGAACGCGACCTGTCAACATCTCCTCCTTCACATTCTCCCGCAACTGGGGGTGCGAGGAAAAGGCTCAGAATTCCGAGCCCACCCGCTGGCGGTGATGCAGGGCAGTCTGGAGCGACTGCTGATGCTGACATCTGGTCCGGACTGAAGGACCTGACAACGATTACGGACATGTCGTCTACTGTCACTGCATATGATTCTCTCACCATTGAAAGAATGGTGGAGGATTATATGAGTGACCGCATCCAAGTAGGCACGTCACACAGTCCGTACTTATACTGGCAGGAAAAAGAGGCAATTTGGAGGCCCTTGCACAAACTGGCTTTATTCTACCTAAGTTGCCCTCCCACAAGTGTGTACTCCGAAAGAGTGTTTTGTGCCGCCGCTCACCTTGTCAGCAATCGGCGTACGAGGTTACATCCAGAAAATGTGGAGAAGATGATGTTCATTAAAATGAATTATAATCAATTCCTCCGTGGAGACATTCACCAGCAGCAATTGCCTCCACAAAGTACACAGGGAGCTGAGATGGTGGATTCCAGTGGGGACGAATTGATAATCTGTGAGGAGGGGGATGTACACGGTGATATATCGGAGGATGATGATGAGGTGGAGATCGTGCCTCTGTAGAGCCAGTTTGTGCAAGGAGCGATTAATTGCTTCTTTTTTGGTGGGGGTCCAAACCAACCCGTCATTTCAGTCACAGTCGTGTGGCAGACCCTGTCACTGAAATGATGGGTTGGTTAAAGTGTGCATGTCCTGTTTATACAACATAAGGGTGGGTGGGAGGGCCCAAGGACAATTCCATCTTGCACCTCTTTTTTCTTTAATTTTTCTTAATTTAATTAATTAATTAATTTTTCTTAATTTAATTTTTTGCGTCATGTGCTGTTTGGGGAGGGTTTTTTGGAAGGGCCATCCTGCGTGCCACTGCAGTGCCACTCCTAGATGGGCCCGGTGTTTGTGTCGGCCACTAGGGTCGCTTATCTTACTCACACAGCTACCTCATTGCGCCTCTTTTTTTCTTTGCGTCATGTGCTGTTTGGGGAGGGTTTTTTGGAAGGGCCATCCTGCGTGCCACTGCAGTGCCACTCCTAGATGGGCCCGGTGTTTGTGTCGGCCACTAGGGTCGCTTATCTTACTCACACAGCTACCTCATTGCGCCTCTTTTTTTCTTTGCGTTATGTGCTGTTTGGGGAGGGTTTTTTTGGAAGGGCCATCCTGCGTGCCACTGCAGTGCCACTCCTAGATGGGCCCGGTGTTTGTGTCGGCCACTAGGGTCGCTTATCTTACTCACACAGCTACCTCATTGCGCCTCTTTTTTTCTTTGCGTCATGTGCTGTTTGGGGAGGGTTTTTTGGAAGGGCCATCCTGCGTGCCACTGCAGTGCCACTCCTAGATGGGCCCGGTGTTTGTGTCGGCCACTAGGGTCGCTTATCTTACTCACACAGCTACCTCATTGCGCCTCTTTTTTTCTTTGCGTCATGTGCTGTTTGGGGAGGGTTTTTTGGAAGGGCCATCCTGCGTGACACTGCAGTGCCACTCCTAGATGGGCCCGGTGTTTGTGTCGGCTACTAGGGTCGCTTATCTTACTCACACAGCTACCTCATTGCGCCTCTTTTTTTCTTTGCGTCATGTGCTGTTTGGGGAGGGTTTTTTGGAAGGGACATCCTGCGTGACACTGCAGTGCCACTCCTAGATGGGCCAGGTGTTTGTGTCGGCCAATAGGGTCGCTTAGCTTACTCACACAGCTACCTCATTGCGCCTCTTTTTTTCTTTGCGTCATGTGCTGTTTGGGGAGGGTTTTTTGGAAGGGACATCCTGCGTGACACTGCAGTGCCACTCCTAGATGGGCCAGGTGTTTGTGTCGGCCACTAGGGTCGCTTAGCTTAGTCATCCAGCGACCTCGGTGCAAATTTTAGGACTAAAAATAATATTGTGAGGTGTGAGGTATTCAGAATAGACTGAAAATGAGTGGAAATTATGGTTTTTGAGGTTAATAATACTTTGGGATCAAAATGACCCCCAAATTCTATGATTTAAGCTGTTTTTTAGGGTTTTTTGAAAAAAACACCCGAATCCAAAACACACCCGAATCCGACAAAAAAAATTCGGTGAGGTTTTGCCAAAACGCGTTCGAACCCAAAACACGGCCGCGGAACCGAACCCAAAACCAAAACACAAAACCCGAAAAATTTCCGGTGCTCATCACTAATTTCTGGATGTTTCACCTATATTTAAGTTATTTCCTAAGTTGTCTGTGTGAAAACCTGCAGCCTTTTTTTTTAACAAACAGTTCAAGGTTTGACTGTATTGGTGCTAAGGGGCAGATATATTAAGTCTGGAGAAGTGATAAAGAAGTGATAGGTGGAAGGTGATAATGCACCAGTGAATCAGCTCCTGTCAAGTTACAGGCTGGTTTTGAAAAATGACAGGAGCTGACTGGCTGGTGCATTATCACCTTCTACTTATCACTTCTGCAGGCTTAATACGTCTGCCCCTTAGCCCTGTGTATGGTGTGGTACAGTACTACAGTAAGTGGAATATGCCCACTTTCTGTGAACATCTAGTTCTGGAGATCTGGTGGTCATTTGAAGTAAGTACCAAAGGCCTGGAAAGGTTTGTAGTGTCTCTCCTCAATAGGCCAAAGAAAATAAATAAAATCAAACTTCTACTAGAAGCACCCACCTTGACACATGCAGTGATTCTGGTAGGTCACTGTTAGACTGGCAGCTCTTTCTGTTAGACTGATAATTCTTTCTGTAAGGCTGGTACATAATTGCAAGACATTGGCAGCTCTGCTCATTCAGCCATCTTATTGTAATACCCCAAGTATAATTAAACAATACTCCTTTTTAGAGATGAGCGCCTGAAATTTTTCGGGTTTTGTGTTTTGGTTTTGGGTTCGGTTCCGCGGCCGTGTTTTGGGTTCGAACGCGTTTTGGCAAAACCTCACCGAATTTTTTTTGTCGGATTCGGGTGTGTTTTGGATTCGGGTGTTTTTTTCAAAAAACACTAAAAAACAGCTTAAATCATAGAATTTGGGGGTCATTTTGATCCCAAAGTATTATTAACCTCAAAAACCATAATTTACACTCATTTTCAGTCTATTCTGAATACCTCACACCTCACAATATTATTTTTAGTCCTAAAATTTGCACCGAGGTCGCTGTGTGAGTAAGATAAGCGACCCTAGTGGCCGACACAAACACCGGGCCCATCTAGGAGTGGCACTGCAGTGTCACGCAGGATGTCCCTTCCAAAAAACCCTCCCCAAACAGCACATGACGCAAAGAAAAAAAGAGGCGCAATGAGGTAGCTGTGTGAGTAAGATTAGCGACCCTAGTGGCCGACACAAACACCGGGCCCATCTAGGAGTGGCACTGCAGTGTCACGCAGGATGGCCCTTCCAAAAAACCCTCCCCAAACAGCACATGACGCAAAGAAAAAAAGAGGCGCAATGAGGTAGCTGTGTGAGTAAGATTAGCGACCCTAGTGGCCGACACAAACACCGGGCCCATCTAGGAGTGGCACTGCAGTGTCACGCAGGATGTCCCTTCCAAAAAACCCTCCCCAAAAAGCACATGACGCAAAGAAAAAAAGAGGCGCAATGAGGTAGCTGTGTGAGTAAGATTAGCGACCCTAGTGGCCGACACAAACACCGGGCCCATCTAGGAGTGGCACTGCAGTGTCACGCAGGATGTCCCTTCCAAAAAACCCTCCCCAAACAGCACATGACGCAAAGAAAAAAAGAGGCGCAATGAGGTAGCTGACTGTGTGAGTAAGATTAGCGACCCTAGTGGCCGACACAAACACCGGGCCCATCTAGGAGTGGCACTGCAGTGTCACGCAGAATGTCCCTTCCAAAAAACCCTCCCCAATCAGCACATGATGCAAAGAAAAAGAAAAGAAAAAAGAGGTGCAAGATGGAATTGTCCTTGGGCCCTCCCACCCACCCTTATGTTGTATAAACAAAACAGGACATGCACACTTTAACCAACCCATCATTTCAGTGACAGGGTCTGCCACACGACTGTGACTGATATGACGGGTTGGTTTGGACCCCCCCCCAAAAAGAAGCAATTAATCTCTCCTTGCACAAACTGGCTCTACAGAGGCAAGATGTCCACCTCATCTTCACCCTCCGATATATCACCGTGTACATCCCCCTCCTCACAGATTATCAATTCGTCCCCACTGGAATCCACCATCTCAGCTCCCTGTGTACTTTGTGGAGGCAATTGCTGCTGGTCAATGTCTCCGCGGAGGAATTGATTATAATTCATTTTAATGAACATCATCTTCTCCACATTTTCTGGATGTAACCTCGTACGCCGATTGCTGACAAGGTGAGCGGCGGCACTAAACACTCTTTCGGAGTACACACTTGTGGGAGGGCAACTTAGGTAGAATAAAGCCAGTTTGTGCAAGGGCCTCCAAATTGCCTCTTTTTCCTGCCAGTATAAGTACGGACTGTGTGACGTGCCTACTTGGATGCGGTCACTCATATAATCCTCCACCATTCTATCAATGTTGAGAGAATCATATGCAGTGACAGTAGACGACATGTCCGTAATCGTTGTCAGGTCCTTCAGTCCGGACCAGATGTCAGCATCAGCAGTCGCTCCAGACTGCCCTGCATCACCGCCAGCGGGTGGGCTCGGAATTCTGAGCCTTTTCCTCGCACCCCCAGTTGCGGGAGAATGTGAAGGAGGAGATGTTGACAGGTCGCGTTCCGCTTGACTTGACAATTTTGTCACCAGCAGGTCTTTCAACCCCAGCAGACTTGTGTCTGCCGGAAAGAGAGATCCAAGGTAGGCTTTAAATCTAGGATCGAGCACGGTGGCCAAAATGTAGTGCTCTGATTTCAACAGATTGACCACCCGTGAATCCTTGTTAAGCGAATTAAGGGCTGCATCCACAAGTCCCACATGCCTAGCGGAATCGCTCCCTTTTAGCTCCTTCTTCAATGCCTCCAGCTTCTTCTGCAAAAGCCTGATGAGGGGAATGACCTGACTCAGGCTGGCAGTGTCTGAACTGACTTCACGTGTGGCAAGTTCAAATGGCATCAGAACCTTGCACAACGTTGAAATCATTCTCCACTGCACTTGAGACAGGTGCATTCCACCTCCTATATCGTGCTCAATTGTATAGGCTTGAATGGCCTTTTGCTGCTCCTCTAACCTCTGAAGCATATAGAGGGTTGAATTCCACCTCGTTACCACTTCTTGCTTCAGATGATGGCAGGGCAGGTTCAGTAGTTTTTGGTGGTGCTCCAGTCTTCTGTACGTGGTGCCTGTACGCCGAAAGTGTCCCGCAATTCTTCTGGCCACCGACAGCATCTCTTGCACGCCCCTGTCGTTTTTTAAAAAATTCTGCACCACCAAACTCAAGGTATGTGCAAAATATGGGACGTGCTGGAATTTGCCCATATTTAATGCACACACAATATTGCTGGCGTTGTCCGATGCCACAAATCCACAGGAGAGTCCAATTGGGGTAAGCCATTCCGCGATGATCTTCCTCAGTTGCCGTAAGAGGTTTTCAGCTGTGTGCGTATTCTGGAAAGCGGTGATACAAAGCGTAGCCTGCCTAGGAAAGAGTTGGCGTTTGCGAGATGCTGCTACTGGTGCCGCCGCTGCTGTTCTTGCGGCGGGAGTCCATACATCTACCCAGTGGGCTGTCACAGTCATATAGTCCTGACCCTGCCCTGCTCCACTTGTCCACATGTCCGTGGTTAAGTGGACATTGGGTACAACTGCATTTTTTAGGACACTGGTGAGTCTTTTTCTGACGTCCGTGTACATTCTCGGTATCGCCTGCCTAGAGAAGTGGAACCTAGATGGTATTTGGTAACGGGGGCACACTGCCTCAATAAATTGTCTAGTACCCTGTGAACTAACGGCGGATACCGGACGCACGTCTAACACCAACATAGTTGTCAAGGCCTCAGTTATCCGCTTTGCAGTAGGATGACTGCTGTGATATTTCATCTTCCTCGCAAAGGACTGTTGAACAGTCAATTGCTTACTGGAAGTAGTACAAGTGGGCTTACGACTTCCCCTCTGGGATGACCATCGACTCCCAGCGGCAACAACAGCAGCGCCAGCAGCAGTAGGCGTTACACGCAAGGATGCATCGGAGGAATCCCAGGCAGGAGAGGACTCGTCAGAATTGCCAGTGACATGGCCTGCAGGACTATTGGCATTCCTGGGGAAGGAGGAAATTGACACTGAGGGAGTTGGTGGGGTGGTTTGCGTGAGCTTGGTTACAAGAGGAAGGGATTTACTGGTCAGTGGACTGCTTCCGCTGTCACCCAAAGTTTTTGAACTTGTCACTGACTTATTAAGAATGCGCTGCAGGTGACGTATAAGGGAGGATGTTCCGAGGTGGTTAACGTCCTTACCCCTACTTATTACAGCTTGACAAAGGGAACACACGGCTTGACACCTGTTGTCCGCATTTCTGGTGAAATACCTCCACACCGAAGAGCTGATTTTTTTGGTATTTTCACCTGGCATGTCAACGGCCATATTCCTCCCACGGACAACAGGTGTCTCCCCGGGTGCCTGACTTAAACAAACCACCTCACCATCAGAATCCTCCTGGTCAATTTCCTCCCCAGCGCCAGCAACACCCATATCCTCCTCATCCTGGTGTACTTCAACACTGACATCTTCAATCTGACTATCAGGAACTGGACTGCGGGTGCTCCTTCCAGCACTTGCAGGGGGCGTGCAAATGGTGGAAGGCGCATGCTCTTCACGTCCAGTGTTGGGAAGGTCAGGCATCGCAACCGACACAATTGGACTCTCCTTGTGGATTTGGGATTTCGAAGAATGCACAGTTCTTTGCTGTGCTGCTTTTGCCAGCTTGAGTCTTTTCATTTTTCTAGCGAGAGGCTGAGTGCTTCCATCCTCATGTGAAGCTGAACCACTAGCCATGAACATAGGCCAGGGCCTCAGCCGTTCCTTGCCACTCCGTGTGGTAAATGGCATATTGGCAAGTTTACGCTTCTCCTCCGACAATTTTATTTTAGGTTTTGGAGTCCTTTTTTTTCTGATATTTGGTGTTTTGGATTTGACATGCTCTGTACTATGACATTGGGCATCGGCCTTGGCAGACGACGTTGCTGGCATTTCATCGTCTCGGCCATGACTAGTGGCAGCAGCTTCAGCACGAGGTGGAAGTGGATCTTGATCTTTCCCTAATTTTGGAACCTCAACATTTTTGTTCTCCATATTTTAATAGGCACAACTAAAAGGCACCTCAGGTAAACAATGGAGATGGATACTAGTATACAATTATGGACTGCCTGCCGACTGCAGACACAGAGGTAGCCACAGCCGTGAACTACCGTACTGTACTGTGTCTGCAGCTAATATAGACTGGTTGATAAAGAGAAGATGTCTATGTAACTATGTATGTATAAAGAAGACTGAAAAAAATCCATGGTTAGGTGGTATACAATTATGGACGGACTGCCTGCCGAGTGCAGACACAGAGGTAGCCACAGCCGTGAACTACCGTACTGTACTGTGTCTGCAGCTAATATAGACTGGTTGATAAAGAGAAGATGTCTATGTAACTATGTATGTATAAAGAAGACTGAAAAAAATCCACGGTTAGGTGGTATACAATTATGGACGGACTGCCTGCCGAGTGCAGACACAGAGGTAGCCACAGCCGTGAACTACCGTACTGTACTGTGTCTGCAGCTAATATAGACTGGTTGATAAAGAGAAGATGTCTATGTAACTATGTATGTATAAAGAAGAATGAAAAAAAACCACGGTTAGGTGGTATACAATTATGGACGGACTGCCTGCTGAGTGCAGACACAGAGGTAGCCACAGCCATGAACTACCGTACTGTACTGTGTCTGCAGCTAATATAGACTGGTTGATAAAGAGAAGATGTCTATGTAACTATGTATGTATAAAGAAGAATGAAAAAAATCCACGGTTAGGTGGTATTACAATTATGGACGGACTGCCTGCCGAGTGCAGAGACACAGAGGTAGCCACAGCCGTGAACTACCGTACTGTGTCTGCTGCGACTGGATGATAAATGATATAAAAAATATATATATATCACTACTGCAGCCGGACAGGTATATATTATATATTATATAATGACGGACCTGCTGGACACTGTCTGTCAGCAGAATGAGTTTTATTTTTATAGAATAAAAAAAAAAACACACAAGTGAAGTCACACGACGAGTGTTTAACTTTTTCAGGCAATCACAATATAAGTATACTACTAACTATACTGGTGGTCAGTGTGGTCAGGTCACTGGTCAGTCACACTGGCAGTGGCAATCCTGCAGCAAAAGTGTGCACTGTTTAATTTTAATATAATATGTACTCCTGGCTCCTGCTATAACCTATAACTGGCACTGCAGTAGTGCTCCCCAGTCTCCCCCACAATTATAAGCTGTGTGAGCTGAGCAGTCAGACAGATATATAATATATATAGATGATGCAGCACACTGGCCTGAGCCTGAGCAGTGCACACAGATATGGTATGTGACTGACTGAGTCACTGTGTGTATCGCTTTTTTCAGGCAGAGAACGGATATATTAAATAAACTGCACTGTGTGTCTGGTGGTCACTCACTATATAATATATTATGTACTCCTGGCTCCTGCTATAACCTATAACTGGCACTGCAGTAGTGCTCCCCAGTCTTCCCCACAATTATAAGCTGTGTGAGCTGAGCAGTCAGACAGATATATATAATATTATATATAGATAATAGATGATGCAGCACACTGGCCTGAGCCTGAGCAGTGCACACAGATATGGTATGTGACTGACTGAGTCACTGTGTGTATCGCTTTTTTCAGGCAGAGAACGGATATATTAAATAAACTGCACTGTGTGTCTGGTGGTCACTCACTATATAATATATTATGTACTCCTGGCTCCTGCTATAACCTATAACTGGCACTGCAGTAGTGCTCCCCAGTCTCCCCCACAATTATAAGCTGTGTGAGCTGAGCAGTCAGACAGATATATATAATATTATATATAGATAATAGATGATGCAGCACACTGGCCTGAGCCTGAGCAGTGCACACAGATATGGTATGTGACTGACTGAGTCACTGTGTGTATCGCTTTTTTCAGGCAGAGAACGGATATATTAAATAAACTGCACTGTGTGTCTGGTGGTCACTCACTATATAATATATTATGTACTCCTGGCTCCTGCTATAACCTATAACTGGCACTGCAGTAGTGCTCCCCAGTCTCCCCCACAATTATAAGCTGTGTGAGCTGAGCAGTCAGACAGATATATATAATATTATATATAGATAATAGATGATGCAGCACACTGGCCTGAGCCTGAGCAGTGCACACAGATATGGTATGTGACTGACTGAGTCACTGTGTGTATCGCTTTTTTCAGGCAGAGAACGGATATATTAAATAAACTGCACTGTGTGTCTGGTGGTCACTCACTATATAATATATTATGTACTCCTGGCTCCTGCTATAACCTATAACTGGCACTGCAGTAGTGCTCCCCAGTCTCCCCCACAATTATAAGCTGTGTGAGCTGAGCAGTCAGACAGATATATATAATATTATATATAGATAATAGATGATGCAGCACACTGGCCTGAGCCTGAGCAGTGCACACAGATATGGTATGTGACTGAGTCACTGTGTGCTGTGTATCGCTTTTTTCAGGCAGAGAACGGATTATAAAGTAAACTGCACTGTCCTCACTAGTAAACTCTCTCCACTCAGTCTCTACACTTCTACAGTAACAGTACTCCTCCTAGTCAGCTCCAGTAAATCTCTCTCAGTCTCTTATAATCTAAATGGAGAGGACGCCAGCCACGTCCTCTCCCTATCAATCTCAATGCACGTGTGAAAATGGCGGCGACGCGCGGCTCCTTATATAGAATCCGAGTCTCGCGATAGAATCCGAGCCTCGCGAGAATCCGACAGCGTCATGATGACGTTCGGGCGCGCTCGGGTTAACCGAGCAAGGCGGGAAGATCCGAGTCGCTCGGACCCGTGAAAAAAAAACATGAAGTTCTGGCGGGTTCGGATTCAGAGAAACCGAACCCGCTCATCTCTACTCCTTTTATCAGAATACTTGTCACTTAAGGATGGGTACCTACACAAGCAAGGTTAAAAGTGTGATTACAGTTGGATGCACAATGCTGGTTTCCTTGTCCTCTTCACTTACACACTATGACAGAGAGGCAAGCCCAATGACTTTTCTCCTCAGGCACAATTAACCCTCCGTCAGGCGCACCTCTGGGACTTCCGCGTAGAGGGGCGCCTGTTAGAAAATCGTCATTAGCACCTAATTTCTCTATTCGAATGCTCTTAAAGTGATCAGTGACCTTCATTAGGATGTACAAAGAGAGAAATCGTAGGTTTTACGGGCCATTTCAGCAGAAAATCTGAAGCAAAAAAGAGAAAACACGAACATGAGTATAAGTTTGGGAGCACTGTGCCTGAGAGGACACCCTAGACAAACCTACATATTTCCGCAAAATATCCACAATCTTTGTAATTTTCATTCATAAAATGAGCAAAATTAACAATTAATAGATGAAAATAAAAGGAAAAATTAACCTTTAAAAGTCAGAGGAGTTTGAGCGCAGTGTGCCTGAGAGGCCAGGAGGGGCACTACTGCACTCCACGCAGGCGGTGGGAAAACTGATTAGGGGGGTTTCGAACAACACCTAGAGATAGGAAGGTACTAGGAGGGACAGGCCCCTGCACCCCTTTGGGGCGGAGAGGGGAGCGAGAACAGCTTTGCGGCGCCTGTCAGGCCAGCTGCGCCTGACTGAGGGTTAATGACAAAATAGTTTCAAAAGCAAATTCCACTTTTTTCTATGGGAGAAAAAGTTTGTCCCAAAGCCATATAAATAATAAATCAAATTTTACTGTATAATTTGGTAGAGTTCAGGATAAACATCTGCCAGGGGGAAAAAATCTGTAACAAAAGGGTAAAGACTATGTAATTTTCACAATAAGTCTTTGCTAAAACAGCCTGACAATTTTTTACTAAGTGCTCGAAAGGGCTAAACGCCGCTGCAACTCTGTATGCCATGATTTTTCCACAGTATACAAGTAAGTATGTACATTGCTTCATTATGCATCCTTTCAGACATAGCACAAGGGAATAAAGGCACATTCAGAAATATAAGCAACTCTTTCCACAAAGCTGCTGGCAACAATGTTAGCATAACCCTAACAACAATATAAAACAGGTTTTACAGGAAAGCAAACCAATCTTTACTATAGTTATTTCAAAGAAAATGCAAACGATTCCGTACCAACAAGCAGTTTGTCATAAGCAGGTTAACATAACATTAGTAATAGTGCATATAGTATTTTCAGAAAGGTAAAACATTAGTGATGAAGCACAGTAGTACTTCTATAAAGACATAGTTTTCTTAAGAAATAAGCAGTTCAGGGTGACATTAGGGATGAAGCAAAATAGACTGTAAACATGTGTGTCCTGACAATAAACAGCCCAGCGTGACATTGGTGGTGAAGCAATTAAAGCTGGATACATACTGTATGATGTGTACCCTGCCCATCAGCAGCAGCGACAGGACCCAGTAGGGAAGCTAGCATAGGCAAGTGCATACACACTTTCCACTGTGAGCAGTGATGGAGCGATGATGGGGGCCACGCTGCATTCAGCAACATGGTCCTCGCTAATGACATCCCCCATTGGCGCTGCATGTAGGGCCAATGGAGGATGTCGCTGACGACCTGCGAGAGCGAGCATTGTTAGCAATATAGTGGGTACACACTAGACAATGTGCACGATGTGTGCCCGATAGACATATCATCTAGTGTGTACCCAGAATGCATGCATTTCTTTACCAATAAGCAGATAAGCATGACATTAGTCATGGAGTAAAATATTCTAGCTATAAATGCATGCATTCTGCTACCAATAAGAATCTCCCTGAAATTAGTTTTCAAAAGTAGACAATTATGCTTTAAATGTTATTAAGTTATCACTGAGTTGGATGGATTGTAAAAATGCTTAGTAGTTCTTCCAATACACCCATAAGGTGGCTGCCCAGTGTCTTCTTCTTTTTTTTTTTTTTTTTTTTTTAGGGAGGAGGGTGTCACCAGTAGCCATAATCCACAGCTTTCATTTCTGTTAAGTTTTATAATCAATTTTACATTGAATGAATTTTAAGTTTTCCTTCTATTATCAATGTTGCTATTCCAAAGCTTTTCGGTACACAATAATCTTTTGTGTTCCCACCTCCATTTATGTCAGTTATTTCAGTTCATTTATTTATGGGTATATCAGTCAGTTATTACAGTTCATTAAAACTGAACAGAAATAAAAGATTAGGGATTAGGGCTATTAGTACCCTCCAACCCCCCCTCTCCAAAAAAAAAAAGAAAAGAAAGAAAAGAAAAAAGAAGACACTGGGCAGTCACTTCATGGGTGTGTTGGAAGATCTGCTAAGCAGCTAATTAATTTTAAAATGTTAACAGTTGCATCCAACTAATTGATAATTTAATAACTTGAACAATTAAGCCCCGGCAACATCAGGTGCTTCAGCTATTGGGAATATAACCCTGTGGAGAGAGAACAGGAAATCAATTTCCCTTTTAATACTGTTTGCCATATTATATATTATTATTATTATTATTATTATTATTATTATTATTATTATTCCTTTTGTTTGCGTAAGCATTGGAGCTATTTGGCCACACTGAATTCCATAATACCTCTCTGTCTCTGTGTTCCTCCCAAATTCATGTGCTGATAGCGTGATTATGAACAGCACTTCATAACTGTAATTCAGAATATAATGTTGGTAATGATAACTCTGACTTACTTGAATTTGGTTGCAGTTTGAGTTAGGGCAGGGAATAAACAATGAGTAAGGATTGCAGTTTGAGCTACTCTCCTGGAAGGTGTAGGAGACTCTTGATTAGGGATGGCCATTGACCATCAATGGATAATGGTTTTGCCATTGATGGTGGAGATCCAATGACTCTTCATCATTAATGGCACAAAGCCCAGCAATGCTTTTATTCTTTTTCCCCCATGACCCATCTGACTGGGTTGTAGAAAATGTATTTAGCGCATACCTTGTGAGTATGCTGAGGGGGTAATAGAGGAGGGATGACCTTTGGCGAGCAAAACCATTAATAATTTCCTGTCAATTTCATACCATCAGGGTTCCCCACTAATTGTTACCCCACTGATGGCCCTCCATACTCCCGATTTTTTTGGTAGTCCCTCAGACCCCAGGAAGAGTGGGTGGATCTCTCATATCCCATCCACTTCCTACTGAAGTGAAAAGGATGGAAAGATAATACAGGAATCACAGTTTCATATGGATGGTGTGGGGATAAAATTATGCAAATCACATTGTTTTGGACCCACCTCTTACTCACGGACCCTCTATTGCATGATGGGGTAGGGCCTAGTTACTTAAATAGCCTGCCCCTGCCCCTTAGTGATCAGCTGCATCTCCTCTTTGAGCTTCTCCCAAGGAGAAGAAATATAAAGTCAGCAGGTATGAAGCGAGGTTTCTGTAAGAGTAAAGCTCTTGAAACAAACCACACTTTAAATTTCCACTAACACCTCTAATAGTGAGGATGTGTTTTCTTGAATTATAGCTCTTTCAACAAATGTTTTCTTTTTTTTTTCACACCCTGTTTTGCAGCTATGCACAAAAGTCCCTCTGATTTATGCTCTGGTAGATTTTTTTACCATACTAAAAAGGACAATATTCATGTTTTTAATAGTCAAATAGACAATGATGTAATGCATTATTTAAATGTTTACATTTCCTCAGTAATAGTATTTAGTTACTTTTTGGTCTGCTAAGATTGTAAAGCATAAGCATTTATTATAAAGGCCTCTTTAAATGACATTTTAAATGAAACATGAATAAGTGTGTTCAGGTTTACAAAATTATTACCAACTGCATGCATGGATGGCTCCAGATTTCATGTTGAATATGCCTGAGGAATTCAGATCCTTTTCAGTTACCTTTGAAATGTTAATTTTTAAGCAATGTCAGGTACAGTTAACTTAGCATTATCCAGAATGGCTTAAATGATGAAATATAGCATGGCTATTGCATAACAGACAGGCTTGCCTAAGTAATGCCAAAACTATTGGGCCTAAGTTGAATATACCTGTAAGTCATCCATAGATGCAGAGCCGGCCATAGGCATAGGCAAACTAGGCAATTGCCTAGGGCATTTGATATGCCTAGGGGCATCAGCAGCTTCTGCTGATTAAAATGATATGCGGCATGCCTATATTCTGTGTGTAGCATTTCATATGCAGATACAGCCACACTCTCACAGTATATAGGCATGCTGCATATCATTTTAATCAGCAGAAGCTGCTTGTGTATCCTAGCCACATAGCAATGCAAATAAGATGCATTTTCATTAAAAAAAATGTGCCCGATGTTAACATTGATGCAAGATTTATGAGGACACATCTGTATGCAAGCAGAAGCAGAGGTCACAGTGTTAGTGGCAGTGTGAGTGCTGTGTGCATGTGAGTGGGTTGGTTGTGCAGTAGTGTTCAGAATATGTGTAAGGAGCATTATGTGTCTCATGTAAAATGCATTAATAATGTGCAACATATGTGTAATGGGCACTATGTGTGTCATTATGTGTATAAGGATATTAATAATGTGCGGCATATGTGTAAGGGACATTATGTGTAAAAGGACATTAATAAAGGTTGTCATAATGTGTAAGGCGCATTATGTTTATAAGGACATTAATAATGTGTTTCATATGTGTAAGGGGCATTACTGTGTGGCATTATGTGTATAAGGTGCTCTACTATGTGGCGTTGCATATAGAAAGGGCACTACTGTGTCGTCTAATGTGAATAAAGATCAATAAGGTGTGGTGTAATGTGAATAAGGAGCAATTCAGTGTGATGTAATGTGAATAAAGGGCCCTACTGTAAGGCGTAACGTTTATAAGGTAAAGTGATACTACTGTGGGATGTAATATGAATTATGGACACTATCGCATGATCAAATGTGAATAAAGTTGCAGTATTGTGTGGTGTAATTGGAATTGGGGTTACTATTGTGTGGCCATGCCCCTTGCCAGCAAAAACACCCCCCTTTTTGGGCTGTGCGCCAAATGTGCGAATTGTTACTATTTAAACTATAGAGGGTACAAACACCATAATAAGGACTGCTATGGATGAGGGGTGATGGTGCTGGGAAAGAGGTGCAAGGTCAGAGGCGGAACCAGCGGTGATGCTAGGGGGCACCAGCCAAAATTTTGCCTAGGGCATCATATTGGTTAGGGCCGGCTCTGCATAGATGTGACCACAATGCATGCTCAAAAGTAAATACTGATCTCCACCTATGGCCCTCATTCCGAGTTGATCGCTCGCAAGGCGAATTTAGCAGAGTTGCTCACGCTAAGCCTACGCCTACTGGGAGTGTATCTTAGCTTCTTAAAATTGCGACCGATGTATTCGCAATATTGCGATTACAAACTACTTAGCAGTTTCAGAGTAGCTTCAGACTTACTCGGCATCTGCGATCAGTTCAGTGCTTGTCGTTCCTGGTTTGACGTCATAAACACACCCAGCGTTCGCCCAGACACTCCCCCGTTTCTCCGGCCACTCCTGCGTTTTTTCCGGAAACGGTAGCGTTTTTATCCACACGCCCCGAAAACGCCGTGTTTCCGCCCAGTAACACCCATTTCCTGTCAATCACACTACGATCGCCGGAGCGAAGAAAAAGCCGTGAGTAAAAATACTATCTTCATGGTAAAATTACTTGGCGCAGTCGCAGTGCGATTATTGCGCATGCGTACTAAGCGAAATTTCACTGCGATGCGATGAAAAATACCGAGCGAACGACTCGGAATGAGGGCCTATATTCAGAGTTTGCCTCGTCTATGCGGTGCCACCATCCAATTGTGAAAGCAGCCATCATCACTATTAGCACACAATTGCACCGCCTATGTGTGAACATCAGAAGTTCATGCTAAAAGCCATAGTATTGAGACCATTCAATGGTATAACCTTCAATGGTTATAGTGTACACATGCGCAAAAGCTGTCATAGTATCACGAATATTAGCTGAGCTGCAGACACCACTTATGGGTGTCCAAAGCCTAAAAAAAACAGGCATCAAAAAGCTGTATCCAATGGCTGACAACCATCAAACACCCGCAATTTGATGGAAAAAATACATAAATCAGATTGGTAACATTGATGGGTGCTAAGCATCGGTATCCATTCTCATCACTGCACCACCTCCATACCTTGTTCAAGAGATCTGTCAGAGATCATTTGCCCAGGATATATCCTCAGAACACTTAGCCATTCCCGAATGTCCAGTTACACCCACTCAACCACTAGTGGAGATGTGGCTGAGATGCATACGATTCACTCAAAGTTGTGTATGCTTGACTAGGATGACTTGTAAGCATCTCTGAATCAGACCCATATTGTATTCTCCAGTCAGAAACATATTACACCCAGCAGTACCCAAGATTACATGTATAGCTCCAAACATGTCAAAGTTTGTTAATTGGGAGAGTTAATGCCTGAGGCCTCAGAAAAAGGGGTATGGTCACATCATATTCATCACATAGGGAGCATTCCTAATTCCACTGAAACACTAGTCTGTCCCTAACCGTGCCCCATCCCCCCGTGCGATATATAGCGTAACTTGATACCCCTTTTACGAGCTTTTGCGTAAAATCGCGGTATCATTAGCGCCGTGTAGAGCATACGCAAGCATGATTTGTGTATAAAAAGTGCATAGGGAGTTTTTGCTGGTCTCTCTCAGGAAAATCTCCAACGACAGATATTTACTGGAAAGGATAAGTTACTCCTAAAAACTTCCAGTAAATATAGGTCAATTAGGGGCCCTAAGTTGGGTACATCGCCTTCACTATCGACAGTGTATGGTAGTACCGGCCAACGTGGGCGAGAGTGGGTAGAAGCGCTCGGAGAACTTTCACTGTCACCTTATATTGAGTATTTTGGTATTATTGGGAATAGCCAAGAAGACAAGACACACAAATTATGGGAGCCAGTTGCTCAACTAAGGGACGTATGGTAGCCAGGGTTCAGGCAAAAGAGTTGGGACCGAGAAGGTCAGACTTGGGATCGAGAAGGTCAGAATTGGGGCCGAGAGGGTCAGCAAGGTTTATTATGTGTGGAAAATATGGTCCACACGATGAAGTTTACTGTGACGAATGGGTACGTATGACTGACAACGATAGGGTATCATTCCCTAGGGTGGGCAGCTTTGAACCAGAGGTATTGCAGAATTTTAGAATAAAGATATGTCTGATAAAATCCAGAAAACTAAGGATTAGACATACAGATTTCTTAAATCTATGGCAACAAGAGGGGCATATGCAAAGGGAACAAACTCGCAAAGCAGGTTCCAAACCTAGCAGGAATGAGGACACAAACACACCATTATCGACACAGGTCGAGAGGGAAGAGATGGCTACAGTCAATGGTATATCTATGAATGATAGTAGAATGCAAGAGAAATGTATTAACCCTTATTTTTGCAAGATGTATCCTGTTTTGAAGTATTTTCAAGGTTATAGGTCACAGGAAGATGAAGGACCCAGCCAAATCACAGCTCTCATTCAGGCAGTCGCCTTGCAGGAAACTCAGGTGGGGCCTATCCATTCAGTTAGAGCAGTAACAGTATTCCCCACTGAAAGAACTTGTGAGGTCACAGCTACCGGTAAGTGTGAGACGGGTCATTGCACAGAGACAACAACACCTTACAGTAAACAGATTAGGAACGGAATGGTAGGATTACATCCTGTCTTGGAAATAGTAACTCCCAATGGGGGAACCAATAGTCAGGGAGTAATCCTCACCAGGAATAATGCAATGTATTGCCCGTGGTCCAGAGCTGAGCTGCGGTCAATCATTTCAGAATTCCCCGATCCCCGGAAGCATTTAGCCAGATGTCAGAAGTTTATCAGAGATCTGGGTAATGCTCATGAACCAACTAACAAAGATTGGCGGATATTTTTGAAAGCGTGCCTACCCCCTAATATTGACACCCAAAAATGTATCACTGATTGTAGATTAGAGTCGGATAGTCCTATGACTGATGAATACAATCAGGAGAATGTGGTACGAATTAACATGCAACTAGAGTTGTATTTCCCCACTACGGTTAAGTGGAGAAGAATTTTCTCCATAAAACTGAGGGGAAATGAAATGGCATCTGAATATTTCCATCGGGCCCTGCAAATAATGGATATATACATTGGGATATCAGATACAGGGAACGATGCGAATTACAGGGAAGTTGCTGTCTCTGTGCTAATGGACGGACTCAATAAGACAGTAAGGGACAGGGTACAAACATCTTTGCCTAATTGGAGAGGGGCCACAGTAGCTTGTCTTAGAGAGTGCGCAATTGAACACCACAAGAATATTGCTAGGTACAGAGAACAACAGGAGGAGAAGATGATGACAATAAGTCTACAGGCTCTTGCAGCAAAGCCTCATCAGCTTAAACCCCAAAACCCTGGTAGTTGGAAAAGACCGAGAATATGTCACATTTGTAAAAAGAAAGGACATTTTGCTAGAAATTGTAGGTATAGTAGAACACATAGTCAATATAGACCCCTAGACAGAGAAAACAAGCCACATTATTAAACACATAGACGGGATTAAGGGACATATAGTAAGGAATCACGAGCCATATAGAAAACATAGATTCGGTTAATGGGAAGAACGGAATAAATGCAACTCTACCCTTTTGACAAAACGTGCTGGGGTTAGGATGAGGCCTCTAAACTTTTGCTTCTTTCTCTAGCAGAAATAGCCCCTGATTAACTTAACAGGAGTTTTGTTAGAGATGGTATACATATAGCGTGCTCCCGCCCAGAAAGCACAAAGTATGTTGGATACCCACGAAGACTAATATTGCATTTCACTGTTCTAGATACATGTCCATCACAGGTAGAGGAAATTATCTCACAGATATCGGGTTCCCTACGAACTTAGGATGGACAGGACACTGGATTGATGGCTGGGATAGTCCCAGTAGAGATATGACACATATAAAAAAAATTTGTAGGGGTATAGACAGTAGAGAATCACTTCCCCATAGTGCCCAATCCAGTTGTCAAATTTTATTAAATCCTCTTTGCCTCTACAAACTTATCTGTTACTAACCTCTATGTGATTTTTCTTCAAAGTTTCCTCCTCATCTCTTACGTTCACCGACAGGAGGGTACAATACATGGACCCGATTACAGTTCAAACACCACATGCCTACTCGGTCTGTCAGAGTTCTGCCCAAATACAGAATATCTCACCAGAACAAGGACACCAGTATTTATGCAGTGTGCCTGGTCATGCACAAAGGGTGGAGAATGAGAATACTGGTGAAGGGAGACTGTGTACAGACACCGATATGCATGATGGTGTGACAGCCTGTTGGTGAATGCCAAACCTGACATTTTCTTTTTGTATTTACTATTTTTCCCCTCTCTTCTCTCATCCAGAGACGGTTTACTTCACACAACTGATAACACACAATAGTATGCAAAATTTGTGTTCCCTACAGGAAAAAGCAGTCTGGAGGGCAAAGGGATATGGCCAGGAGTCCTCAGGACTTTGGACAGGTGGACACTGTAAGCCAGTAGCCCCCAGAGCATATCTTCCAAGTCTAGCTGAGGTGCCACATGGTCTGACTCATCTAGGCAAAGAGGGTATGTTCAAGCTGGTGAGAGCCTACTGGTGTGTGCCAGGATTCTCTTCTCATGCAGCTAAGAGAGACATGTTTTACTTGCTTGAGGAAGAATATTGGTAAGACAATACCAACAGAGCCATCCCATATCCCTCCGACAGATGGACATTTTCAGGTAATACAAATCGACTTCATACAGTTACCACCCTGTAGGAATTTGAAATATGTGTTAGTTTGTATTGATGTATTTTCCAATTGGGTAAAAGCGTTCCCTGCTGCCACAAATACTGCTACGTTCACTGCAAAGAAAATTGTGCAGGAATTTGTGTGTAGATATGGTATCCCTAGAGTAATTGAAAGTGATAGGGGTACCCATTTTACAGATGAAGTCTTTCAGGTCATGTGCAAACTGATGGGAACAAGCTGAGCAAATTAATGGCTGAAATGGGATTGTTGTGGCCAGAAGCTTTGCCACTAGTGTTGTACAGCATCAGAACCACTCCCAGGTCTCCACTTAACTTATCACCCTTTGAAATTATTTTTGGTCAACAACCTCATGTAATGATAGACCCCCAGGATGATTTGAAATGCAATAATGAAGTGACTGTGAAATATTTGGTTGGGATGAGCCAGCAGGAGCCAGCAGCTGAGAAATCAACAAAGAGATCTAAAGCTGGCGATTCCTGACCTACCGAATAGTAATTGTCATGACATTGAGCCTGGGGATTATGTGATGATTCGAAATTTCTTAAGCTCGGGTTGCCTCATAGACAGGTGGAAAGGACCATACCAAGTCTTGTTAACCAGCACGACAGCATTGAAGGTCGCCGAAAGAGAGACTTGGGTCCACTCGTCCCACTGCAAGAAGGTCGCTGACCCGGAAAGAACTCGTGACAAAGAGCAGAGTGTAGAGAACCTCGTATCACTGGAGTGTTTGTTCCGTGAAAGTTGAGAGGCAGTGCTGTTGAAAGGCATCTGAGCACAGAGAGCAACAAGATCTAGGACGGTTGTCGCACCATTTTCTTTTTTCACCTCCCCCTGCATTTTCCTTTCTTTTCTCCTTCTTATTTTCCTTCTTCCCCCTAACGAAATGGATCCATCCATAGAGACAGCGTTATAAGGATTGCAAATGAATTTCATGGCCTGTTTCTTTCACCTGTTTTTCTTTGTCTCCCCCTCTGCCCAGATACATCCAACCGGAAAACACGTCAGCCCTACCCAAAATGTTTATGTGAATGTATTTTTATATATGTGTCTTATCTTCATCTCTTCAACATCCAGTTAATGGCACACATAGTCGACAGGTGATATCCACATATACTAGCACTCACATATGTTCCCCCTCCATGTATCATCAACAAAATGTGCACCCCATTTGTTGGAACAAGAAGCCGAAAAGAGCTCGGTAGTGTTTGTTGGCCCATTTACAGACCCTTAGTACGGGATGAGAAGGATTTAATGTATACTTCGCAATACCTCGAAGCTTATTTAGAACATATACGGCATGATGATACATGCCCCTCAGACATGGATTCATACATACATGCTTTTTTATATTCCACTAGGTCATACATTTCCCACCTACAACTCTCCCCTGACCATCCAAGCTTCTGTATATATTGTATAGATATTTTTTTGTTTATTGATTAGGTAGTGGCAGTTATTGGTGACTGCCAAAGGGTGGACTGTCGAAGTCGAACAATATTGCAATACACACATCACGTACAAACTACACACAGATGGCCTCCGTGCGCATACTTGTTCTTCCGTGCGTGCGCATATTTGCAATTTGCGTATGGTCGCTCCCGCGGTCCTGCGCATTAGCGCGTTGTATGAGTATTTAAGGTAGTGTTTGTAGTCGCATGGAAAAAGCCATAAAAACACATTACATATTTAATCCAAATAGTGCACAATGTACACATAGTCTCCCTGCACCACACCAGCAAGTTACAATAGTTTAAATGGTATCAGAACAAAGGGATTCACCTTTACAGGATAGGAGGGGACAGAACAAGGTTATAAGGTGGTGTTTGGTATCCAGCTGTAGGGTATTTTAAGGGCAATATTCCGGTGTTAGTTTGCAGAAGATCGCACGCTCCTGCGCATAGTTATGTGCAGGAGCAGAATATAAATATAAACTGTGTTTACTGTACATTTGGTATGCGGCGGGAACCCAGAGGAGGCCACCTACAAGTGCACCTGGAACAGACATCGCCCACCTATTCAAACCAACCTATGACCTCTCCTGTACTGTAAATGACCATCCCTGTGTCCAATGGACAAAAAGATTACAGTATCCATTGTGTTAGGTTTTGGAAGATTGTATAAAAGAGTCAGCTGCATGCCTGGTCACACACAGACTCTAAAGGTCATCTACCTAGATGACTGAGGACTAGACTGGGAAGCGCAGGCGAAACTAAACTAGTATGTACCATTGATTGTAGCCATTATTCTATTGTATTGTATTGTTTATATTGTTACCTCCTGCAAGTAAAGAACCGTTGGTGGGTTAGACCCCAACCTAGTTTTGATTTACAAGTAGTGTCATGTTTCCTTTCCCTGCTAAGGTTTGAAGTGTAGACCAGAAAAAAAAATATAACCCAAAAGTGCGCAATAAATGTCACAATAGGCAGCCGTTACACATTAACAAGGGAACACCAAATCCCTAAAATACTAGAGCAGGAAAAAGAATTTTTATGTGTACATAGGCGCCTTTTGTGTCAAAGATGACAAATGGCATAAGTGTTTATAAATAATACACAATTTATTACAGAAATGACATAAAAACATATAAACCATACATGAGGTATATTGCACTGATCCCAAAAAGATATATATGTTTCTCACCCTCTTATAAATTTGCGGTGGGCAGATAGCTTTTATAGCAAAAAAGCAATCCAGTCCCGGTGGAATTCAGATGGCACCACCGCAAATAAGCTTTTATCTTTAAGAGGTAGAGTAGGGAATCCAGCGATACACTCACAAGCAGGTATCCATATCGTCCAAACGACGCGTTTCGGAGTAATCTCCTTTTTCAAGCTTGGATGACATGGATGAGAAAGAACCAGATATATATACCCTTAACAATTAGTACAATTTAGAGCAATTTCCGCTTCCGGATTCGTCGACTGGAAGTGACGTGTACATTTTGTATAGAACTTCCGGTAATTCTATTTACAATTCTCTCCTAAAGGTGCATAGTGCATATTACTTTTCACACAAAGAGAGAGAGAAAGAAGGTACATCTATACTAGTGGATGTTTCCTCAAACTCCTAGATCGATTGAAGGAGCGCTGGACTTCCGTTTTCGCTGACCGGAAGTGACGTGTGCGTTCCACCGCTGCGTTCCATATCGCGGCCATTTTGAAAGGATCTTTCCATTCATTCAGGAAGTATGACGTGCGTTCCACTAGAGATAATCGTATACGAAGGAGCACTTCCACTTTTATAGGTTATATCTTCATATATGAGTTTGATTCAATGAGGATAATTCTGATGCCATATCTCCTCAACCTTCCTTTGCCGTACTTTATATTCCGGGCCAGTCCATCCCTAATACCGGGAGATAGGCATCTTTTGTATCTCCACAGTTATCCTCATGCATATTTAAAAAAAGAAGAAAAAAAAGGAGGAAAAGATTAGAGCGAGTTCCACATATATGTACTAAAATGTTAATAATACAGATAAAATGAACAAACATTTACTCTAAAAACCATCTTAACTCAAAATCTGAGTTATGTCCTTCAGGTTGCAAGGTATTCAGACTAAAAATCCACCTCATTTCACTCTGTGCAAGTTTCTTTTCTACATTTCTATATTTCCAATTGCCCTTAATCAATTGGATACCTAGGAATCTCTTGATTCCTTTTTCACATTTATTGTGAACCAAAGAGAAATGCTCTGATAATGGGTGGGTATTGAGTCCCTTTTTAATGTTATACACATGTTCTGCAGTTCTCATTTTTAGACTTCTTGTGGTCTTACCTACATAGAGTTTACCACAGTTACACTCTATCAGGTAGATCACATTACGTGAGTGACAGGTAATAAATTCTCTTATTTTATATTTTTTCCCCCTACTTCAAATTGTGTAGTCTTTCTCTCTATCCCATTTTTCGTGGTTGATTTACACATTAAGCACGTTCCACAACGATGGAATCCAATACTTCGTTCGCTGGCCCCCTTTTCATTTTTCAGCGTACTCTGTACCAACATATTCTTAAGGGATGAAGCCTTTTTATAAATAAAACTGGGTTGGTCAGGTATAATGTCGCACAAGATCGGGTCATCCTTCAAAATCCTCCAATTTTTTCTTATAATACCTTCTACCTTTTTATGATGGGCACCGTATTTAGTGATATAGGCCCATTCATATCGAGTGTCTTTTTCTGTGGGTTTGGGTTTTTCTTTTAAAAGGTCTTTTCTATCTATAGTTTGAACTTTTTGTTTTGCAGTTTCCAAAAGATGTCTAGGGTATCCTTTTTGAGCAAAGCGTGTAGTCATTTCATTTGTTTGTTCATGAAAGGTGCTTGTATTAGTGCAGTTTCTTTTTAATCTTGTAAACTGGCCCAAAGGAATATTTTCCAGCCACCTTTTGTGATGTTCACTTGATATTTCAATATATGAGTTAGAATCTGTTGGTTTTCTGTGTGTTTTAGTGCATATTAATCCATTTTCTATATATATAACCAAATCTAAAAACGATAAAGATTCTGTACTCTTATTAAAAGTTAATTCTATATTATACGTATTCTGATTAAGACTATGACAAAACGAATTAAAAGACTCTTCCCCTCCCTGCCAGATAAAAAACACATCATCTATGAATCGCCACCAGCAAACCAGGCCTGCCCCCAGAACGGATGAATGAACATCATTCATTTCCCAATAGGACATAAATAAATTAGCGTAGTTGGGGGCAAACCTGGTGCCCATGGCGGTTCCCCTGATTTGAAGATAATAACACCCGTTAAAATAAAAATAATTATTTTTAAGAATAAAATCTATAGACTCGGGCTGCTGCATTGTGCTAACAGCTTATAGGCCTGTGTATGCAAACTGTGTAGTCACTACGCCCTTTAGGCATACGTACGCAGAGTGCGTACACTGTGCGACCTTTGTGTATGTAAGGGTTGTGAATAATATATAGGTGAAAGGTTAATTACTGTCGCCGCAGCGGCTCAATATTAAAGTGTATCAAGTGTGTTTAAGGTATATGCTTTTTAGTCCTGTAAGTAAACCAACATTTACAGTAGTCAGATGTGGTTAGAGTTGCACTGTGTGTTGAAAAGTGCTAATTATCTGCTCATGGGCGAATGGGTCCTGCAATATAGGAAGCAGGACAGCAGCAGACTGTCAGTGATTGACAGTCTGCTGACATATGGGGGTGGGGAGGGGGCAGCAATGGCCTCCATTTCCTAAAATGGAGGTATGTCGTTGCCAGTTAGGGGAAGGCAAAAGGCCAGGGATCTCCGATCTCTGTTTAGATTTCCTGGCCTCTGCGACGGGCAGCTTACCCACCCATATGGGTGCCGCAAGTCACCAGATGGTGAGTGAGTGATCTAATGCCTGCGTCCTAGGACACAGGTCGGATCACTACTGCAGCAGGAGGCGTCCACTTGTAATGGATGCCTCCTGCTGCATTACCATGCAGAACTAGTGATGTCAACTCCAACCACATCTGAATTAGCCCCATTATTAGTACTGCTAATGTCACCGGCTTGCAGACATTTCATTGCTGTGGGCCCCAGTGCAATGTACTGGCTGCACTGTCAGTAGTTCTGCCACTGGCTCCTGAGGCTAATGAGGAGTGAATACAGTAGTTGTGCAGACTGAGCTGGGGCAAAATCTTGTAAGCAAAGGATTGGATACCAATATTGTGACAGTTGTCAACTGTGGTGCTCTTTCATACCAGATCTTACTGCTTTGACTGATAGCTAGTGCTGTAAATTCAGGTTATCGCTTGGCCGGAGCTTGGAAAGTTGCAAAATAAATAGATACTCAACTCCTGAAATGCAAAATAATGAGTGAACACTCTAAGCTGCCCTATCCTCAACCATCCTATATATTAAATCAACAGTAACCACATTTAATAAATTTGATTTCTTACACCCAATCAGCACTGGTACTAAATTAATAGCATTTACGTTTTATTTAGATATATCAAAAATATTTTTCAGATTTCTCCATACCTTTTTAAAAATAAAGACCAAAAAGCATAGGGGATTTTCAGATGTTAAAAAAGTATGCTGGTTGGCCCATCTGAGATGATGTAATAGCCTCCGAGTTCTGGAGGTGCAAGACTTTTAGAACTCGGAGGCTATTATATTTAACCGAAAATCTACAACCTTTTCTTTTGCTATTGAAATATTTCAATCATCTGTGAATCTTATTTAGACAGAGAGGTATGGATGTTTCTACCCAACCACAATTAAAATACAGCATTAAAACTTATTTTAATTATTAGGAAATTGGTAATCATGAAAGTTGCATATGGAAACAATTCTTTCTTAAGGAAATTTTCTCGACCACATCAGTTTAAAACATAAACATTAACAGAGATATCCATATGTATACATAACATACCAATATTCTTATTCCACAATAAACCGAATATCATACTAATGTTAATACATTTTACTAAAATATAAAACTCGCCTTATTTATTTCTAATAATCTCATACATAACTTTCTCCTTCCTTAACGCTATAGCCTCAATTAACATCATTCATTTTCTGAAATAGTCCTCATTTCATGACAGTTTTGTTGAACCTTACGTTGTTCTTCCAGAGGATTACTGCAGCATAAAAGATGACTATAGTTGGTGTACTTTGCATTTAGTAAAAAATTTGGGGTTTAACTATTTTAGAGCCTTTTAGAATTACAATGATGTTTCCTTTCTAGATCTATTAATAAAACTGGGGAAAGATAATGTATCTGAAGATGAATGTAAATATCCTACCATATATGGTTGGGTTGGATTAATAAATTAACAAGCAAAGCAAGCTTCTTCTTTTTTAAATAAATTTGGCCAGACCGCATTTCCCATTATACAGTAAGTATGGGGAATGCGATCTGAGTTACTAAAAAATGCAAGTTTAAGGGCTTGTACCAATAGCTCTTTAATACAGATGGAGCCGCACTTCCAGCGCGGCTAGGCGATCCGGCTCCTAGCCACACTACGGGAGTGCATAGAGCTGCTCCCATTCCAGTGAATGGGGTGTGTGGGCGTCTCACACTCACACGCATCCCAAGAGCTGCGATAGATGAGCCCAGGCGTGCGCGCATTGGCACATGGAGCCACAATTAGCGTGGCTTCATCTGTACATCTGAGTGATACTAACATAATGTGAAAAGGGTGTGAAAATACAATTTTTCACATTATTTTAGTAAAAATAAAAGCTTGATAAATCAGCCCCTTAATGCAGCTGTCTTTACCTTTCAGTGTTAGTTTGTTATAGTCATGGGCAACGGAATATGCTGCGCTATATAAGAAACTGTTAATAAATAAATAAAATAAATGGGCAGAGACATATATTTTTATTCTAGGGACAGTAGAAGCCTTCATTTCTTTAGGGATTTGTGACGCCAGTCATTACAAACCTCCCTCAATTTTCTTCCAGACAGCTCCTCAGCCTCCTCTATATTAGCTGACCCCTTCATACTGCGGACCAGATAGGGGTGCTCCAGCTTAATTCTTTGATCCTCTATCACTCTGGAGCTATCTCAGCACACTCTGTTGCACTGACTTCTCATGTACAGCTGCAGGCTGTCATATCCTGAACTCAGCACTTGTACAACTTTTTCAAAACAATAGCAGTCTCTCACTCAGCCAGGTTTCCACCTTTATCAGTTCACCTCAGCTACACACTGGTCTTCTGTTGCCTCCACTCTCTCTCTCCCTTCTTCCTGACAAAGAACCCCTACCTTGTATCATTTTTAATAAAAATAATAGAATTTTTAATAGGCAAACCCATTTGCTAAAAAAAATGGTGTGGAGTGGTTTAAGTACGGGGATGCAATCTCACATGCAAAAGCAACCACTTGCAGAGTGAGGTAAATAAAGGTCCAGTCCATCCTGTCAATGGCCTTTTCCACATACAAGGCAACCACCAGAGCAGGAGGAGACAATTTATTTGCTATGTGAAAAGTATCAATTACTTTATGACTATTATGAATGGCCTGCTAACCCAAAACAAAGCCTACTTGGACCAAGTGGACCAGAGAGCAAACCACTTAAGTTAAGCGGTCTAACTATTGGCACAAATCTTTAGTTCTACATTCGGTATTGAAATTGGCCTGTAACTGAAGCATAAGGAAGGCTCTAGTCTTTTCTTAGAAATAACAATTTACGCCCAAGGCTTGTCGTAAGTATTGTATTATAAAGGTCCAGTAACAGGAGGGACAGCACTGGGTTACTGTTTTTTCTATAAAATGAGTTAGAGAAATTGTCTGGTAAACAGTGGACTATCTGCTGTCGGCAGGGCCGGACTGGTCATCTGTCACTTTTTGTAAATGCCAGAAGGGCCAATGGCCATATGGGCCAGTCCGGACACACAGAGAGTGGAGCTGGGCAAGCAGTGCAGCCTTCCGACTCTCTGCTCAGCCCCCCCCCCCTTTTCCCGCCCTCCCACCCACCAGTATATAGATAGATATAGAGGACAAGAACTCCTGACTTGTGGCACTTATGGACAAGGAAAGCAGTTGATTAAGTTGTTCCTTGAGGAAAAAGCCACTACTGCATGTTCAACATTTAGGAAATTGCTGATTTGTTGTATCTTTGCCCTCTTTGTAGAAGAGAATTGGTTTAGCTCTCATCTTATATGGTTAAGTGGGACATTTATAACCAGAGTGGAACATAGGTATAGAGGCTGATTCTTAGTTGGGAGCAAAGGAAAGAAGAGCAAATAACTTTGCACCATATTGTAATGCACGTGGGGCAGATACAAAATGTGTCCAAACTCAAATCATGCCCAAATTTATCAAGCAGTGTAGAGTGATAAATTGCACATTGATCATTTACCAACCACCTAGCTCCTAACTGCCATGTTACAGGCAGTTTTTGAAAAATGACAATTAGGAGCTGATTGGTTGGTACTTTATCACGTGCAATTTATCATTCTCAATGGCTTGATAAATCAGAGTCTTAAATTGAAGTGTAGAATTAAAATTGAGCAGTATTTGTGGAATACATTCAAAAGCAGCCAGTATTTACCCTGCATGCACAAATAATAAATATATTTGCACCCCTTGGTTTGTGCCAGATACAAAGTTACTTGCTTTTTTGTTTTGCGCCCACCTCAGACTCTGCCCTACAGGTTCTGTAGATTGAGCTTACAGTTGTCGCAAGTAGATTCACATCATAGACAGCACTTAGATATCAGTTGCACAATAAGATATCATTTGTGGACAAGGGTCTACAGACTGATAGGCAAGACGTGAGATGAGGACTCCCTCTAGTGGCTAAAGAACTTTCAGGAAGAGCAAGTGCAGATAAAAGATAACTGGGAACCAGAACGTCAGCAATGACAAACTGTAGTAGCCAATTGTTCAGAGAAAAGACACAATGGCTGCAGAGTCTGAAAGGCATTGGGTCAACTAATATACAGTAGCTACTGCAGATTTGGTGGGAATACTACTTATTGGAAGCTTGTAGTGGCAGGCAACCAATGCAGAGGTTCTCAAATGCAGTCCTCATTGCACCCCAAAGGCCAGATTTTAAGTTTATTCATGCTTAGCCACAGGAGACTTAAATAGCACCTCAGTCAGTTTTGATTTACCCATCTGTGCTGAGTCATGGATATACCTAAAACCTGGACTGTTGGGGTGCCTTGAGGACCTCGTTTGAGAACCTCTGCACTAATAGAAGGCAAAAAAAGAGGAATAGTTCTTACCCTATTGGAGTCAGCTGAGAAAAGAACACCTGTACTGATAGGCCTGTTCATACAGATTCCCTGCAGCTGGTTAATGTGGATAGAGATTGGCAAAATCAGTATGTGGGCTGTAGCTTCCTCCCCCTGGAACATGCACTCAGTCATGTCACCAGACAGCAGGTTGGTGTAGATCACTGGATTGACCACTGCAGTACAGTAAGCGAGAGATAAACTAGAGGGGAGATGAACAGTGGTTGTTTCCATTAACACATTGAGAAAATACAATGAATGTGGACAGTATCCTCTGTGAAATTGCTCAGATATGCCAGCACATGGTAATCTCCAATGGGATGAGATAGGCAGGCCGAACCCCCAAGAGTGGATTCTGAAAGAGTTATTTGTTACACTACAGCCAAGTCACTATAATAGCACACTCACCTTATTTTTACCAAAAGTACAGCAAATGTGTTTGCTAGTTTCCTCCTAGATAAATGGTGTTATTATAATGTAGCTTTCATTCAAATAATATTATATAGAAAAATCTGTTATAGTTCTCCTTAACATTGAAATGAATATTTTTTTTTTGCAATAGTTCAAAAGAAAATGTCAATGCTAATAGAGGGCCACAACTGCATACAATATAACATTAAAGAATCTAGCCCACTCATTTGTATTTTGAAAGATTCCTTTAATCCCCCCACCCCAATCAATCTGCACCTTGTTTTGTGTGTTGGTGGATGATCTAGCAAAATGCACACTGTGGAACAAATGAAAACTTATATGCTCCTTATTCATTATAGAAAAAAGTGGGGGTGATTTCTCCTATTGGCGCTGGTCCTAAATACGTTGTTAGGCGTCGGGGTCCGCTTGATGGTCTGCGCGGCCCGGCGCCTAGCAACTAGAGACGCCGTGCACGTACAGCCGCCGGCTCCCTAGCAACGCTAGACGCCGGGCGCGCTGAGCCGCACGGACCCTAGCAACGGGGACGCCACTGGCGGACCGCGTTCCCCGTTGCTAGGCTTTAGGAAATTAAGATATTCACCTGCTCTCTGGCCGTGCAGCAAGGCAGCTGCACGGCATTTATTCTAATCAGCCTTTAGCAGCTGATTGGAGGACTCCTTGTTAAATATACTCCCAGGGCTTCTCACAGACGCCGGTAATAGCTTCCTGCATGCTGCCTTTGTTTGCTGAGAGTCTGTTTCCAGTCCTGCTGTATCCGGTCATTCCAGTCCTCAGAAGTCCGGTATTCGGGAGTTGTCATCTCATCCCAAGAGGTCGTTTGGTTCCCTGGAGTCCTGACTGATCACCGTTTTATATCCAGTGGTGTTCGTGAGTTGCGGCTCAGCCGCTTTACCTTTTATATTTTGTGTTTGGAGCATTTGCGGAGGGTTCCGCTTCCACAAGTCCTCTCTGGTACTCGGCGGTGCCGGGTAGGAGAATTGGACAAGTGGATATTTTGGTTGTCCTTTTCCCTGGCGGTTTCTCCGCACATATTATAGTTTTGAGTTTGCTTAGCCCCTGGCCTGGTTGTTTAGTTAGAGGGCCTCTTGTTATCACCCTGTCTCGGGTTTCCCTTTGTCTCTCATTAAGACCGGGGGGCATCGAAGTTGGGCAGACATAATCCGCCCTTCAAACGCGGCTGCCAAGGGCTCAAGAAACCATAGTCTCGCAGGGGATTTCTGACAACACGGGTGAGACAACAGAGTTAGGGCGCCAGGGGCTATTTTCCTGTCCTGCTCCCTTCCCCAGCATTCCGTTCCAGTGCTCCGGTCCTTGCCATAAGATCTCCTCTGACCAGAGTGCTGGAATCATAACATTATTACCGGCCATACCAAAACTTAAAATTAAACGGGGTTTAATTTTTTCTCATTCAGTTTTGTGAGAGTTTATCGGCCTCATGAATCCAACAGGTTTAGGGCCAAATCCTGGTCAGCTCTTAGTCAGCCAGATTCAAGAACTTACTCAGATGGTTCAGGATCTTTCTCTTCGGGTGAAGTCGCAGGAAGATCTTTTGCGAGCTTCCCCAAGGGTAGTCCCTGAACCAAAGATGCATTTGCCTGACCGTTTTTCTGGTGATAGAAAAGAGTTTTTTAATTTTAAAGAATCCTGTAAACTTTATTTTCGTTTAAGACCGACTTCCTCGGGTACTGAATCTCAGCGGGTCGGGTTTATTATTTCTTTGCTCCAGGGGGATCCTCAGACCTGGGCATTTGGTTTAAGAGCAGAGGATCCGGCATTGTTGTCAGTTGACGCTTTTTTTGAGTCTTTAGGGCTCTTGTATGATGACCCTGATAGAGAGGCGTCCGCTGAAAGTCAGTTGCGCGCTCTCAGACAGGGTAGAAATCCTGCGGAGGTTTATTGTACGGAGTTTCGCCGTTGGTCGAACGACTGTGGCTGGAATGACCCAGCCCTGCGCAGTCAGTTTCGCCTCGGCTTATCAGAGTCTACAAAAGACAGTCTCCTTCAGTACCCTGCTCCTGAGACTCTCGATAAACTCATGGAGCTTTCTATTAAGATTGATCGTCGTCTCAGAGAGCGGAGGGCTGAAAAAGGAGCACCTGTAAGGTCAAGTCCGTGTGTATATTCCATTCCTGAAGACGTAGAGGAGCCCATGCAGATGGGTCTCTCCTGGCTGTCTCCTGAAGAAAGAGCCAGAAGGCAAAATTCTTGTCTTTGTCTGTACTGTGGGGGTAAGGGACATTTTGCTCGTAATTGTCCGAACAAGTCGGGAAACGCTTTGACCAGGTGAATTGTGAGGGGGTTCACCTAGGTCTGCAGCTTATCTCCTCGAATAACTCCCTTTTAGTCCCAGTTAAAGTTTCCTTTGGCAGCCTCAGTTCTTCGGTGTCGGCTTTTGTTGACAGTGGAGCTGCAGGAAACTTTATGGATTTAACTTGGGCTAAGGCCTTAGGCATTCCTCAGTTACCTTTGGGTAGGTGTGTCACCATGCATGGCTTAGATGGGAGTCCGCTGTCTAATGGGATTATTTCTCTCCGTACACCCCCTGTACTACTTACAGTAGGAGCTCTACATTCCGAGAAAATCGAGTTCTTTCTTACACATTGCCCAGCAGTTCCAGTTGTTCTGGGTCACCCTTGGCTGGCCTTTCATAATCCCACCATTGATTGACGGTCGGGGGAGATTTCACATTGGGGTACTTTTTGTGATAAGGAATGTATCACGTTTCCAGTCAGAGTAGCAGCTATCATTCCAGAACTCATTCCGGTGGAATACCAGGAGTTTGCTGATGTTTTCTCCAAAGGCAATGCGGACATTCTGCCTCCCCATCAGCCTTATGATTGTGCTATTGAGTTAATTCCTGGTGCCGCATTGCCAAAGGGAAGATTATATGCATTATCCGGGCCAGAGACTGCGGCTATGAATGATTATGTAAAGGAGAGCCTTGAGAAAGGATTTATTAGACCATCAAAATCTCCTTTAAGTGCAGGCTTCTTCTTTGTGGAGAAAAAGGATGGCTCGCTTAGACCTTGCATTGATTTTAGAGCCCTGAAAAAGATCTCAGTTAAAAACACCTATCCTTTGCCGTTGATTTCTGTACTCAATGATCAGTTACGTTCTGCTGTGATTTTTTCTAAAATTGACCTTAGAGGAGCGTACAACCTCATCCGAATTAAATCTGGAGATGAGTGGAAAACGGCCTTCAGTACTCAGTCGGGTCACTACGAATACCTGGTGATGCCGTTCGGCCTGTCCAATGCTCCGGCAGTTTTTCAAGACCTCATTAACGATGTGCTCCGTGACTTCCTAGGGAAATTTGTGGTCGTTTACTTAGACGACATCCTGATTTTTTCTGAATCAATGGAGCAACATGTTACCCAGGTGCGTCTGGTTCTTCAAAAGTTACGTGAGAATCATTTATATGCCAAGCTGGAGAAGTGTGAGTTTTATGTCACGGAAGTATCTTTTTTAGGGTACATAATTTCCCCTCAGGGATTTTCCATGGAACCAAAGAAACTCCAGGCCATCCTTAGTTGGGCGCAACCCACCAATTTAAAAGCAATTCAGCGCTTTTTAGGGTTTGCGAATTATTATAGGAGGTTCATTCATTCTTTTTCTGACCTGGTTGCTCCCATTGTAGCTCTGACAAAGAAAGGAGCGGATCCTACCAACTGGTCGCGTGAAGCTGAGTTGTCCTTCCAGGCCTTGAAACAAGCCTTTGTCTCGGCTCCAGTCCTCAGACATCCTAATCCGGAATTGCCCTTTGTGGTGGAGGTTGATGCCTCGGAGGTTGGAGTGGGGGCTATCCTTTCTCAAAAGGATCCGGAGTCTCTGGAGTTACATCCTTGTGCCTTTATGTCCAGGAAATTCTCCTCCGCTGAATCCAACTATGACGTTGGTAATCGTGAGTTACTGGCGGTAAAGTGGGCTTTCGAGGAGTGGATGCATTGGCTGGAGGGAGCATAACATACTATTTCGGTATTGACTGACCATAAGAACCTGCAATACATTGAATCGGCTAAGCGGCTAAATGCCCGGCAGGCACGTTGGGCATTATTTTTTACGCGTTTCAAATTTATAATCACTTTCAGGCCTGGTTCCAAGAATACTAAGGCTGATGCCCTGTCACGTAGCTTTCTTCCGGTTCACAATAACAATCCTGTTACCCCCATACATCCATCTTCGGTCATCTGGGCGGGCCTCACACAAGATTTATTTACCCAGTTAAAACAGCTTCAACACCAAGCTCCTAGAATTACTCCTGCTGGTCGTCTTTACGTCCCTGAGTTTTTGAGAGCTACTGTTTTAACGGAATTCCATGATAACAAAGTTTCAGGGCATCCAGGAGTCTCTAAGACATTGGAGTTAGTCTCTCGCTCAGTATGGTGGCCTGGTCTTTCTAAAGACGTCAAGGAATTTGTTTATTCATGTCAAGTTTGTGCACAGCATAAGGTTCCCCGTTCCATCGGGCAACTTATGCCCTTAAATGTTCCTCTCAGGCCGTGGTCTCATATTTCCATGGATTTTGTGGTTGACCTTCCCCTTTCAGCCGGATTCCGAGTCATATGGGTGGTAGTGGACCGTTTTAGTAAAATGGCTCATTTTATTGCTCTTCCCCGATTGCCTTCTGCCCAAGGGTTGGCAGTTTTGTTTCTCCGCCATGTATTCAGGCTTCATGGGTTGCCTACTGATATTGTTTCTGATCGGGGTCCACAATTCATCGCACAATTCTGGAAATGTTTTTGTGCCTCATTGAAGATGAAATTGTCGTTAACATCCGGTTACCACCCACAATCCAACGGGCAAACCGAACGAGTTAACCAATCATTGAAACAATATTTGCGCTTGTATTCAGCCAAACTCCAGAATGATAGGTCCGAGTTTCTTCCGTTGGCTGAATTTGCTTACAATAATTCTTGTCATTCCTCCACTAAAGAGTCTCCATTCTTTTCAGTTTTTGGTTTTCACCCCAGAGCTAATTCTTTTTTTCATCATTCCTCAGTCTCCTCGCTTACCTTAACCTCCCATCTCAGAGCCATTTGGAAAAAGGTGCACCTTGCTCTCAGAAAAGCGGCCTTTCGAGAGAAGAAATTTTCTGACAGGCTCCGACGTCCTTGCACTTTTAAGGTGGGAGATAGGGTGTGGTTGGCAACTCGCAACATCAGGCTTCGACAATCCTCGGCTAGACTGGGACCCAAATTTATTGGGCTATTTCTTATTATTAAAAGAGTCAACCCAGTTGCCTTTCGGTTACGTTTACCAAGATCTCTCAGGATTGGAAATACGTTTCATTGTTCCCTGTTGAAACAATACGTTTCTTCCAGTAGATTTCCTCTGAAGATCTCTCAGGGTAGATCTCCAGTGGATGTACAGGGACAACAGGAGTTCTTGGTAGAGAAGGTTCTCAATTCCAAATTGTCCCGGGATCGGCAGTATTTTCTGGTTCACTGGAAAGGCTATGGTCCGGAGGAAAGGTCTTGGGTCCTGGATAAGGATCTTCATGCCCCGAGGCTCAAGAGGGCATTTTTTCGGGAATTTCCTCAGAAACCTGGCTTTAGGGGTTCCTTGACCCTTCCTCAAGGGGGGGTTACTGTTAGGCGCCGGGGTCCGCTTGATGGTCTGCGCGGCCCGGCGCCTAGCAACTAGAGACGCCATGCACGTACAGCCGCCGGCTCCCTAGCAACGCTAGACGCCGGGCGCGCTGAGCTGCACGGACCCTAGCAACGGGGACGCCACTGGCGGACCGCGTTCCCCGTTGCTAGGCTTTAGGAAATTAAGATATTCACCTGCTCTCTGGCCGTGCAGCAAGGCAGCTGCACGGCATTTATTCTAATCAGCCTTTAGCAGCTGATTGGAGGACTCCTTGTTAAATACACTCCCAGGGCTTCTCACAGATGCCGGTAATAGCTTCCTGCATGCTGCCTTTGTTTGCTGAGAGTCTGTTTCCAGTCCTGCTGTATCCGGTCATTCCAGTCCTCAGAAGTCCGGTATTCGGGAGTTGTCATCTCATCCCAAGAGGTCGTTTGGTTCCCTGGAGTCCTGACTGATCACCGTTTTATATCCAGTGGTGTTCGTGAGTTGCGGCTCTGCCGTGTGTTGCGGCTCAGCCGCTTTACCTTTTATATTTTGTGTTTGGAGCATTTGCGGAGGGTTCCGCTTCCACAAGTCCTCTCTGGTACTCGGCGGTGCCGGGTAGGAGAATTGGACAAGTGGATATTTTGGTTGTCCTTTTCCCTGGCGGTTTCTCCGCACATATTATAGTTTTGAGTTTGCTTAGCCCCTGGCCTGGTTGTTTAGTTAGAGGGCCTCTTGTTATCACCCTGTCTCGGGTTTCCCTTTGTCTCTCATTAAGACCGGGGGGCATCGAAGTTGGGCAGACATAATCCGCCCTTCAAACGCGGCTGCCAAGGGCTCAAGAAACCATAGTCTCGCAGGGGATTTCTGACAACACGGGTGAGACAACAGAGTTAGGGCGCCAGGGGCTATTTTCCTGTCCTGCTCCCTTCCCCAGCATTCCGTTCCAGTGCTCCGGTCCTTGCCATAAGATCTCCTCTGACCAGAGTGCTGGAATCATAACATTATTACCGGCCATACCAAAACTTAAAATTAAACGGGGTTTAATTTTTTCTCATTCAGTTTTGTGAGAGTTTATCGGCCTCATGAATCCAACAGGTTTAGGGCCAAATCCTGGTCAGCTCTTAGTCAGCCAGATTCAAGAACTTACTCAGATGGTTCAGGATCTTTCTCTTCGAGTGAAGTCGCAGGAAGATCTTTTGCGAGCTTCCCCAAGGGTAGTCCCTGAACCAAAGATGCATTTGCCTGACCGTTTTTCTGGTGATAGAAAAGAGTTTTTTAATTTTAAAGAATCCTGTAAACTTTATTTTCGTTTAAGACCGACTTCCTCGGGTACTGAATCTCAGCGGGTCGGGTTTATTATTTCTTTGCTCCAGGGGGATCCTCAGACCTGGGCATTTGGTTTAAGAGCAGAGGATTCGGCATTGTTGTCAGTTGACGCTTTTTTTGAGTCTTTAGGGCTCTTGTATGATGACCCTGATAGAGAGGCGTCCGCTGAAAGTCAGTTGCGCGCTCTCAGACAGGGTAGAAATCCTGCGGAGGTTTATTGTACGGAGTTTAGCCGTTGGTCGAACGACTGTGGCTGGAATGACCCAGCCCTGCGCAGTCAGTTTCGCCTCGGCTTATCAGAGTCTATAAAAGACAGTCTCCTTTAGTACCCCGCTCCTGAGACTCTCGATAAACTCATGGAGCTTTCTATTAAGATTGATCGTCGTCTCAGAGAGCGGAGGGCTGAAAAAGGAGCACCTGTAAGGTCAAGTCCGTGTGTATATTCCATTCCTGAAGACGTAGAGGAGCCCATGCAGATGGGTCTCTCCTGGCTGTCTCCCGAAGAAAGAGCCAGAAGGCAAAATTCTTGTCTTTGTCTGTACTGTGGGGGTAAGGGACATTTTGCTCGTAATTGTCCGAACAAGTCGGGAAACGCTTTGACCAGGTGAATTGTGAGGGGGTTCACCTAGGTCTGCAGCTTATCTCCTCGAATAACTCCCTTTTAGTCCCAGTTAAAGTTTCCTTTGGCAGCCTCAGTTCTTCGGTGTCGGCTTTTGTTGACAGTGGAGCTGCAGGAAACTTTATGGATTTAACTTGGGCTAAGGCCTTAGGCATTCCTCAGTTACCTTTGGGTAGGTGTGTCACCATGCATGGCTTAGATGGGAGTCCGCTGTCTAATGGGATTATTTCTCTCCGTACACCCCCTGTACTACTTACAGTAGGAGCTCTACATTCCGAGAAAATCGAGTTCTTTCTTACACATTGCCCAGCAGTTCCAGTTGTTCTGGGTCACCCTTGGCTGGCCTTTCATAATCCCACCATTGATTGACGGTCGGGGGAGATTTCACATTGGGGTACTTTTTGTGATAAGGAATGTATCACGTTTCCAGTCAGAGTAGCAGCTATCATTCCAGAACTCATTCCGGTGGAATACCAGGAGTTTGCTGATGTTTTCTCCAAAGGCAATGCGGACATTCTGCCTCCCCATCAGCCTTATGATTGTGCTATTGAGTTAATTCCTGGTGCCGCATTGCCAAAGGGAAGATTATATGCATTATCCGGGCCAGAGACTGCGGCTATGAATGATTATGTAAAGGAGAGCCTTGAGAAAGGATTTATTAGACCATCAAAATCTCCTTTAAGTGCAGGCTTCTTCTTTGTGGAGAAAAAGGATGGCTCGCTTAGACCTTGCATTGATTTTAGAGCCCTGAATAAGATCTCAGTTAAAAACACCTATCCTTTGCCGTTGATTTCTGTACTCAATGATCAGTTACGTTCTGCTGTGATTTTTTCTAAAATTGACCTTAGAGGAGCGTACAACCTCATCCGAATTAAATCTGGAGATGAGTGGAAAACGGCCTTCAGTACTCAGTCGGGTCACTACGAATACCTGGTGATGCCGTTCGGCCTGTCTAATGCTCCGGCAGTTTTTCAAGACCTCATTAACGATGTGCTCCGTGACTTCCTAGGGAAATTTGTGGTCGTTTACTTAGACGACATCCTGATTTTTTCTGAATCAATGGAACATCATGTTACTCAGGTGCGTCTGGTTCTTCAAAAGATACGTGAGAATCATTTATATGCCAAGCTGGAGAAGTGTGAGTTTCATGTCACGGAAGTATCTTTTTTAGGGTACATAATTTCCCCTCAGGGATTTTCCATGGAACCAAAGAAACTCCAGGCCATCCTTAGTTGGGCGCAACCCACCAATTTAAAAGCAATTCAGCGCTTTTTAGGGTTTGCAAATTATTATAGGAGGTTAATTCATTCTTTTTCTGACCTGGTTGCTCCCATTGTAGCTCTGACAAAGAAAGGAGCGGATCCTACCAACTGGTCGCGTGAAGCTGAGTTGTCCTTCCGGGCCTTGAAACAAGCCTTTGTCTCGGCTCCAGTCCTCAGACATCCTAATCCGGAATTGCCCTTTGTGGTGGAGGTTGATGCCTCGGAGGTTGGAGTGGGGGCTATCCTTTCTCAAAAGGATCCGGAGTCTCTGGAGTTACATCCTTGTGCCTTTATGTCCAGGAAATTCTCCTCCGCTGAATCCAACTATGACGTTGGTAATCGGGAGTTACTGGCGGTAAAGTGGGCTTTCGAGGAGTGGAGGCATTGGCTGGAGGGAGCATAAGATACTATTTCGGTATTGACTGACCATAAGAACCTGCAATACATTGAATCGGCTAAGCGGCTAAATGCCCGGCAGGCACGTTGGGCATTATTTTTTACGCGTTTCAAATTTATAATCACTTTCAGGCCTGGTTCCAAGAATACTAAGGCTGATGCCCTGTCACGTAGCTTTCTTCCGGTTCACAATAACAATCCTGTTACCCCCATACTTCCATCTTCGGTCATCTGGGCGGGCCTCACACAAGATTTATTTACCCAGTTAAAACAGCTTCAACACCAAGCTCCTAGAATTACTCCTGCTGGTCGTCTTTACGTCCCTGAGTTTTTGAGAGCTACTGTTTTAACGGAATTCCATGATAACAAAGTTTCAGGGCATCCAGGAGTCTCTAAGACATTGGAGTTAGTCTCTCGCTCAGTATGGTGGCCTGGTCTTTCTAAAGACGTCAAGGAATTTGTTTATTCATGTCAGGTTTGTGCACAGCATAAGGTTCCCCGTTCCATCGGGCAACTTATGCCCTTAAATGTTCCTATCAGGCCGTGGTCTCATATTTCCATGGATTTTGTGGTTGACCTTCCCCTTTCAGCCGGATTCCGAGTCATATGGGTGGTAGTGGACCGTTTTAGTAAAATGGCTCATTTTATTGCTCTTCCCCGATTGCCTTCTGCCCAAGGGTTGGCAGTTTTGTTTCTCCGCCATGTATTCAGGCTTCATGGGTTGCCTACTGATATTGTTTCTGATCGGGTTCCACAATTCATCGCACAATTCTGGAAATGTTTTTGTGCCTCATTGAAGATGAAATTGTCGTTAACATCTTGTTACCACCCACAATCCAACGGGCAAACCGAACGAGTTAACCAATCATTGAAACAATATTTGCGCTTGTATTCAGCCAAACTCCAGAATGATTGGTCCGAGTTTCTTCCGTTGGCTGAATTTGCACGGCATTTATTCTAATCAGCCTTTAGCAGCTGATTGGAGGACTCCTTGTTAAATACACTCCCAGGGCTTCTCACAGATGCCGGTAATAGCTTCCTGCATGCTGCCTTTGTTTGCTGAGAGTCTGTTTCCAGTCCTGCTGTATCCGGTCATTCCAGTCCTCAGAAGTCCGGTATTCGGGAGTTGTCATCTCATCCCAAGAGGTCGTTTGGTTCCCTGGAGTCCTGACTGATCACCATTTTATATCCAGTGGTGTTCGTGAGTTGCGGCTCTGCCGTGTGTTGCCTTTTATATTTTGTGTTTGGAGCATTTGCGGAGGGTTCCGCTTCCACAAGTCCTCTCTGGTACTCGGCGGTGCCGGGTAGGAGAATTGGACAAGTGGATATTTTGGTTGTACTTTTCCCTGGCGGTTTCTCCGCACATATTATAGTTTTGAGTTTGCTTAGCCCCTGGCCTGGTTGTTTAGTTAGAGGGCCTCTTGTTATCACCCTGTCTCGGGTTTCCCTTTGTCTCTCATTAAGACCGGGGGGCATCGAAGTTGGGCAGACATAATCCGCCCTTCAAACGCGGCTGCCAAAGGCTCAAGAAACCATAGTCTCGCAGGGGATTTCTGACAACACGGGTGAGACAACAGAGTTAGGGCGCCAGGGGCTATTTTCCTGTCCTGCTCCCTTCCCCAGCATTCCGTTCCAGTGCTCCGGTCCTTGCCATAAGATCTCCTCTGACCAGAGTGCTGGAATCATAACATACGTGACCCCAACCCTTTTATTCGGGGGGTGAGTGTGGCAGTAAAGGATGTAAGTGTCTGAATTGACAGGAGGTCAATATAAAAAAGTACAGATTTATTGCACATTACTGACACAGACTTACACATAAAACCATATAAAATCAACAGAGTTGATTTGGGCCAGGAAAAAAAATCAATAATGAAATAAGTCCTACCAATGTTTGAATCAGAGCCGCAGGTGTAGTTGGTGCAAGGTACACCCGTGAAATACCCTGCATCTGGCTCCGAGTGGTTTGTTCCCAACAATCGTACTCCAAATGGTCCAACCGTCCTCAACTGGTCCAAAGCAATGGATGAGACACTTACGCGTTTCAGGACACTTCAGGTCCATTTTTCAAGGCTTGATGTCCCCCAGTGCTGCTGAGCTTCTTTTTATCCTGTTCCTGATGAGATAATTGCTGGCCATGTGTCTGATTGCATCACTTCTGGTGCGGGGCTTACCAGAACCGGAAGTGATGCCCATTTGCATTCCACCTGATGGCCGGAAGTCCTGTGCGTTCCACGTGACCGGAAGTGTCCCACAAAATGGTCCTCCCGCAGATAGGAAGTGCAGTGGTCGACCTTCTAGGTTTCATTTATCAATTTAGATCGGCGATTTCTTCAGCAGTGATCCTTTCGTCGATATATTCCAGGTGGGGGTATATAGAATGGATGAATAAATGTGCTAATGACCATAATGGAAGAATATTGAAAGAATATAAAAGTAATTTAAATGGGGAATAATGAAAAATGAAAAATATAATAAAATGAAAAAATTTAAAATTAGAAATAAAGAATAATAAATGAATGATAAATAATAAAAATAAAGTTATAAATAAAAATTAAAAGAAACGAAAAACAGAATCGAATCCTATCAAAGTATTGTGGAACCATTCACCAAACTACCAAGATATTGCTGAATTAGAGAAAAATCTCTCCACCAAAATGGAACAGAACACCAAAGAATGAATTATAAAGAAACAAAAAAAGTTAAAAAAAGACTGTGATCTATATCGTTTTGGAGTTTCAAAACTGAAGAAACAAAGAACTCTACCCACTGACACAGGATCTAATACCACAAAGGAGGACAACAAATACCATCTTACCCCAAGGAGACCAGCAAGAAGACCCTGGAAAGACAATTACTACAATTACCATTACTTTAGACACCATACACAGGGGACACAATGGAGAGAGAGAGAAGAAGAGGACAACAGAAATCAAAGAAGAGACAACATGAGGACAATTCCTAGGAGAGAACGGCATATTAGAGATGAATATAGAAGGACCGAAAGAGATTCTCCTGATTGAATAAGACAGAGATACAGAAATCCGGTAGAATATGAGAGAAGAAAGTAGTCTAGAACCCGTGAGGGCTATCACGAAACACAGAGAAACAACCCCAGAAGATGGGATGCAATACCAAGAGGAAGGCAATACACAATAGATCGTTAGCCCACTATCAAATTTAGAAAGGAATGAGCACTAGAGGAAGAACCGACAAGGAGTGATGAACGGAGCCCGATAAGAGATGAAGCAAGATCCAGACATAATAGAAGGGAGAGAAATGCGATTGGGAACAACTGCGAAGAACCCCCTTTTCGAGAAGGGGGATCAAGGTGGATGTAATCCTAAGATATCCACACAAAGACAAGCCTTATAGAAGATGAGGGAAAAGAGCAGGAGTGAAAATCAAGAACAAAATGAGAAAGAGAAAAAAATCAGCCACTTCCACCAATACCCCATGCTCATTAGAAGTCCAATTGGAAGAGAAGATACAAACTATCTTCAATTTAAGCTCCCGAACCTTAACAGCAGTAGAGACAAAGGTCCTTGAGAAAGGCCTTAAATATGCTCCCACCACTTCCTCGAATGCCTTTAAAAAATTCATAGATCTACATAAATTTACCAGGAAAGTCACCCTAAGAAAAAAATTTGAAATGCAGAATTCCACCATCTCAGATCCCTCTGAAGACAAAGAAGAACAATGGACCTTCAAGAAGAAATCCACATTCTAATCAGCTCATATCAAAGGGAGTTTTATAGATATATTCCAAAAATTAACGACGGAGGAGTTCAGAAAAATAGGAAATAGGAAAAACAAACACCATTGGAATCTTACTAAAAAAAAGCGACAAGCCGTGACTGATCTAAGTAAGGATGAATCCATTACCATAAAGCCCTGTGATAAGGGAGGCAGAGTTGCAATCCTTGACATGGAGTACTACACAAAAGAAATCATGAGACAATTATCAGACACCACCATGTACCAGAAACTTAAAAGTGATCCATCTGCATGAATTGAGAATAGCTTTGTAAAATTATAGGAAAAGCATCTGGAAACAGGAGGGATATCTCACAAAGAATTTGAATATCTGAACATTAAGAATCCAGTCACCTCTACCATATATGTACTACCCAAAGTGCACAAAAGTCTATCAGCGCCACCAGGACGTCCGATAATCACTGGCACATGGATTCTTACTTCGGATCTCTCAGCTATTGTAGATCATCTACTGCAACCTATAGTAGTGGGGACACTGTCCTTCTTAAAAGACACAAGGGATGCCATTAAAAAGATCCAGGCAATCAGTTGGGATAAAAACACATATATCATCACAGCCGACGTTACATCTTTATACATGGTCATTGATCACGACAATGGAAACAAAGCCATCAAGTGGTTCTTAGATCAGACTACAGAAAGTGAGGAGAAAAAATCTTTTATTTTGGAATCCATTAATTTCATCCTGAATAACAACTTCTTTTACAACGGTGATTATTTCCTTAAAAAAAGAGGTACCGCCATGGGGACCCTGTTTGCCCCAAGTTACGCTAATCTCTTCATGGCACATTGGGAGCACAACACCATCTATTCTGGTGTAACTTGGGGCGGACAACTTTAAAACTGGGGCAGGTACATCGACGATGTCATCTTCACTTGGACGGGAGAAAGGAATGATTTGAAATCCTTCTGTGCTCATCTCAATGAGAATAATATTAACTTGACATTCACTATCACCATCAGCCAGTTGTAGATTAATTTTTTGGACCTCCAAATTTAAACTAAAGAAGGTTCGGTACACATCAGAACCTGTTATAAATCATCTGATACCCAAAACTATATCTCGACTGACAGTGAGCATCATAATAACTGGCTTAAAGGGATTCCCAAGAGCCAGTTTATAAGAATAAAATAAAACTGTAGCGAATCACAAATCCAACATTTAAAAAGATCATTTTTGAAGAAGGGGTATAATTCTGAAGTTATTGAATCAGCCATATTTTTTCATTTTTCATTATTCCCCATTTAAATTATTTTTATATTCTTTCAATAGTCTTCCATTATGGTCATTAACACATTTATTCATCCATTCTATGTACCCTCACCTGGAATATATCGACGAAAGGATCACTGCTAAAGAAATCGCCGATCTAAATTGATAAATGGAACCTAGAAGGTCGACCACTGCACTTCCTATCTGCGGGAGGACCTTTTGTGGGACACTTCCGGTGAAGTGGAATGCACAGGACTTCCAGCCATCAGGTAGAATGCAAATGGGCATCACTTCCGGTTCCGGTGAGCCCCGGACCGGAAGTGACACAATCAGCCACATTGCCAGCAATTATCTCATCAGGAGCAGGATTAAAAAAAGCTCAGAAGCAATGGGGGACATCAAGCCTTGAAAAAGGGACCTGAAGTGTCCAGAAACGCGTCGGTTTGTTATCCAGTGCTTTGGACCGGTTGAGGATGCTTGGACCATTTGGAGTACCATTGTTGGGAACAAGCCTCATGGAGCAAGATGCAGGGTATTTCCTGGGAGTATCTTGCACCAACTACACCTCTGGCTCTGATTCAAACTTGGTAGGACTTATTCCATTATTGGTTTTTCACCTTGCCCAAATGTTGATTTTATATGGGTTTTATGTGTAAGTCTGTGTCAGTATTGTGCAATAAATCTGTACTTTTTTATATTGACCTCCTGTCTAATCAGAGTCTTACCTGTACATCCTTTACTGCCACACTCACCCCCCGAATAAAAGGGGTGGAGTCACGTATTTAGGACCAGCGCCAATAGGAAAAATCACCCCCACGTTTTCCTGTTTCACATTCAGGAGCTCAATAGGGGTGCTCCAGATCTTCTCCTGGACCAGCTTAAAGTTTCACTGTGCAGCTATTTTATCTCATCTTCAACACAAGTAATTAATTTATAGTTGTACACAGACTGTGGCAGAGGGTTTGGTTTCCACATGACCTGGGCATCCAATGCCATTCCAGAGCACCCTATTCTAACTTTTCCCATGCAACTGCTCATTGCCAGTACAATAGTTCCAGGTTCCAGCATCAGCAGCTCTGGTTTCTGACTCCTGCATTTCCTATTAGTGATCTCCATAATGTGCTTTGCTCCTGTGCATTCTGGCTCTCAGCAGTTTGCTCCAATTCTGGTCACTCTCTGCTATCAATCCTGAATTCAGCGCCATATCATCTGCAGTCACTCTGTGCTGTACTCAAGCACTACTCCATTACAACAGTGAGCCTCCAGCCTGCAATTACCAATGTGTGCTGCCAGCCAGGGCTGTTTCTAGCCAATTTGGCTCCCAGTGCGAGATCTAAAAATGTGCACGGTATTGTTAAATGAGTGTGAACTCGCAAGAAAATACTCACTTACACCCCAGTTTTTGACCCTGCACCAGTTACCTGGTCACCTGGTCCCAACTGAATTCACCCAAGGGTTTTCATGGAGCTACACTCCGAATAAGCAAGACCCCTATATTTGATTTTGAAGTAGGTCTAGAGAGCACAGTGTCAATTTTTGCAGACGATACCAAACTGTGTAAGGTTATAAATTCAGTGGAGGATGCTGAGTTTCTTCAGAATGACTTATTTAAACTGGAAGCATGGGCTTCAAAATGGAGAATGAGGTTCAATATAGACAAATGTAAGGTAATGCACTTCGGTAGCAAGAACAAGAACACTACCTACATACCAAATGGAGCAAAACTAGGGGGTTCTGTACTGGAAAAATATTTAGGTGTTCACATTGATAGCAAACTTAACAGTAGTACCCAAAGTAGGAATGCTGCAAAAAAGGCAAACAAGCGTGGCCTAGCCTGTGAGGTGGTGTTTTTGGAGAGCTCCTGCCAGCTTTGACTTTTTGATTGATCCAAAAGTGCCCCAGGGGATCCTCACCCCCCCATATTCTCAACTGCTGGTTACCTACTCCATGTAGAATCGTGGGGTCTGGGCTGCGGAATCGGGGGATCCTTTTAAGGGTCACTGCGGGTTGCGGCCCTCCCCTCCATTTGAAGTCAGGGACTGCAGCACGTTCCCCTACTGACCGGATGTGAGGCCGGACGGACTGCTCAGCGGAGGAGCTCGGGAAAAGTAGCGGCTACCCTGAGGAAGAGGGACGGAGAGTTACCTGTGCCTGCTCTCCTTGGGACCCGGCGGCTGTGGTCTAAGAGCGGTAAGCGGTGCCTGTACCAGCGGCTGTCTCCCCCCGTGACTTAGCGGCTCGCGGTCTGCTCTGCCGGGAGCTGGCGGCGGCGGCGGCCCTGAGCGGCCGGTGGGCTCCACTTCCTCCCCCCGCTTGCTTATTTAAAAGTGCCCGGGGCTCCGGCGCACACTGAAAGCGTCCGGCTGTCTGCAGGAGTCTGTCCGCGGCTGCGGGCAGCTTCATAGGCAGTGCGGGCGGGGATGGCTGCTCCCTCTGCTGCTGGGTGGCTGTGAATGTGCTTGCCCCCCTCCCTGCGCTGGCATGGTTGTTCAGCACAGGGGGACAGGCATTTATAACACATAAAACACTATATACATAAACCCCCTGGTATCTGTATTTTTCTCTGTTCAAGGCTGCTGGAATCCCTGCTGTATTTTATACACAGTAGCCTGTGTTGGAGTATCCCACTGAATTTCCTGGCATATATCTGGCACCTCGGGATTCTCCATCTCCAGGGTCATCTGCCTCCTGTATGTAGATCCCCTATGCTAGGAGATAAATGGGGATGGATGGCCGCTCTCATGAATATGTGATGCTACTGCTGTGCTAAGATGTGACCTCCTCTGCATTATGCCCTTCTAGTGCCTCCCTGCAATCATTCTGGCCGACACATCTCTCCACGCGACACGGTCACTCCTGTGTTAGATTGAGTCTCGCTGTACCCCTTTTCTACTGTATTTGAAGTCTCTCTTGAAAAGTGTGACGTCATGCCTCCGAAGAAGCATAAAGCCTCCAAACCGGTCTCTCAGGTCGCCTTTTTTAAGCCTTCTCCATACCGCAACAAGCCTCAAGAAGCTGTAGCCCCTGCGACTGGCACGACACCCTCGACCATGCTGCCCTCTACCCTGGCGTCTGCATCCCCCCCTTCCGACTCCCCCTCCTCACCGCGTCTAGAAGATAGTGAGGCTTTAACGGTGGGCAGTATGAAACTCCTGCTACATCAATTTAAAGATGAAGTTACATCTGAGTTCAGAGCCATGTTGAAATCCTGCCAGAGCTCTATTGAAGATTTGGGTGAGAGGACCGGTCAACTGGAAACAAAAATGGGCGAAGTGGTGGGTTCACATAATTCCCTTATAGACTCTCATGATACCCTCGAAGGTGAAGTGGTTGCCCTACAGGATAAGGTTGCGGATATGGAAGATCGCTCACGCAGGAACAACCTTAAACTCAGGGGGGTTCCCGAATCGGTCTCCAATAGCAGTCTCCATGACTATACTATAGAGATTTTCAAGAAACTACTGCCCTCTGCCACTTCCTCGGATCTGCTTATAGACCGCATACATCGCCTCCCGAAGTCCCGGAGTGCTCCAGAGGGATCGTCCAGAGATGTTCTAATGAGGGTTCACTTCTACCATATTAAAGAGTCTCTGCTCAAAGCGGCTAGACCTTCTTCTGACTCTGCAGAGGCGTTAGGCCAGCTTCAATTATTTGGAGACCTGTCGCAGTACACCCTTATTAAAAGACGCTCTTTCCAATCTGTTACCGTAGCTCTTCGGAAGGCTGGCATTGTCTATAGATGGGGTTTCCCCACGCGTCTGCTAATTTCCAGAGATGGTTCCACTATTGCTGTTTCCTCCGTGGAGGAAGGTATGAGACTTCTTTGCAAATGGAATCTAGGGGGTGATCGCGGGTCCGGCTCTCCTGATCGCCGACTCCAGCAGGACTGGTCGACGGTTGAGAAGTAGAGACACCCCAGATACGCCTATCTGACCTCTGGTCAGCTAAGGATACTTATCAAAGATGTGTTACTGTAGAGACTGCTGCTGTTGATGCACGCTTGACTTCTAAAAATGCGTTCGCTTTGTTGTTTTAATTCTCCAAGTTAGACAAATATGCGCAGTTAGGAGTTTGGTTTTAGGAACCAAGATACGCGTTCTGCCTTAGTATGTTTTGCTGCGGATTTTGGATTAACCTGCTTATTCTAGATCTTCGTGATTTTTCTAAGATAGCGTGTTTATATAGTTTCACATCTCTATGTTCTGTGGGTCGTGTGGATTTTTCTTTCCATTTCCTTTCCACTTTTTCCTTTTTGTTTTTTTATTATATGTTAGGATTCACAACCATCGGCTGGTTGATTGCGGGGGGGGTTGGCCACCAACCTCTCTCTTTAGTGTGTGAGGCGCTGGATGTTTTGGCGCCTTACTATGGCTCTGTATCTCTACGGGGTCTGTCTCTTTACTTTCTTTCGATTTTTCTTCCTGTACACCCTTGTGTGTTCCCGTTTTGTGTCTTGTTTCCCTCAGGGCTTTGTTTTCACCATAACACAATGTTCAAGGTTCGGTATTCTTCCGGAATGTATTTGTTTGGCTCCAACGGCCTTTCTGCTTCCCAATATAGTTAGATATGGTCAACATAGTCTCATTAAATGTTAAAGGATTGAACTCCCCTCAGAAGCGTAAACTAGCTCTGTCCTCTTTTTATAAAATGAAGGCAAATGTGGTGGCACTTCAAGAAACTCATTTTAGGAAACTAGATCTCCCTAGATTCCAGGATAACCATTTCCCTACTTGTTATATGGCTAATGGCCCCACAAAAAAGGCTGGGGTGGCGATAATATTTTCCCTGAACTGCTCCTTTACCCTAGAATCCCAAATTGTAGACCCTGAGGGTCGGTACCTCATATTGATAGGACTACTTGAGAACGTTATGGTCACTATAGTTTCCTGTTATGCTCCAAACACTGGTCAGCTTGCTTGCTGCAAGAAATTATGTTCCTTAGTACAAAAGCACGCTAAGGGGGCCGTTCTGATTTTGGGGGATTTCAACCTAGTTGTTGATCCTGTTATGGATAGATCTCGCAGGGGTGGGGAAACTGGCCTTCGCCATTTACTAGGTGAATACGATCTTTATGATGCATGGAGGTCCAAACATCCCACTGTGAGAGACTACTCTTTCTATTCGCATGTTCACTCCTCGTATTCTAGAATTGACCTCGTTTTGACAAACAAGGAGACTCTGACAGCCATATGGGAAATAACTATTTTGCCAATGACATGGTCAGATCATTCCCCATTGCGGGTAGTGTGGGATCTAGAGGCCTGCAAAGTTTCTCCAGGGCCCTGGAGGATGGGGAATTTCTTACTCAATAATCCCGAAGCTTCTCTCGCTATACAACACTCTATACAGTTATACCTAGACACTAATAGACCTGAGGATACCTCGATCTTTAATAACTGGTGCTCCTTTAAGGCTGTAATTCGGGGAGTGGCCATTCAAACAGCTTCTAGGCTTAAACGCTCTCACTTACTTGAGCGCACGATGGCTGAAAGAGAGGTTGCCAGACTTGAATTGCAGCATAAAGCTGACCCTTGAAATAGATCTGTTCTCAGGCTATTATTAGCTGCTAGGGAAAAGGTCAACATATTTTCCCTTCGGGATGTACAACGCAATATTGCACGACTGAATCAGAGGTTTTATTTACTTGGGAATAAAGCGGGTCGCCTTTTGGCTCGGAAACTCCGTGGTAGGCGAGCTAGGACCAGAATCCACTATGTTTGCTCCGCCACGGGATCTAGAGTGTCAGATCCTTATGATATTGCAAACACTTTTGCAGAGTATTATTCTCGACTATATTGTTTAAAATCGGACCCGACTACCCCCCAACCCAGTGCAGCTGATATCCAGTCCTTCCTAAAGGGACTTTCCCTCCCGATGTTGGACTCAGCGGCCTGCCTGTCCCTCAGTTCCCCATGGACATTAAAAGAACTGGAGGTGGCTATTGATGGTCTCCCGAGAGACAAAGCCCCCGGCCCCGATGGCTTCCCTACCAATTTCTACAAATCATTTAAAGCTGACTTGGCCCCTGTGCTGTTGTCTGTTTTTAATGAGGCGTCAGCTGTGGGGAAGTTTCCAGGGGAAATGCTTGAGGCACAAATAGTTGCTATTCCTAAACCTGGCAAATTCCCTGCAGCTGTCCAAAATTACCGTCCCATAGCTCTGTTGAATACAGATGTCAAGCTTTTTGCAAAGCTTATTGCCAACCGACTATCCCCGCTGCTTCCATCTCTCATAGCTGCTGACCAGGTTGGCTTTGTTCCAGACAGACAGGCCCCGGACAACACTCGTAGAGTATACAACATAATGGAATATTGCGATGCGCATAAGACGCCCCTCCTCATTTTGTCATTGGACGCCGAAAAGGCGTTTGACAGGCTCCATTGGGGATATTTCAGAGCGGTGCTGGATAAATTCGGTTTTGCTGGGGGGTTCTTAGACTCTATATTCGCTCTGTACTCTGCTCCCTCTGCAAGGGTGTTTGTCAATGGCTGTTTGTCAGGTAGATTTGATATCTCGAATGGCACTAGACAGGGCTGTCCCTTTTTCGCCCCTTATATTCGCCTTAGCCATTGAGCCTCTAGCCGAAACAATTAGGTCCGAGCTGAAAATTACGGGTCCAGAGATAGGAGGTCTGACGCACAAAATCAGTTTATTCGCTGATGACATTTTGCTTTGTATGACCCATCCTGCCACCTCCCTTCCTGCCCTCCATTGTATTCTGGACCGATACTCCAGAATTTCCTATTATAAGTTAAACACTTCCAAAACGGAAGCTTTACCGCTTCACACTTCACCACGCACTATCGCTTTACTCAAAGACAGATACCGGTATGCTTGGCAGGGGAGATCTATCAAGTATTTAGGTATCCATCTATCTCTAGATGGGGATTTATATGATTGTAATTATACGCCCTTATTAAACGCATTTGAAAAATTAATTAAAGAATGGTCCCTACACGAACTTTCCTGGCTAGGACGTATCTCTGCAACTAAGATGATCCTGCTCCCTAAACTCTTATACCTGTTTCGGGCTATCCCTCGTAGCCTTCCCAAACCACTTATTATACGGGCTAACAAAATTATTTCTCACTATATCTGGAAGGGATCTAGGCCTCGCATTGCTAGGCAGGTTTTGATGTTACCCAAGACTGTTGGAGGGGTGGCCTACCCTAACTTAGAAGAGTACCACACCGCCTGTGCTCTTAGTCAGGCTCGGGATTGGTTCAATATGCACAACCCCAAACCGTGGGTCCTCATCGAACGATCCTTCCTCGGTCCCGTAGACTTGAGGGATCTTTTTCTACTGCCCATTCATAGCGTACCAAAATGGAAAGGCCCAGGAGAAGCGATTAGAAATACTCTGAAGCTTTGGCACACGGTTATTGCTTCTGACCCAACTATTTCGTTGCCGTCGGCCGACTTATCACTTAGAACTATCGCTTGGGTCATACCTAACCTTGGGTTGGACACTTGGATAGATGTTGGGATTGTGCATTTGAGGAATCTCTGGTCGGAAGGAAGTTTAATGTCCTTCTCTAGCTTACAAACCCGTTCAGGTATACCAAAGCAGGACTTCTTTAAATACCTGCAAATACGTCACTGGCTCCATTCCTGTTTTAATAGGTTAGTGGGCCCCGTTTCGCTCCCGGCCTCCCTACACTCTAGACTGTCTTCGCCTGCTCATGGAGGTGGGATTTCTAAATGGTATCAATATATTGTGCTTCTGACTAAACAGGGTAAGACTCCCTCACAGCTGAAATGGGAAAAAGACCTTTCTATAGTTCTCCGAGAGGAGGAGTGGGACTCCATATCCTCAAGGTGCTTTAAGATTTCTAGATGCCTACAACATTCTGAAATGTATTATAAATTATGCCACAGGGCATACTTTACTCCGCAGCGGCTTCATAGCATCTGGCCCTCGGTTTCCCGGCTTTGCTGGAGAAATTGTGGCCTCGTGGGCAATATTTTGCATATCTTCTGGGAATGCCCGGCTTTGCGGCCGCTGTGGACTGAAGTGTTCTCTCTTTTGCGGGAGGTGCTGGGGATGGAGCTACCAATGAATCCTTTGTTTGCTCTATTTCATTACTTGACGTTTGATTTACCGCTACGAGACAGATATGTTGCTGGTCATGTCCTAATTTCCACCAAGGCTGCAATTGGACAGCTGTGGAAATCTCAAGTGATACCCACCATCCACTCAATTATTAACAACACCCACAAGCATTTCTTATTTGAAACAGCAGGAGGGATATATTCCAGATCTCCTGCTCTGGTGCGGGAGGGATGGTCAAAGTGGGAGGTATTCCGGGAGCGGCGTGGACTTCCCATGGTCATTACTGCCCCTGCAGATATGTCACAACTACTTTCCCCACAACCTGATACTACCTGATTATGTTGGGCTTTCTTACTTACCTTTATATTTCGATGTTTGATTATGCCGTTTTAGGAACTCTCCTAGAGTGGAACCTGGCCCGTCTCTTTAAGTTTCCCTATTTGTTTCACTGTATTGTCTCTCTCCTTGTCTCTCTTTTGTCCCTGTACTATCTGTTGTTTTCTTTGTTCTTTATTTGTTTGTTGCCAAATTTGGTAGTACACGAATAGCAAACTGAACAATCTGTTGTACAATTATGTGATATGTTAATCTTTATTGGTTGTTCAATTCTACAACCCTTATTTGATACTTATGTATTGTGTACTATTGCTGTTGGTTTTCTGTTTGTTTAAAATCCAATAAAAACTATTATACAAAAAAAAAAAGGGAAACAAGGTATTAGCATACATTAAGCAGAGAATTGATGCAAGGGATGAGAGTGTTATACTCCCATTATATAAATCACTAGTGAGGTCACATCTCGATTACTGTGCACAATTATGGGCACCCTACTACAAAAAGGATATCCTGGAACTAGAAAAGGTTCAGAGACGGGCGACCAAATTGATTAAGGGGATGGAGACGCTAGAATATGAGGAAAGGCTTGCTAGGCTAGGCATGTTTACACTGGAAAAAAGGAGATTAAGCGGGGACATGATTAACATTTGCAAATATATAAGGGGTCAATACACAAAGCTAGTGGGGGATTTGTTTCTGTTAAGATCATCAAAAATTACACAAGGACACCCATTTAGGTTAAAGGAGAGGAGATTTCGCACACAGAGATGGGAAGGTTTCTTCACAGTAATGACAGTACGTGTTTGGAATTCCCTGCTTGAGAGAGTAGTAATGGCGGACTCGGTCATTACTTTTAAGAATTAGCTAGATAAATTCCTAATGGATAAGGATATACAGGGTTATGGTGGGTAAATCATATACAATAGTAATAAATAGTTTATGGTTAGATATTCACCACAGTTATAATTAGTCTTAAAAATTGTTGCATTTATTCAATGCTCCTTCCTTGGTTTTTCACCTATGCAGGTTTTGTTAAGTGGTAATTTATCTCAGTTTTCTCCTCCCATTCACACCTAAACTGTCCTTTCTTTCTCTTTTACCTCTCTCCCTTATACTTGGCATAATAGTTATGCTGTCATTTTTTCTTTTTTGGGCTTGATCTTTCAGAGCATGTTCTTTATGGCCACTCGTGTTTTAATTGTAGCGCAATTTATTATATGTGCCTATTTCTTTTTTCTCTCTTTTTTTCCATTTTTTGTTTATTGTTTGTTTGTTCGATAATTGTGTTTAGGCAATTGTTAGCCTTCTGCTAGCCATACATCAGGACGATATTGTTCCAACCAGCCAACTAGTTGGCTGGTTGGAACGATAATCTGGCAGTGTGTGGGAGGAAACGATTATCAGCCGTTTGCTCCCACACGCTAAAAAACGTCCAGAACGTTCTGTCCAACTAGTTGGGAAAATTAAACCTGTTTGATTTTCCAACTAATCGTTCAGGTGTAGGGGAAACTTTCCCCCCAACTGAACGATAAGTAGGCGGACATTGACCGGCAGTGTCCGCCTACTTGTTCCCCATCACTGCCAGCTGGGCTGCTCATGATCCCTGGCAGCGGTGGCAGGAGCCGGGAGGAGGTTCAGGGGCAGCTGCAGCAGTCCATCACTGCTGCCGCGCTGCCCCTGTATTGTAATCTGAAGCTGCGGCAACAGCTGGCGGAGAACCAGGGGCAGTGGCGGCAGTACTTCACTGTTGCCAGGCTGCCCCTGTCACACCGAGAACCCTGACAGCAGGCAGCGGAGCAGGAGGTCAGGGGCAGCGGCGGCTGCCGGAGAAACAGGGGCAGTGGGTGCAGGCTGCCCCTATCACATCGAGACCCCTGTCAGCGGGCAGCGGAACGGGAGGTGCATGGAATTTCAGGGGCTGCGGCGGCTAGCGGAGAACCATGGGCAGCGGGTGCAGGCTGCCCCTGTCACCCGGTAGCGGAGCGGACAGCTGCGGCATCAGCGGCCGGAGGAGAACCAGGGTCAGCAGCTCACTGCTCCATCTACAGTCAGTGTTGCGGGATAAGGAAGTAACAGGCCGCAACACTGACCCTGAGCCGGCCGCATCTGCTGCAGCGCACTGTCCCTGGCCATGCTGCAGCGCACAGCAGGTAGTGCACCTGCTGCGGGGGTGTGTGTGTTTGTGCTGCAGGTGTGTGCTCATTCTGTGGGTATGTGTGCTGCTGGGGTGTGTGCATGCTGCAGGTGGAGTATCTGCGATGCAGGTTAGGCACGGGGGATGCTCAGGGAGCGGGTGGGGGCACAGGTGGTGCTCAGGGTTTGCCAACACATTTACTGGTGGGGGCCCCCACAACTTCATTGCCCCTGGGACCCCCACCAGCCTTAAGCTGTTTGTTGGATAGGAACAGAGGAGGCTTTTTGACCACTGTAACAGGTACCGTCCACCTCACAGCCACCAGCATCCTTCCCGCATCGGCCGCCAGCCTCTGTCCCGCGCCGGCCGCAGGTACCGTCCATCTCACCACTGCCAGCAATCTTCCCGCACCGGCTGCCAGCCTCTGTCCCGCGCCGGCCGCAGGTACCGTCCACCTCACCGCCGCCAGCATCCTTCCCACACCAGCCGCCAGCCTCTGTCCCGTGCCGGCCGCAGGTACCGGCCACCTCACCGCTGCCAGCATCCTCCCCGCACCAGCCGCCAGCCTCTGTCCCACGCCGGCCGCATGTACCATCCACCTCACTGCCACCAGCATCCTACCCGCATGAGCCGCCAGCCTCTGTCCCGCACCGGCCGCAGGTACCATCCACCTCACCGCCGCCAGCATCCTTCCTGCACCGGCTGCCAGCCTCTGTCCCGTGCCGGCGGCAGGGGCTGGCCACCTCATCGCTGTCAGGTTCCATTCCACCTCTGCCTTCAACATCGCAGGGACCACCTTCAATTACAGGAGGGACCAGCCACCTCAGCGCTGCCAGGCTGCCTTCAATGCTGCAGGGACCTGCCCCTCACCGCCTCCTTCCCGCTCCAGTTACAGGAGCCAGGTACCACCTCACAACACTGCAAGCTCCAGTCGCAGGGCACATATGGAGCTGTGCAGCACACACGGACTGCTCCAGTAACATAGCGGGCTCCAGCCTGTCGGACAATCCGCGGAGACCACTTAGGTGCTCAACTATTGTCCCTCATACACTTAAGATATATGAGAGCGAGAGAGAAGTGATGGAGAGCGAGATGTGAGGATGCGAGAGAGAAGTGATGGAGGGCGAGATGTGAGGGTGCATGTTTTGAGTTAAATAAAACTGAAGTACTGTAGGCAGGCACTGTCCGCCTACTTTGGTGACACCACAAGTTGGACAGAAGTTGGCATGTTGGCTGGTCTGATGACAAGTTGTTAGATGTCTGATGTATGGCTAGCATTAGCCTTAACTGGTTAGGTTGTGTTTGAAAAACGCATTCTGATATAAAACACACATACAGTATATGCAGATTTGCTGTAATAAATGTTCATTGCTTTGCAAGTCTCATGATATTGTACACAGGTTTTTTGTCCTGCTTCTATTCAAATTATTTGTCAATTTGCACTGTATGTACAAGTCTTATTATTTGATTGATTGATTGATTGATTGATTGATTGCTTGCATCATCTGTTATCTGTACCTGACATTTTTACGTGAAATAAAAATTGACTCTATTTAAAAAAAAATTAGTCTTAAAAATATTTCAGTGTAGAAAATCACTAACAGCTTGAACTCGATAGACAAATTGTCTTTTTTCAACCTCAGGAACTATGTTACTATGTTACTATGTATGTTACCAACAGACCTCGGACACCACAGGGGGAAAGAAATTGATACCATATTAAGCCCCACACAGTAATGACCCATGCACCATATTATACCAACCAAACAATTCCTGGCGCTGTGATTCCACGGATGTGTAAGCTGCTCTCTCAGGGGCAATTGGTTTTTTGTCCCTAAAATCGAAACTAAGAAAATACAAACGAAAGAGCGCTATTCACATCCAAAGATGATTTTTATTTTACAATTCAAGTATCTCTAATATTAATGCCGGCCGGTAGTACATAAACATATATTAAAAATATCAATATGGCAATAAAATCCTAAAAACAAATAAATCACTGATTATAATCAAATTAATTCTATGCACATGCATATGTAGGTATAACCGTCCCACTTATTTGATTATTTTCCTTATTCCTCAGATATCCAGAATTTAAATTGTATTTCCAATCAGCCGGATACTCTGTATAGAGCTTGTGTCCAACAATGTAACAATTGTACTCAGATACACTGCTCAAAAGCTTCCCAGCCTCATACTGGAACATATGGATGAGTGTTAGCTTTTACAATACTTATGTCCATATATCCGTTTAGTCTGATTAATGGAACAGGGGAGGAGAATCTATGACACTGAGGAAGCCGCCGATGCTTGTTAGTAGGCGGGGAAACGCGTCTGTCAGTACCTCCGGTTACAAACCACAGACTACAGCGGACGAAAAGATATCAGCTGGTCGGCCGTATTATACCCTTGCAGGAGGGGAGCGCTGGATCATTCATCTGCCCACGGACTCCAGATAAGGCCGAGAATACAAACACCGGCCGGGAGGGCAAAGCCTGTTTTCCGTGGCTAAAGCGCAAGGTTGTATCCACTCTATAAGAAGCTGTCTATGAGAAATTAGCCAGGAGGAATATCACCTGCACCGTGATCAAACAGAAGCACATGTATGGTATACCTACTTTTTATTCACAGATTGCTACAGTACAGTGACTATCACGTATAAAATATCTTTGCACTTATCACTTCAAACTACGAACCAGCTGAGAACAAGGATTCACTTTATATAATATTATCAATACATGTTCCATTAATCAGACTAAACGGATATATGGACATAAGTATTGTAAAAGCTAACACTCATCCATATGTTCCAGTATGAGGCTGGAAGCTTTTGAGCAGTGTATCTGAGTACAATTGTTACATTGTTGGACACAAGCTATATACAGAGTATCCGGCTAATTGGAAATACAATTTAAATTCTGGATATCTGAGGAATAAGGAAAATAATCAAATAAGTGGGACGGTTATACCTACATATGCATGTGCATAGAATTAATTTGATTATAATCAGTGATTTATTTGTTTTTAGGATTTTATGGCCATATTGATATTTTTAATATATGTTTATGTACTGCCGGCCGGCATTAATATTAGAGATACTTGAATTGTAAAATAAAAATCCACTTTGGATGTGAATAGCGCTCTTTCGTTTGTATTTTCTTAGACCATATTATACCCCCTACACCATATTATGCCACACACCACAATGCCCATGATACATTATGCCCTACAGAATAGCTTCTAATTACTTTTAAATTACCTGCTCATTGACAAGTGTTTTACGCGCTGGGTGTCATGCTCGTTGCCAGGGGTTTCATGCTCTGTGACAGGTGTCATGTTCATTGCCAGGGGTGTGTAAAGCTTGTTGCTAGGGCTAATGCTTGTTGTAAGGACTCAGGGGTCTGTTATACTAGTTGCCAGGCGTGTGTAATGCCAGGGGTGTGTAATGCTGGTTGCCAGGGGTGTGTAATGGTCGTTGCCAGGGGTTTTGCTCATTGCCAGGGATCAGGGGTGTGTAATGCTAGTTGCCAGGGATGTGTTATGCTCATTGCCAGGTGTGTGTAGTGCTCATTGCCAGGAGTAATGCTCATTGTCAGGGCTCAGGGGAGTGTAATGCTAGTTGCCAGGGGTGTGTACTGCCAAGGGTGTGTAGTGCTTGTTGCCAGGGGTAATGCTCATTGTCAGGGCTCTGGGGTGTGTAATGCTATTTGCCAGGGATGTGTAATACCAGGGGTGTGTAATGATAGTTGGCAGGGGTGTGTAGTGCTCATTGCCAAGGATAATGCTCGTTGTCAGGGCTCAGGGGTGTGTACAGCCCCCGCCAGCCTACCAGCTGCTCTCCTGCTCCTCCCTGTCATATTTCCACGCTCGGGGGGTGGAGTTTCACGAAATGATGAGTTGCATCATGACATCATGACGCAAATGCGATATTCTGTGAAACTCCGCCCCCTGAGCGGCACCGCTCGCACATCCCATGGTTACTTCACTGATGTCATGGTTTACTTTTGTACAAAGATTTTGTGGTCACTGAACATTGGTCTAAATGCACTCGCAGCAGATATAATCATTAGTGTAAGGGTACCCTTACCATACCTTTATCTCCTTTAAAGTCCAGCTTCCTAAATTAACTTTAGTTTTTCAACTGTAGTGTATACCTGCAAATGTTTTATTCTTCCCCTAAAATCCATGCGCTGTGTGAACAAACAGATTTATTTGTTCATATATATGTAATGTCACAAAGAGCATTTGTGCAAACTGATTTACAATTTCGTAAATGGTCCTCACGGATTTACCAAAATAGTTACATTAAATAAAAAATGTAAATTACACTTCAAAACTAAGAAAAACAGAGCCAGAAAAAGTATAAAGCAAATTTGCCCGTTTTCGCACAGCGGGCGATCATGGATAGACTGCTCATGCGTGTGCACCACAATGCGCACGCATGTCGGCAAACAACAACAGGCATTGCCAAACAGTGACAGGCTAGTGTGAAAATTTCGATAGCACGGGTGTTTGCAAGGTGATTGACAAGAAGAGGCCATTTGTGGGTGTTATCTGACCGTTTACCGTGTGTGTCCGTAAAAATGCAGGTGTTCCCCAAGCGTTTTCAGGGGGTGTAGTAGGGTATGCCGGCTGCCGGGTTCCTTGCAACCAGCATACCGGCGCCGCAATCCCGACCGCTGGCATACCGACAGCTGGGCGAGCGCAAATGAGCCCCTTGCGGGCTTGCTGCGCTCGCCACGCTGCGGGCATGGTCGCGCGCTACGCGCGACACGCTTTCTATTCTCCCTCCATGGGGGTCGTGGACCCCCAAGAGGGAGAAAAAGTGTCAGTATGCCGGCTGTCGGGATTCTGGCGCCGGTATACTGTGTGTCAGGATCCCGACAGCCGGCAAACTGAAGACCACCCTTTTCAGGGAGGGTGTCTGACGTTAGCTCTGGACCTGATCAGCCTGTTCTCATCGCACTGTAGGAGTAAGTCCTGGGCTGCACACAGACTGCACACAGTAGAAAAATCATTCAATGGTGAGTGAGGTACGAACGGATTTGCAGCTGTCCGCTGACTGAAGGATTTTTTGCAGCTTGGCAGGGCCGTTTCTAGACAATTTGGCTCCCTGTGCGAGATTTCAAAATGCGCCCCCCCCCCAATTGCTCTAAAAAAAAAATGCGTGCTCCCCCCCCCATATAGCCATAAAAAGAAAAAGCATGCGCGCGCCGAAGGCGCGTGCGCTCCCGACAACGGTGTGTGGCCTGATTGAAATGGGCGTGGTCTCATTAAAGTGGGCATGGCCTCGTCTGATATCATCACACCAACCACGGGGAAAAAAAATAAAAATAAAAAAATCCCCTTTTTACACATTACAGCAGGCAAGTGTCCCCATATTACACTGCGCGGCAGGCAGGTGTCCCCATTTTACACAGCGCGGCAGGCAGGTATTCCCATTTTACAAAGTGCGGCAGGCAGATATCCCCATTTTACACAGTACGCAGGCGCCCCCATTTTACACAGTGCGGCAGGCAGGTATCCCCATTTTACACAGTACGGCAGGCAGATATCCCCATTTTACACAGTACGCAGGCAGGTGCCCCCATTTTACACACTACGCAGGCAGGTATCCCCAGTTTACACACTACGCAGGCAGGTATCCCCATTTTACACAGTACGGCAGGCAGATATCCCCATTTTACACAGTACGCAGGCAGGTGCCCCCATTTTACACAGTGCGGCAGGCAGGTATCCCCATAGGCAGGTGTCCCCATTTTACACAGTGCGGCAGGCAGGTATCCCCATTTTACACAGTACGGCAGGCAGGTATCCCCATAGGCAGGTGTCCCCATTTTACACAGTGCGGCAGGCAGGTATCCCCATTTTACACAGTACGGCAGGCAGGTATCCCCATTTTACACAGTACGGCAGGCAGATATCCCCATTTTACACAGTACGCAGGCAGGTGCCCCCATTTTACACAGTGCGGCAGGCAGGTATCCCCATAGGCAGGTGTCCCCATTTTACACAGTGCGGCAGGTAGGTATCCCCATAGGCAGGTGTCCCCATTTTACACAGTGCGGCAGGCAGGTATCCCCATAGGCAGGTGTCCCCATTTTACACAGTGCGGCAGGTAGGTATCCCAATAGGCAGGTGTCCCCATTTTACACAGTGCGGCAGGCAGGTATCCCCATAGGCAGGTGTCCCCATTTTACACAGTGCGGCAGGCAGGTATCCCCATAGGCAGGTGTCCCCATTTTACACAGTGCGGCAGGTAGGTATCCCCATAGGCAGGTGTCCCCATTTTACACAGTGCGGCAGGCAGGTATCCCCATAGGCAGGTGTCCCCATTTTACACAGTGCGGCAGCGACAGGCAGGTTTCAAGTGGGGGGGGAGAGAGAGAGAATACTTACGTCTTCCCGCTCTTCGGTCCCGCCGACTCACGTCCCTCGCGCCGGCCGCCTCCTCCTTCCATGCTTATCTCCTTATCGCCTCTCCCCAAGCGCTCCTGCTCGGGGGGCGGGGCTTCGCGGAATGACGCGTTTGCGTCGTGACGTCACGACGCAAACGCGTCATTCCGCGAAACTCCGCCCCCCCGAGCAGGAGCGCTCGGGGAGAGGCGATAAGGAGTAACGGCTGCACGGCTCGCCCGCCGCTAGAAACGGCACTGCAGCTTGGCGTACATATGCGATCACACACTTGCACGGTGAATATACACTCCCTTTGGGCGGTTACTTTCTAATCGCTGCACAAAAAATTTAGCAGCCCAGCGATCAGGTCTGAATCACCCCCTTATGCTGCTTTCAGATCGCAAATGCTGGATCCCACCCGATAAGAGAAACGTGTCCTTACCGGGTGGGATCCGGCCTTTGCTCTTCTCTGCTGGCTTTCCGACCCGGCAATATACCGGGTCGGTTGCCATAGCAGCGGGGGGGGGGGCGCAGCAGCAGCAGGGGCGGGGGTGGAGGCGGCGCTGGGAGATAAGCTCATCTCCTGCGCCGCCTCTCCCTATGCTGTGAATGGGAGCCGTGTCGCATCGAAACGGCTCCCATTCACACTACACTACACTTCGACCCGGGTATAATCCTTCTTTTATACCGGGTTGAATTACCGGGTCAGGCGACCCACTAATTCGTCCAAAGTGCTTTCACATCGCACACTGACCCGTTTCGACATGGAAATATGCCGTGTCGATACCGGTTATTTGTGCGATGTGAAAGGGGTATTACTGAGCTCAAAACGTTTGCTAGACAAATCTTAAATCAATATATTTGTTCATATAGTATGCATTAGTTTAACTCCAAATAAATATAAAACAAATAACATAGATTATATTTATTATTTTACTTTTTTTATTACTTTTTTTTTTAAACTAAAATAATTATATTGGCTTAAAGAGGTTAATAATAGACTGTGTCAATCAAATTGGGCAATTATTAGCCAAAAATACAAGAGGATACTATAGTTCACAATTGGCATATATACAGGCCTATTGCCTAAGCTTTAATATAGGTTTTCATATTGCATTTTGCGGAAGCAGGTTGCGACAATCAAGCCAAGTCAAATAAAAAATTATATATTTGTGGTCAAATATAAAATAAATTCTCTAAGTTATTAATTAGTTCACTATAGACAGAACTGAATCAAGTCAGCTGGGAAAAGGAGAGCAAGGCAATGGATGTTCCATGCCAAAAATGCCTGGGGGCTCATCTCCAGTAGGAATGGAGATTATCTGACAGATAATGTGGCAGGTATTATAGAAATAAAAAAACTAATAGAGGGGAATGACGCATAGAAGATGTCAGAATAGTATAAACTATTCTAGACAAAGATGCAGTAGAAGCAGAATATCAGGAATAAGTTCTGAAAGGGGAAAAGGTAGTTAAAGACATATCTGAGAAATATCAAGGGGTAAGTAATATACAATGATAAAATTGCACAGTGAAATAGAAGGTTCACTGTATATGAGCCACAAACAGAGGCCATCTTTCAAAAGAGAGATAATTAAGGCACTAAATTTATTTTCAGGGACACAAGAATCTGAAGGCATGTCCAAACAAAATGATGCTCCCAGTAATACTATGAGAAGTCAGCAAGATATGAACAGACCTCCATACTAAGTATAGGGTTGGCCATTGACCATTGATGTGTAGCAACTATCGATAGTCTGATGACAATAGTGAGTGGTTTTCACCATCAAAGGTAAACATTTGTGGCTAACCCACGATTCTGTGTGCCGCTACTGCTGTATAAATGCTCATAGACAAATCATCAACGGATCAACCATCAATGGTTTCTTGCTGACATAGGCGTCGGAACAGGAGGGCAAGGGGGCAGCTTGACCCCCCAAACATGATGGAGGCACACGCGCCGATGCGAGGGAGCGCTTACTTCTGCATCCCCGTAAGTGGCTTCAACTTTAAAAGTAGTGTGCAGCCGGCAGGGTGCGGTGCCCCTCCTGTACTAGCCGACTGTCTCTTAACTGGGGATGTATTACTGGGAGGAGGTGTGGCTTTGGCCCCAGAATGCCACACCTCCTCCCAGTAATGCATCACCAGTGAAGAGACAGCCAGGTAGTACAGAACAGGGGACACCGCACCCTGCCTGCGGCTACACACTACTTTGGAAGCCGCCCACAGGGATACAGAGGTAAGAGCTCCCCCGCACTGATGGGGGTTGTTTTGAAGGAGAGGAGACCGGCACCACAGCGAGTGGGGGGGGGGGGGGTTTGAAGGAGAGGAGACCGGCACCACAGCATGGGCCAAAATAAAATTCAAACTTGGCCCCCCCAGCGTGAAGTATCATTCTGCATTCTGGCGCCCCTGCTTGCTGATGGTGGAAAATAATCAACCACTGATGGCATCCCTATCTCCATATACTAACAGCATCTTGCTGCCTGTTATTTATCCATCCAGTATAACACTGATTATCCCAACACCAGTTATCTGAAACATCAATTACCTGAATGCCTGACCCAGTGTCCTTGCCCTAAAGACTGGGTCTCTCCCCCAAGCCAAAACATTCTCTGGCACCCCCCCCCCCCATAATTGCCACTAGCAAAGGGATGCGTGGCCTTGCTGGAATGGGCGTGGCTTTGCATAAAGGGACATGGCATTGCAGGATAAGACTACCTTATACCCAAGTTTTGCAACCTGCACGCCCAGACGTTGGCCACCCACAGGGAAAAAAATAATCCTGATTCATGCCCCTTACATTATTTGTCATTTTTCCTCCTTATAGTAATGCCTGGTATACATTATGCCACATACTAAAATGGTTATCACACTGCACTGGTTTAATGAGACAGAACCTTATAGAATACAGTCTCGTTGTGATAACCACTGACCAATAACTATAAGAAAAATTTTATAAGAAAATTTTGTTTATATTGATAAGAGTGGTGGTGCTCCCACAGAGTCAAACTATTGTGAATATAGAAGCAGCTCAAGAGAAAAGCTAGAAAGAAACTCTATGGGTGGTTGAGCACTCTTATTAAGGTCAAGGAAGGAAGGGGGAAGAAGAAAACAGAAAATTGAGACGAACAATAAAACTTAACTTTTATTCAAAAATTGCAAATGACCCCCATATAACCATAAAATAGACTGACATAGGCGAAATATGAAGACAATAAACAAACGTATAAGTAAAATACATGACATTTAAAAAAGCCTCCAGGTAAAAGACTATATAATTATGGAAATAGCTGTGCCCCCCAAGTGATTGACAATAGGTAGGCGGGACTACCAGGGCATGGTCAGAGTACTGCTGTCCCTCATGTGTAATACAGTGAATGAGGGCTGAGTGATTCTTGCTGGTGTCAGTCCTTGGAAAATAGAGATAAAGATAAACCAGTGGAGAGGACAGTCTTTCTTTTCTGCTTTTGGCTGATGCGTACTAGACACAGCGCAACCAATGAGAGAAATACTGGGCTGTCCTCAACTACTGGTGAAAGGATATAGTTGAATCTATAGAATATGTAGATGTGGTGGTAAACACAGATGTATAGATGAAACAGGTGATAGGGTCTGTATGTTATGAGGACTATGATCTTATAACGCGTGAGAACCCTGTGAGAACCCAGAGGCGTGGCATTCCGGGGCCGCTGCCAGTCCATGAGCTCTGATTGGCTCACAAACCGGCACTGCATTTAACAGACATGCCGCCACCGGAGACCCAGGAGGGACACACAGGAGAGGCGCGCGCTGTGCCCTCCGGCTCCCTCCCAAAACTCACAGCAGCAATCAATGGTGGCGGCGGCAGCGCCGCCCCCGCAGCCCCTTCGCCTCCTAGCCACCCGCAGTGGCTACGGGGGCAGTAGTTACGCCACTGCTTCTGCACTTGCTCCTTGTGCTCTTGGAGTATGAATAGCTGGTGTAGCTACCTGTACTTACCACACTTTCTAGTGGCCCCTGGAGCCTGTGAGATCCCCTGGCAGTGTGCAGCTGCTATATTTCTACCACAGAAAACTCGGCATGTGTCTCCAGGTAGGAGGTGAGCTTACTGCTGTTAATTGGAACAGCTACACTACATGGACCTCTTTCCCTCATCTCAACTGAAGACTTTTCTGCAGTCACCCATGTAGCACAACAGGATTGTGCTTTACTGTAATTTAGTCATTTGTGCTATTAAAGTGTTGTGTTGGTTTTTCAACAGTATTCAGTATTCTGACAAAACTGCAATGTTTTATCCCCATACTAGCTGTTCTAACTGTTCTTCACACAGGAGTTTCTGATTTTACTGGTTGTAAATATAAATGAGTTTTAAAAATTTGGTAAATCTATAGAGCTGTAAATGTGAGACATCTTAATGTAAGTAAATATTAATCCATGGTTTTTGGCGTTACCCATAGCAGATACGGTAAAAAGTGACAGGACCATTTTTGTAGTTTATTAAATTCTACACACTGGAGGTGCAATCCAAATTTTGATCTGATTATCCATTAGTGTTACATTCCTGATGCTCAGAACTAGAAAGATGTTGCGAAGTGAGTCCAGAGCACCAGGACGTGACGCTGAAATAGGGAGGAAACGGGAAAAGCCCCTAGCACCCTACCTCCGTTGTTTTACCCGTGTGGTCAGTTCACGCCTGAGTGACTATGGTTTCTTGGGCCCACGGCAGTCGCGTTTGAAGGGCAGATTAGGTATGCCCAACTCCGATGCCCCCAGGTCTTAGAGTGAGACAAAGTGTGAACCGAGACAGGATAATAACAAGGGGACCTCTAACTAAAGCAAACAGAAGCTAGGGGCTACTAACTACCCTAAAACTAAATATATGTGCGGCACGCCGCCAAAGGAAAAGAACATCAAAAGATATCACTGTCCACTCCCCCACACGGCACCGCCGAGTTCCGGGGAGGACAGTGAAAAGCGGAAACCTCCGCAAAAACCACCAATACAAAAAGTACCAAAAAGGACTAAGCGGCCTAGGCCGCAACACGCGGCAGAAGCCGCTACTCACGAAACCGGGAGAGAACCCCAACAAACGAGAACCCCCAGATGACTGCAACAGGTTCACTTGAACAGGAAGAATTCCCAGGACCGGCTTCAGAACTCCAGGACTCAGGAACACAGGGAGCAGGATCGACCAGATACAGCTGACCAGGAACAGACGTTACAAGGCAGGAACAGCATACAGGAAGCTATCACCGGCGTCTGTGCCAGGTAGTGAGGGAGAATATAACAGGGAGCCCTCCAATAGCTGCAGCGAAGCTTAATTAGTAATGTCGTGCAGCTGCCCTGCTGCATGACCAGAGCTAACAGGTGTATTGATTGATAGGAAGCAACGGGGAACGCGGTTCATCTGTGGCGTCCCCGTTGCTAAGGTTCCGGCGGCTACGCGCGCACGGCGTCCCAGCGTTGCCAGGGACCCGGCGGCTCAGCGCGCACGCCGTCCTGGCGTTGCCAGGGACCCGGCGGCTTAGCGCGCACGCCGTCCTGGCGTTGCTAGGCACCGGGCGGGCAGGAAGGGAGGTGCGGCGGCCATGAGCGTCGCTCGGAAGCAGACCGAGCGGCGCCGCGGACCGCGGCACCTAACAATTAGGGCGTTATCGTTCACGCAACGCAAGCCACGCATCGGTGATGGCGTCATTATGTTAACCCCCTTTTCATCCCCTTAGGAGAGGTTTACTAAAATTCTAATTATGTCGTTTTCCTATTTCCCACCTGAAGAATATCTACAGATGTGTCCTCCTACATCTTTGCTCTGTGCGCTATAAGTCACGTTACACATAATGTGTGAGTGTCGCGTAACTCGGTAGCATCGAGCATCTTTTTTTATGTGTTTTTTTTTAGCAAAAATTGGTCTTAGACACAATGTTATAGGCTGCACAAGCAGCTTTTGCTGATTAAAATGATATGCAGCATAACTATATTCTGTATGTCAGACTGCGACTGTATTTGCATACAAAGTGCTATGCTACAGTGTTTTCCTGAACAAGGCATTTCAAATGCAGATACAGGCGCAACTACATACAGAATATATCATATCATTTTAATCAACAAAAGTTGCTTGCACATCCTATTGCATTAGATTTTTTGCGGGGAAAAAATTGCAAAAACATGCCTGGCGCTACCGAGTCCCGCCGTGTCATGGCATGACTTGATGAGCTGTTTAGCGTGACTGCAGCAAGGATGTAAGAGGCCACATCTGTAAGTTAAATTTCAGCTTCATAACTTATCGGGAAGTTAGAGAATTAGTGATCAGTCAGTTGGTGAGTGAGTGAGTGAGTGAGGCCTTTCGCATTTATATACTGTATATAGATTAGAAAGTTAAAAAAAATAGATTTATAAAATAGACATTTCTTGCAAACATTGTCATTGTCAGAAAAACATACATTTCAGATATAAGAAAATATTAAAATTTCTTTGAAACTATGGGGGCTATTCAATTGTAGTCGGAAACTGACGTCTTGTCGGAAAGATGGCTATTTCTGACTTTTTAGGTCGGAAACTCTTCCAACTTGACGGAAAACACGTGGATCGGTGGAATAACCATGGATCCACGTGTTTTGTAGGAAGCGCGGCCAAATCTGACAGGTTTTAGTTAGAGATGAGCGGGTTCGGTTTCTCTGAATCCGAACCCGCCAGAACTTCATGTTTTTTTTCACGGGTCCGAGCGACTCGGATCTTCCCGCCTTGCTCGGTTAACCCGAGCGCGCCCGAACGTCATCATGACGCTGTCGGATTCTCGCGAGGCTCGGATTCTATCGCGAGACTCGGATTCTATATAAGGAGCCACGCGTCGCCGCCATTTTCACACGTGCATTGAGATTGATAGGGAGAGGACGTGGCTGGCGTCCTCTCCGTTTAGAATAGATTAGAGAGACACTTGATTTACTAATTTTGGGGAGCATTAGGAGTACTCAGTACAGTGCAGAGTTTTGCTGATAGTGACCAGTGACCACCAGTTTTATTTATAATCCGTTCTCTGCCTGAAAAAAGCGATACACAGCACACAGTGACTCAGTCACATACCATATCTGTGTGCACTGCTCAGGCTCAGGCCAGTGTGCTGCATCATCTATTATCTATATATAATATTATATATATCTGTCTGACTGCTCAGCTCACACAGCTTATAATTGTGGGGGAGACTGGGGAGCACTACTGCAGTGCCAGTTATAGGTTATAGCAGGAGCCAGGAGTACATAATATATTATATAGTGAGTGACCACCAGACACACAGTGCAGTTATTTAATATATCCGTTCTCTGCCTGAAAAAAGCGATACACACAGTGACTCAGTCAGTCACATACCATATCTGTGTGCACTGCTCAGGCTCAGGCCAGTGTGCTGCATCATCTATATATATTATATATCTGTCTGACTGCTCAGCTCACACAGCTTATAATTGTGGGGGAGACTGGGGAGCACTACTGCAGTGCCAGTTATAGGTTATAGCAGGAGCCAGGAGTACATAATATTATATTAAAATTAAACAGTGCACACTTTTGCTGCAGGAGTGCCACTGCCAGTGTGACTAGTGACCAGTGACCTGACCACCAGTATATATAATATTAGTAGTATACTATCTCTTTATCAACCAGTCTATATATTAGCAGCAGACACAGTACAGTGCGGTAGTTCACGGCTGTGGCTACCTCTGTGTCGGCACTCGGCAGCCCGTCCATAATTGTATATACCACCTAACCGTGGTTTTTTTTTCTTTCTTTATACATACATACTAGTTACGAGTATACTATCTCTTTATCAACCAGTCTATATTAGCAGCAGACACAGTACAGTACGGTAGTTCACGGCTGTGGCTACCTCTGTGTCGGCACTCGGCAGCCCGTCCATAATTGTATATACCACCTAACCGTGGTTTTTTTTTCTTTCTTTATACATACATACTAGTTACGAGTATACTATCTCTTTATCAACCAGTCTATATATTAGCAGCAGACACAGTACAGTGCGGTAGTTCACGGCTGTGGCTACCTCTGTGTCGGCACTCGGCAGCCCGTCCATAATTGTATATACCACCTAACCGTGGTTTTTTTTTCTTTCTTTATACATACATACTAGTTACGAGTATACTATCTCTTTATCAACCAGTCTATATATTAGCAGCAGACACAGTACAGTGCGGTAGTTCACGGCTGTGGCTACCTCTGTGTCGGCACTCGGCAGCCCGTCCATAATTGTATACTAGTATCCAATCCATCCATCTCCATTGTTTACCTGAGGTGCCTTTTAGTTGTGCCTATTAAAATATGGAGAACAAAAATGTTGAGGTTCCAAAATTAGGGAAAGATCAAGATCCACTTCCACCTCGTGCTGAAGCTGCTGCCACTAGTCATGGCCGAGACGATGAAATGCCAGCAACGTCGTCTGCCAAGGCCGATGCCCAATGTCATAGTACAGAGCATGTCAAATCCAAAACACCAAATATCAGTAAAAAGCCTCTTTTTTTTCTTTGCGTCATGTGCTGTTTGGGGAGGGTTTTTTGGAAGGGACATCCTGCGTGACACTGCAGTGCCACTCCTAGATGGGCCCGGTGTTTGTGTCGGCCTCTAGGGTCGCTAATCTTACTCACACAGCTACCTCATTGCGCCTCTTTTTTTCTTTGCGTCATGTGCTGTTTGGGGAGGGTTTTTTGGAAGGGCCATCCTGCGTGACACTGCAGTGCCACTCCTAGATGGGCCCGGTGTTTGTGTCGGCCACTAGGGTTGCTAATCTTACTCACACAGCTACCTCATTGCGCCTCTTTTTTTCTTTGCGTCATGTGCTGTTTGGGGAGGGTTTTTGGAAGGGACATCCTGCGTGACACTGCAGTGCCACTCCTAGATGGGCCCGGTGTTTGTGTCGGCCACTAGGGTCGCCTATCTTACTCACACAGCGACCTCGGTGCAAATTTTAGGACTAAAAATAATATTGTGAGGTGTGAGGTATTCAGAATAGACTGAAAATGAGTGTAAATTATGGTTTTTGAGGTTAATAATACTTTGGGATCAAAATGACCCCCAAATTCTATGATTTAAGCTGTTTTTTAGTGTTTTTTGAAAAAAACACCCGAATCCAAAACACACCCGAATCCGACAAAAAAAATTCGGTGAGGTTTTGCCAAAACGCGTTCAAACCCAAAACACGGCCGCGGAACCGAACCCAAAACCAAAACACAAAACCCGAAAAATTTCAGGCGCTCATCTCTAGTTTTAGTCCTGTTTCCAACAATTTTAATCCGACTTTAAAAAAAAGTCAGATTGTCGGGAACGGTCAAATCCTGTTGGATTTGGCCGATCATTGAATACTGAGATGTTGGATCCTTACTGTCGGACAGGATCCAACATCAATTGAATATACCCTTATACAGTAAGGTCAGTTCACCAACAGCATTATAGAACACACAGTTTATTGTGGTTCATGCAACATGAAAGTCTAGGACAACATATCCCTGATCCTCTTTTGTGTTAAAAGGTTCTAGAACTTAACACCAAGCTTGGTGTTTAATGGGACTTTAAGGTTAGTACAGGCTGGCTGAGGAATTTCAATTGTTAGCATGGTATAAGGGAGCATGAAATTCAAGCAGATGACCCAGCAGCACACGCATTTAAATATATTTCTAGAAAAAACTTTTTGTAGAAGAGGGAAACAAGGGTGATGTATACAGTGCTGACAATCCAGCATGTACGGTAAGTCGCTGCTTTATAAATCACTTGCTTCTTAGTGGGAACAACCACTTCTGGTTTTAAAGTCAGTAAAGGACGAGTCACGACTATGTAATAAATGCTAGTGAACTCATGACCCCAATATCAATAGGGCAGATGGAGCTATAGTTCCAGTCCTCCAATTAAAAAATAGGCCCATCATTGTGGTAGCATGATGATCACAAGCAGCCTAGCTGGTCACACAACTGACCAAAAATCATAAGTATTAGAATTGCATTTCTAATTTTCTCACAAAATTATGCCATTTTAGTGTAAGATGTACATGCCCACATAACACTGTCCAGCACTGATCACTGATCCTCTTCTCACAATAGGCCCTTGAACATTTTTAGCCCCAGACCCAGGTGGCCCTTTATCCAGTCCTGAGTGGACTTTATATAATGTAAAAAATCAAAGTGTTTTAAGATTAAGGGGGTATGCAATTAGCTCCGATCATTTCGGAGATAATAAATTCGCCCCACTGTGTATTCAATTAGGGCCGTTTTCGATCGTTTTGAAGGCATTTTCACCAATGCCTTTTCACCTTGCTTATTAAGTAAAATGGTATAGGGGAAAAATGTCTCATAATCGGTGAAAATGGCCCGCATTTTTGACGGAAAACTTGTGGATTTACCAATCTACGTGTTTTCTTCCCCTGCCACATTTTTCGCTCAGGCAAAAATCCAGCCCTGCTATTGCATATGGCGAATCCCCATTTGCCCTAAAAAAAAGAAGAAGATAAAACCTAGGCAAAAATAACGGAGCTAATTGTATGGCCCCCTAATTGTTTTTATTTAACCTACAAATTGTAAACAAATGCTTGGATGGATTCTGTACCTTTTTGCAACCGGTGTGATTAGGATTTTATACAAATGTAAAATATCACAGAAAACATTAAGGTAAAACAGGCAAAGTTTTACTTCTTCTAGATTATGTGCCAGTATATCCATTGGAAGAATGTTTAAATTCCATCATTACTAACTTCAATGTCATATTTCTGTCTCTGAATGTTACTGTTAACTTGTTTGAAACACTTCCAATTTTTCTGAATGTGACCAAGATGATGCTTAGGCTTGGCTAGAAAATCACAGTAAACATCTTTGTTGCCAAATTTGAAATTATGAAATTGTGATTTCAATCCAAGATACACAACAAGCAGCATCAGAAGTAGAATGATGCAGATGGGGAGGAAAAAGATGACATGAAAAACTGACTTACACATGCAGAGGCTTAATAGCAACAGAGACTGTCATGGCATACTGTGAGCAACATTTTGTGTTCTCTTCCACTCAACTTTCATTGCTAAATGGGATGTGGCTTGAAATCTCTGGAGGCAAAAACAAAAGATGATCAACTTTGATTCAGAGGAAATCCCCCCCAAAATATTTTAAAGTAACTTATAAATATTAGAGATGAGCAGGCGTGGTTTTCCGAGAACTGAGACCACCCAAACTTCTGGGATCCGAGGGAATCTGAGCTCTGTTTTGGGTTTCCCGCCAGACCGGATTCCAGAACAAGGCAAAATGTCTAGCGTATTTTTTATTAAATATAATACCCTCCAGTGGTAATTTGAGCGCCATTTCACAGTAGACGCCAGTCTGAGAGCACAGACACTAGACTGCCAGGGCAAATATCACCAATATCATCCTCCTTACTGGGGCATTGCACACAGCCCAGAGATTTTAAGGGCAGCATTATTTATTTTCATTTTAATGCCATTGGGCCTGATGTATTAACAGTTATTTGTGTTAAATAAAGAGATAAATTTCACTTTTCTATACTTTTCGCATTTTTTAAGTATTGTCTGAATGTATGTTAGTTTTTCGATTTTATTTATTGGTTTGTTTTTTCCCCGCTAAATTATACAGTACTTTTCGACTTTCTTTTCAAACCTTATGTATCATTGGATTATCGTGAAAATAGACTGTAACTTTTCATATCTTTTTCTCAACAGCTTTTACTGGTGAGTTTAGCAATAGGCCATGATCGTCCTTGTAGTTCCACCTCTAAATGTACTTTTTTTTACAAAAAGAATATGCTAAAAATATCTCCCTTTATCTAAATTATACTTATATATATTGAACTAGTCTAAAAATTTACTAATATTTTATATATGTTTTTGCTTGAATTCTCTCATATATATAAACCCAGGTTTCAGAAAAGGTGATTAGGGTACCTTGTATGCATTGGGGAGTCCACTCCCCACCACTGAGCTCACATCCTGGGGTGGTTGGTGGCACTCATGTTTCCATCTGTCTCGATGTAACTTGGTTGTTCCTGAAAACACCTTGTTTATAATGTAAAAATCAACACACATTATACATTTTATGTTGGATGTTATAAATAAACATCAAAGAAATTTTATTAATCGAAGGTCTTTGGGAGTCTAAATTTTTGTGGTGAGAGGGTATCTTTTAGGAAAAATACCCGGCTGAGCACAATCAAGTATCTGTTCCTATGACATCAGAATATCTGCCCCAAGCTGGGATTTTAATCAAGACCGGTAGAAATACGATTGGACGCATTTGGATACCTGCAATCTGGACAATTGCCTTTGATGTTTTAGCGCCCTCTGGGTTTTCTTTTTTTTACATTCTTCCTTGTTCCCACTAACAGGGGTTCAACTGTGAGGTGCTGCTTTTTGAAGCGCGTGATAAGGGTTTTTTCTTTATATATATATATATATATATATATATAGAGAGAGAGAGAGAGAGAGAGAGAGAGAGAGATGCTGTTACCATATTAATAATACCAATGTTTACAGTCATAATGTGGACACCCCATTGTCATCAGTTGTGATATCTACAGTTCATTGTTGAAATTACAACATGGAACACGTCAATATCTGCAGAATGTTGACATGTTCACATGGTTAACGTTTGAAGAGTCTGTATTTTGCACAATGATGACTTGCTGGTATCTGCGCTAAAACAGTGCAATCCTGATTACATGGAATGAGATCATCCTGAGAGGACATGTCCTCTGCAGCATATGACACAGAGTCCCTAGACATTGCTAAATGGAGACCCCAAACACTCCACACACACACAGGGGAGGCTAGACAGAGTTTCACCCCAAGAATGGCAAGAGAGACACAGAGATTGGAGCCAACCCACACACAGCGCTTTACAAAGTATATGGAGACTTCAAACCAGCGCTGACTGTGTACCTTAATAGGTTGCACAGTCTTTTCACAGCCTCCCGCCCCTTCTACAACCCCTTGGTACTGTAAGAGATAGCTGGAGTTGCTCTGGAGGGACTGCACTTCACTGACAACGTGTCTGCAGGCAGGAAAATGGCGCTGAATGCTGCTGGGTCCGCTCTGAGGAGAAGCTTTTCCCCCTTAATGGCGATGTCTTCCCGCTCTTCATGAGATTATAGAAACATAGAATTTGACGGCAGATAAGAACCACTTGGCTCATCTAGTCTGCCCCTTTTTTTTTATCCTTTATGTAATCTCAACCCTTTTTGAACCCTAATTCTTTGTAAGGATATTCATATGCCTATCCCAAGCATGTTTAAATTGCTCTACAGTCTTAGCCTCTACCACCTCTGATGGGAGACTATTCCACTTATCCACTACCCTTTCTGTGAAGTAATTTTTCCTTAAATTTCCCCTGAACCCCCCCCCCCCTCCAGTCTCAGTGTATGTCCTCGAGTTCTAATATTTCTCTTCCTTTAAAGAATGTTTCCCTCCTGAACTTTGTTAAGACCCTTGTCTATTATACTGGCCTGAGGATTTATGCTGGCAGTGATTTATGCTGGCAGCTGACCCTGACAGGCTGAAGAGGTCAGTGTAGGGTGCAGGCGGCTCAGGGCGCCCCTCACAGCGCCGCACTATGTACAGCTGAGCCCCGGAGTGCAGTTAGTACTGCGCTCCATACCCTGTTGCTGCCATCTTCACACCAGCTCCCCACTTGCTAGGGGGGGCGGTGACTGACTCGCCACCGATCATCTGACTCTGTAAGGGGGTGGCGGCATGTTGCCGGGGTGAGCGATCCCCTGTGGCGGAGAACGTTCTATCCCCTCAGGAGCTCAGTGTCCTGTCAGCGGAGATAGTGTTTCAGACCCCACAGGGCGGCCACTCCCCCCCCCCCCCCTCTTAGTCCCTCGAAAATAACAAACTGTAAAATAACTTTTACTAAAGAAGCTCTGTAGAGCTCCCCTAGCTGTGTTGGCTCCTCCGGGCACATTTCTAAACTGAGTCTGGTAGGAGGGGCATAGAGGGAGGAGCCAGCCCACACTCTCAAACTCTTAAAGTGCCAATGGCTCCTAGTGGACCCGTCTATACCCCATGGTACTAATGTGGACCCCAGCATCCTCCAGGACGTAAGAGAAAAATCAGCCTGAGATTCCCCACACTTCCAGTAAGCATGTGAAGATGAAAGACCAATTAGAAATCTTCTATGCGGAGATAGATAAGTTTTGCAAAGTATGTTTAGAAACATTTCCCTGTATCTTGAGGAAGAAAGAGTGTTACACGCATGGGAATGTGCTTTTAATAAATCCTTTAGGTGTATGTGGGGAATATGTGTTTGCCAGGTCACTATACCGTCAGTTCCAGTTGAGTAGTCCAAGACTACCTGAAAATGTTTATAACCCAGGGAAATGGCTTTTCTGTATAATGGTTCCCTATGCAACACATCATTCACCACAGTGGCGGAAGTAGCGAGCGGTGGGCCCAGGTGCGACAAAATGCTTCCCCCCCCCCCCCTTCCCATTCCATCTAAGTCCACCCCCTCACCCCTGGAGAGGATCTGGTGAGGGGGACCTGCTCAGGGCCAGAGAAATGGATACCTAGCAACAGTGCCGTAACTAGACATTTTAGCACTGTGTGCAAGAAACGGCATCGGAGCCCCACCCCTGCATGCAAAACAGGGGCAGTGCGCGCCGTAGGCGCGCGCAAAAATACATAGTGGCGTGGCTTCGTGGGGAAGGGGTGTGGCCACAGAATAATACCAATTCATAAAACGGTGCACAGTAGTCTCCATTATTCAAATTACGCAGCACAGTAGCACCACTACACCAGGTAGAGACCCTTTTACACCTTACGGCGGACAGATTCCTCTTTTTACACATTACGGCAGACAGCGTCCCCTTTTTACACATTACGGCAGACAACGTCACCCTTTTTACACATTACGGCAGACAGCGTGCACTTTTTACACATAACGGCAGACAGCGTAGCCTTGTTACACATAGCGGCAGACAGCGTGCCCTTGTTACACATAGCGGCAGACAGCGTACACTTTTTACACATAACGGCAGACAGCGTGCCCTTGTTACACATAGCGGCAGACAGCGTGCCCTTGTTAAACATAGCGGCAGACAGTGTACACTTTTTACACATAACGGCAGACAACGTGCCCTTTTTACACATTACGGCAGACAGCATGCCCTTGTTACACATTACGGCAGACAGCGTCCCCCTTTTTACACATTACAGCAGGCAGATTCCCCATTTTTACACATCACGTCAGGCAGATTCCCCCTTTTTACACATTGCAGCAGGCAGATTCCCCATTTTTACACATTGCGGCAGGCAGATTCCCTTTTTACACATTGCGGCAGGCAGATTCCCCCTTTTTACACATTGCGGCAGGCAGTCCCAAGAAAGAAAGAAAGAAAGAAAGAAAGAAAGAAAGAAAGAAAGAAAGAAAGACAGAAAGAGAAAGAGAAAGAGAAAGAAAGAAAGAAAGAAAGAAAGAAAGAAAGAAAGAAAGAAAGAAAGAAAGAAAGAAAGAAAGAAAGAAAGAAAGAAAGAAAGAAAGAAAGAATTATACTTACCCTCTCCGCTGGCTCAGGCTCCTCGGTGCAGCTTCTGGTCACACACGATTCCCGGGCAGGAGAGAAGGAGGAGGAGGGAGGTGGATGAGGGAGCCGCAGCAGCGCTGTGTTATTGGTGGAGGCGCTGCTGCTGCTGCCCCTCTGCTTCACTATAGGCTGTTCTCGGAAGACAGCCTATAGTAAAGCAGAGGGGCAGCAGCAGCAGCGCCTCAACCAGTAACAAAGCACTGCTGCGGCTCCCTCCTCCACCTCCCTCCTCCTCCTTCCCCCGTGCCGCTGCTCCTCTCCTCTCCTCTCTGGGCGGCAGTGCACTGCGGGCAGCGGTTGCCCGCAGCGCACAGCGGCATGTAATGAGTCAGTTTGACTCATTACATGCTTTGGGCCCCTGGACAGAGGCGGGCCCCAGTGCAACGCACTGGTCGCCCTGGCGGTAGTTCCGCCTCTGATTCACCACATTATGCCAATCATTTTGAAAAAAAAATTTGGTAAGAGATGTAATATAATGTTGGGCCAACAAAAAGGCGATTGGGTATGGTTCTATCACTGGAAACTTGTCAGCTGCCTCCCGGAACGTCAGCGGCCTCTGGTGCCTACAATCAAGCAAGTTTACTATATTAACAATTCCACCCGTTCTCCATATGTTAAATGGGTGGTTGGCCCACCCATCTTGAAATTCAGGATTGTTTATAAAGGGAAGAAATATAGGCCCTCATTCCGAGTTGTTCGCTCGCAAGGCGATTTTAGCAGAGTTACACACGCTAAGCCGCCGCCTACTGGGAGTGAATCTTAGCTTCTTAAAATTGCGAACGATGTATTCGCAATATTGCGATTACAAACTACTTAGCAGTTTCAGAGTAGCTTCAGACTTACTCAGCATCTGCGATCAGTTCAGTGCTTGTCATTCCTGGTTTGACGTCACAAACACACCCAGCGTTCGCCCAGACACTCCTCCGTTTCTCCAGCCACTCCCGCGTTTTTTCCGGAAACGGTAGCGTTTTTATCCACACGCCCATAAAACGCTGTGTTTCCGCCCAGTAACACCCATTTCCTGTCAATCACACTACGATCGCCTGAGCGAAGAAAAAGCCGTGGGTAAAAATACTATCTTCAAAGCAAATTTACTTGGCGCAGTCGCAGTGCGAACATTGCGCATGCGTACTAAGCAGAAAAACGCTGCGATGCGAAGAAAATTACCGAGCGAACGACTCGGAATGAGGGCCATAGATTTGTGAGTGTTAAGTCTCATTCCCATCCACAATTTTTTAACGTGCCAACGTGCCAAGAGTGGATTTTCCTTAATATGTACGGGGACCTCTTGATCATGCATATGTAAGAAGCTAATCACATCGCTACCCTGCAAAAATTCCCTTTCTAAATCAGTGTTAGTATAGATTTCCTGGTTATGAATCCAATCCTAGAGGTACCTTTAGTTGGGATGCATGAGACTACCATTGAACATTAGGGAAGTTTTGCCCCCCATTAGTAGTTGTTTGCTGCAATTTGATTAAGCTTATACATGGCCTCTTCCCTTGCCATATGAACTTACGGAATAAAAAATTAAGATGTTGGGTGTCCTTAGGCGTAATTACAGTAGGGAGGGTTTGAATGATATACATCAAACACAGAAACGAAACCATTTTTGTTAAATTGACCCTGCCCAGGTAAGATAATTGCAATGATTTCCATCTCTCCAGCTCAGATGCAATTTTAGCGATTACTGATTTAAAATTTAAGTCGTAGAGATTCTTTGGATCCCTAGGGATCTGTATACCTAAGTAGGTCATATAGTTAGATGTAAAGGTTAAGGGCAGATTATCCAACCCAACATTCGGGAAATTATTAGTACCCAAACGAAGCGCTACCAATTTCGACCAATTTATAAAATAACCAAATACATATCCAAATGATTGTAAAAGATTGAAAATGTGCATCAAAGAAAGAGATGGGTCTGCAATATAAAGTAAGACATCACCGGCGAACGCCATCAGCTTTATTTCTCTCCGTCCAATCATAATCCCTTTAAATTGGGTATCATTTTGTAAAATATGAATCAGTGGGTCTATCGCCAGATTGAAAAGAAGGGGGGACAGGGGGCATTCCTGACGCGTCCCTCTCTGCATGACAATAGGATCGCTACAGAAGCCATTAATCAGAAGCGTGGTGGACGGTGAGGTATACAAATACTGAATGGTCTTAATAAAATCTTGATGAACGTTCCGAATTAACAAGTAGAATATAGGTGAGGCCAAAGTACCGTGTCAAACGCTTTTGAAGTATCTAAGCTCAATAACACATTCCTTGAGTTAGGCAATTGAGCAGAAAACACAGATGCTGCGACAGCCACCGGAACCCCCTTGACAGAGTGTTTGTTCTTCACAAAACCTAGTTGGTGGGAAGTTAGAGCATGAGGGAGAATCAACTGTAACCTTTCCGAAAGAATTTTGGCCAATAATTTTATGTCAGTGTTCAATAGAGTTATGGGTCTATAGCAGTGGTTCTCAAACTTGGTCCTCAGGACTTCACACGGTTCACATTTTCCATGTCACCCAGCAGGTGCACTGTGTATCACCAACTGTCAAATTTTATAAATCTACAGGTGACCTGCAAAACATGAACCGCGTGGGGTCCTGAGGACCGAGTTTGAGAACCCGTGGTCTATAGGAACTAGTGATGTGCATCGGAAATTTTTCGGGTTTTGTGTTTTGGTTTTGGAGTCGGTTCCGCGGCCGTGTTTTGGATTCGGACGCATTTTGGCAAAACCTCCCTGAAAAATTTTTGTCGGATTTGGGTGTGTTTTGGATTCGGGTGTTTTTTTACAAAAAACCCTCAAAAACAGCTTAAATCATAGAATTTGGGGGTCATTTTGATCCCATAGTATTATTAACCTCAATAACCATAATTTACACTCATTTCCAGTAGAGATGAGCGGGTTCGGTTCCTCGGAATCCGAACCCGCCCGAACTTCAGCTTTTTTTACACGGATCCGAGCGACTCGGATCTTCCCGCCTTGCTCGGTTAACCCGAGCGCCGCCCGAACGTCATCATGACGCTGTCGGATTCTCGCGAGGCTCGGATTCTATCGCGAGACTCGGATTCTATATAAGGAGCCGCGCGTCGCCGCCATTTTACACGTGCATTGAGATTGATAGTGAGAGGACGTGGCTGGCGTCCTCTCCGTTTAGAGAAGAAATAGATAGGAGAGTGAGAGTGAGACAGTGACACTTCATTTACTGGAGCTTAGGAGGAGTACTCAGACAGAGAGTGCAGAATTTTCTGATAGTATTAGTTAGTTATACTAGTGACAGAGTGAGACAGTGACACTTCATTTACTGGAGCTTAGGAGGAGTACTCAGACAGAGAGTGCAGAATTTTGCTGATAGTATTAGTTAGTTATACTAGTGACTGACCAGTGACCACCAGTGCAGTTTTATGTTATTTAATATAATCCGTTCTCTGCCTGAAAAAACGATACACAGTGACTCAGTCACATACCATATCTGTGCTCAGCCCAGTGTGCTGCTGCATCATCTATGTATAATATCTGACTGTGCTCACACAGCTTAATTGTGGGGGAGACTGGGGAGCAGTTAGGTTATAGCAGGAGCCAGGAGTACATATTAAAATTAAACAGTGCACACTTTTTTTCTGCAGGAGTGCCACTGCCAGTGTGACTGACCAGTGACCTGACCACCAGTATATAGTATACTATATTGTATTGTGAATGTCTGCCTGTAAAAGTTAAACACACGTCGTGTGACTTGTGTGGTGTTTTTTTATTCTATAAAATAAAAAACTCATTCTGCTGACAGACAGTGTCCAGCAGGTCTGTCATTATATAATATATACCTGTTCGGCTGCAGTAGTGATATATATATATTTTTTATATCATTATTTATCATCCAGTCGCAGCAGACACAGTACGGTAGTTCACGGCTGTAGCTACCTCTGTGTCGGCACTCGGCAGTCCATCCATAATTGTATACCACCTACCCGTGGTTTTTTTTTTCTTTCTTCTTTATACATACTACATCTCATTATCATCCAGTCTATATTAGCAGCAGACACAGTACAGTACGGTAGTCCACGGCTGTAGCTACCTCTGTGTCGGCACTCGGCAGTCCGTCCATAATTGTATACCACCTACCCGTGTTTTTTTTTTTCTTTCTTCTTTATACATACTACATCTCATTATCAACCAGTCTATATTAGCAGCAGACACAGTACGGTAGTCCACGGCTGTAGCTACCTCTGTGTCGGCACTCGGCAGTCCATCCATAATTGTATACCACCTACCCGTGGTTTTTTTTTCTTTCTTCTTTATACATACTACATCTCATTATCATCCAGTCTATATTAGCAGCAGACACAGTACAGTACGGTAGTCCACGGCTGTAGCTACCTCTGTGTCGGCACTCGGCAGTCCATCCATAATTGTATACCACCTACCCGTGGTTTTTTTTTCTTTCTTCTTAATACATACATACTACATCTCTTTATCAACCAGTCTATATTAGCAGCAGACACAGTACGGTAGTCCACGGCTGTAGCTACCTCTGTGTCGGCACTCGGCAGTCCATCCATAATTGTATACCACCTACCCGTGGTTTTTTTTTCTTTCTTCTTTATACATACATACTACATCTCTTTATCAACCAGTCTATATTAGCAGCAGACACAGTACGGTAGTCCACGGCTGTAGCTACCTCTGTGTCGGCACTCGGCAGTCCGTCCATAATTGTATACCACCTACCCGTGGTTTTTTTTTTCTTTCTTCTTTATACATACATACTACATCTCTTTATCAACCAGTCTATATTAGCAGCAGACACAGTACGGTAGTCCACGGCTGTAGCTACCTCTGTGTCGGCACTCGGCAGTCCGTCCATAATTGTATACCACCTACCCGTGGTTTTTTTTTCTTTCTTCTTTATACATACATACTACATCTCTTTATCAACCAGTCTATATTAGCAGCAGACACAGTACGGTAGTCCACGGCTGTAGCTACCTCTGTGTCGGCACTCGGCAGTCCATCCATAATTGTATACCACCTACCCGTGGTTTTTTTTTCTTTCTTCTTTATACATACATACTACATCTCATTATCATCCAGTCTATATTAGCAGCAGACACAGTACAGTACAATAGTCCACGGCTGTAGCTACCTCTGTGTCGGCACTCGGCAGTCCATCCATAATTGTATACTAGTATCCATCCATCTCCATTGTTTACCTGAGGTGCCTTTTAGTTGTGCCTATTAAAATATGGAGAACAAAAATGTTGAGGTTCCAAAATTAGGGAAAGATCAAGATCCACTTCCACCTCGTGCTGAAGCTGCTGCCACTAGTCATGGCCGAGACGATGAAATGCCAGCAACGTCGTCTGCCAAGGCCGATGCCCAATGGCATAGTACAGAGCATGTCAAATCCAAAACACCAAATATCAGTAAAAAAAGGACTCCAAAACCTAAAATAAAATTGTCGGAGGAGAAGCGTAAACTTGCCAATATGCCATTTACGACACGGAGTGGCAAGGAACGGCTGAGGCCCTGGCCTATGTTCATGGCTAGTGGTTCAGCTTCACATGAGGATGGAAGCACACAGCCTCTCGCTAGAAAACTGAAAAGACTCAAGCTGGCAAAAGCACCGCAAAGAACTGTGCGTTCTTCGAAATCCCAAATCCACAAGGAGAGTCCAATTGTGTCGGTTGCGATGCCTGACCTTCCCAACACTGGACGTGAAGAGCATGCGCCTTCCACCATTTGCACGCCCCCTGCAAGTGCTGGAAGGAGCACCCGCAGTCCAGTTCCTGATAGTCAGATTGAAGATGTCAGTGTTGAAGTACACCAGGATGAGGAGGATATGGGTGTTGCTGGCGCTGGGGAGGAAATTGACCAGGAGGATTCTGATGGTGAGGTGGTTTGTTTAAGTCAGGCACCCGGGGAGACACCTGTTGTCCGTGGGAGGAATATGGCCGTTGACATGCCTGGTGAAAATACCCAAAAAATCAGCTCTTCGGTGTGGAAGTATTTCACCAGAAATGCGGACAACATTTGTCAAGCCGTGTGTTCCCTTTGTCAAGCTGTAATAAGTAGGGGTAAGGACGTTAACCACCTCGGAACATCCTCCCTTATACGTCACCTGCAGCGCATTCATAATAAGTCAGTGACAAGTTCAAAAACTTTGGCCGACAGCGGAAGCAGTCCACTGACCAGTAAATCCCTTCCTCTTGTAACCAAGCTCACGCAAACCACCCCACCAACTCCCTCAGAGTCAATTTCCTCCTTCCCCAGGAATGCCAATAGTCCTGCAGGCCATGTCACTGGCAATTCTGACGAGTCCTCTCCTGCCTGGGATTCCTCCGATGCATCCTTGCGTGTAACGCCTACTGCTGCTGGCGCTGCTGTTGTTGCTGCTGGGAGTCGATGGTCATCCCAGAGGGGAAGTCGTAAGCCCACTTGTACTACTTCCAGTAAGCAATTGACTGTCCAACAGTCCTTTGCGAGGAAGATGAAATATCACAGCAGTCATCCTGCTGCAAAGCGGATAACTGAGGCCTTGACAACTATGTTGGTGTTAGACGTGCGTCCGGTATCCGCCGTTAGTTCACAGGGAACTAGACAATTTATTGAGGCAGTGTGCCCCCGTTACCAAATACCATCTAGGTTCCAATTCTCTAGGCAGGCGATACCGAGAATGTACACGGACGTCAGAAAAAGACTCACCAGTGTCCTAAAAAATGCAGTTGTACCCAATGTCCACTTAACCACGGACATGTGGACAAGTGGAGCAGGGCAGGGTCAGGACTATATGACTGTGACAGCCCACTGGGTAGATGTATGGACTCCCGCCGCAAGAACAGCAGCGGCGGCACCAGTAGCAGCATCTCGCAAACGCCAACTCTTTCCTAGGCAGGCTACGCTTTGTATCACCGCTTTCCAGAATACGCACACAGCTGAAAACCTCTTACGGCAACTGAGGAAGATCATCGCGGAATGGCTTACCCCAATTGGACTCTCCTGTGGATTTGTGGCATCGGACAACGCCAGCAATATTGTGTGTGCATTAAATATGGGCAAATTCCAGCACGTCCCATGTTTTGCACATACCTTGAATTTGGTGGTGCAGAATTTTTTAAAAAACGACAGGGGTGTGCAAGAGATGCTGTCGGTGGCCAGAAGAATTGCGGGACACTTTCGGCGTACAGGCACCACGTACAGAAGACTGGAGCACCACCAAAAACTACTGAACCTGCCCTGCCATCATCTGAAGCAAGAAGTGGTAACGAGGTGGAATTCAACCCTCTATATGCTTCAGAGGTTGGAGGAGCAGCAAAAGGCCATTCAAGCCTATACAATTGAGCACGATATAGGAGGTGGAATGCACCTGTCTCAAGTGCAGTGGAGAATGATTTCAACGTTGTGCAAGGTTCTGATGCCCTTTGACCTTGCCACACGTGAAGTCAGTTCAGACACTGCCAGCCTGAGTCAGGTCATTCCCCTCATCAGGCTTTTGCAGAAGAAGCTGGAGACATTGAAGGAGGAGCTAACACGGAGCGATTCCGCTAGGCATGTGGGACTTGTGGATGGAGCCCTTAATTCGCTTAACAAGGATTCACGGGTGGTCAATCTGTTGAAATCAGAGCACTACATTTTGGCCACCGTGCTCGATCCTAGATTTAAAACCTACCTTGGATCTCTCTTTCCGGCAGACACAAGTCTGCTGGGGTTGAAAGACCTGCTGGTGAGAAAATTGTCAAGTCAAGCGGAACGCGACCTGTCAACATCTCCTCCTTCACATTCTCCCGCAACTGGGGGTGCGAGGAAAAGGCTCAGAATTCCGAGCCCACCCGCTGGCGGTGATGCAGGGCAGTCTGGAGCGACTGCTGATGCTGACATCTGGTCCGGACTGAAGGACCTGACAACGATTACGGACATGTCGTCTACTGTCACTGCATATGATTCTCTCAACATTGAAAGAATGGTGGAGGATTATATGAGTGACCGCATCCAAGCAGGCACGTCACACAGTCCGTACTTATACTGGCAGGAAAAAGAGGCAATTTGGAGGCCCTTGCACAAACTGGCTTTATTCTACCTAAGTTGCCCTCCCACAAGTGTGTACTCCGAAAGAGTGTTTAGTGCCGCCGCTCACCTTGTCAGCAATCGGCGTACGAGGTTACATCCAGAAAATGTGGAGAAGATGATGTTCATTAAAATGAATTATAATCAATTCCTCCGCGGAGACATTGACCAGCAGCAACTGCCTCCACAAAGTACACAGGGAGCTGAGATGGTGGATTCCAGTGGGGACGAATTGATAATCTGTGAGGAGGGGGATGTACACGGTGATATATCGGAGGATGATGATGAGGTGGACATCTTGCCTCTGTAGAGCCAGTTTGTGCAAGGAGAGATTAATTGCTTCTTTTTTGGGGGGGGTCCAAACCAACCCGTCATATCAGTCACAGTCGTGTGGCAGACCCTGTCACTGAAATGATGGGTTGGTTAAAGTGTGCATGTCCTGTTTATACAACATAAGGGTGGGTGGGAGGGCCCAAGGACAATTCCATCTTGCACCTCTTTTTTCTTTTATTTTTCTTTGCGTCATGTGCTGTTTGGGGAGGGTTTTTTGGAAGGGCCATCCTGCGTGACACTGCAGTGCCACTCCTAGATGGGCCCGGTGTTTGTGTCGGCCACTAGGGTCGCTTATCTTACTCACACAGTCAGCTACCTCATTGCGCCTCTTTATTTCTTTGTGTCATGTGCTGTTTGGGGAGGGTTTTTTGGAAGGGACATCCTGCGTGACACTGCAGTGCCACTCCTAGATGGGCCCGGTGTTTGTGTCGGCCACTAGGGTCGCTTATCTTACTCACACAGTCAGCTACCTCATTGCGCCTCTTTTTTTCTTTGCGTCATGTGCTGTTTGGGGAGGGTTTTTTGGAAGGGACATCCTGCGTGACACTGCAGTGCCACTCCTAGATGGGCCCGGTGTTTGTGTCGGCCACTAGGGTCGCTTATCTTACTCACACAGTCAGCTACCTCATTGCGCCTCTTTTTTTCTTTGCGTCATGTGCTGTTTGGGGAGGGTTTTTTGGAAGGGACATCCTGCGTGACACTGCAGTGCCACTCCTAGATGGGCCCGGTGTTTGTGTCGGCCACTAGGGTCGCTTATCTTACTCACACAGTCAGCTACCTCATTGCGCCTCTTTTTTTCTTTGCGTCATGTGCTGTTTGGGGAGGGTTTTTTGGAAGGGACATCCTGCGTGACACTGCAGTGCCACTCCTAGATGGGCCCGGTGTTTGTGTCGGCCACTAGGGTCGCTTATCTTACTCACACAGTCAGTTACCTCATTGCGCCTCTTTTTTTCTTTGCGTCATGTGCTGTTTGGGGAGGGTTTTTTGGAAGGGACATCCTGCGTGACACTGCAGTGCCACTCCTAGATGGGCCCGGTGTTTGTGTCGGCCACTAGGGTCGCTTATCTTACTCACACAGTCAGCTACCTCATTGCGCCTCTTTTTTTCTTTGCGTCATGTGCTGTTTGGGGAGGGTTTTTTGGAAGGGACATCCTGCGTGACACTGCAGTGCCACTCCTAGATGGGCCCGGTGTTTGTGTCGGCCACTAGGGTCGCTTATCTTACTCACACAGTCAGCTACCTCATTGCGCCTCTTTTTTTCTTTGCGTCATGTGCTGTTTGGGGAGGGTTTTTTGGAAGGGACATCCTGCGTGACACTGCAGTGCCACTCCTAGATGGGCCCGGTGTTTGTGTCGGCCACTAGGGTCGCTTATCTTACTCACACAGTCAGTTACCTCATTGCGCCTCTTTTTTTCTTTGCATCATGTGCTGTTTGGGGAGGGTTTTTTGGAAGGGACATCCTGCGTGACACTGCAGTGCCACTCCTAGATGGGCCCGGTGTTTGTGTCGGCCACTAGGGTCGCTTATCTTACTCACACAGTCAGCTACCTCATTGCGCCTCTTTTTTTCTTTGCGTCATGTGCTGTTTGGGGAGGGTTTTTTGGAAGGGACATCCTGCGTGACACTGCAGTGCCACTCCTAGATGGGCCCGGTGTTTGTGTCGGCCACTAGGGTCGCTTATCTTACTCACACAGTCAGCTACCTCATTGCGCCTCTTTTTTTCTTTGCATCATGTGCTGTTTGGGGAGGGTTTTTTGGAAGGGACATCCTGCGTGACACTGCAGTGCCACTCCTAGATGGGCCCGGTGTTTGTGTCGGCCACTAGGGTCGCTTATCTTACTCACACAGTCAGCTACCTCATTGCGCCTCTTTTTTTCTTTGCGTCATGTGCTGTTTGGGGAGGGTTTTTTGGAAGGGACATCCTGCGTGACACTGCAGTGCCACTCCTAGATGGGCCCGGTGTTTGTGTCGGCCACTAGGGTCGCTTATCTTACTCACACAGTCAGCTACCTCATTGCGCCTCTTTTTTTCTTTGCGTCATGTGCTGTTTGGGGAGGGTTTTTTGGAAGGGACATCCTGCGTGACACTGCAGTGCCACTCCTAGATGGGCCCGGTGTTTGTGTCGGCCTCTAGGGTCGCTTATCTTACTCACACAGCGACCTCGGTGCAAATTTTAGGACTAAAAATAATATTGTGAGGTGTGAGGTATTCAGAATAGACTGAAAATGAGTGTAAATTATGGTTTTTGAGGTTAATAATACTTTGGGATCAAAATGACCCCCAAATTCTATGATTTAAGCTGTTTTTTAGGGTTTTTTGAAAAAAACACCCGAATCCAAAACACACCCGAATCCGACAAAAAAAATTCGGTGAGGTTTTGCCAAAACGCGGTCGAACCCAAAACACGGCCGCGGAACCGAACCCAAAACCAAAACACAAAACCCGAAAAATTTCCGGCGCTCATCTCTAATTTCCAGTCTATTCTGAACACCTCACACCTCACAATATTATTTTTAGTCCTAAAATTTGCACCGAGGTTGCTGGATGACTAAGCTAAGCGACCCAAGTGGCCGAAACAAACACCGGGCCCATCTAGGAGTGGCACTGCAGTGTCAGACAGGATGGCACTTCAAAAAAATAGTCCCCAAACACACATGATGCAAAGAAAAAAAGAGGCGCAATGAGGTAGCTGTGTGACTAAGCTAAGCGACCTAAGTGGCCGACACAAACACCTGGCCCATCTAGGAGTGGCACTGCAGTGTCAGACAGGATGGCACTTCAAAAATATAGTCCCCAAACAGCACATGATGCAAAGAAAAAAAGAGGCACAATGAGGTAGCTGTGTGACTAAGCTAAGTGGCCTTCTGTACCGTACTGCTATATATTATATACTGGTGGTCAGCAAACTGTGCAAAACTGAAATGCACCACAGGTATGGATGGATAGTATACTTGACGACACAGAGGTAGGTAGAGTAGTGGCCTACTGTACCGTACTGCTATATATTATATACTGGTGGTCAGCAAACTGTGCAAAACTGAAATGCACCACAGGTATGGATGGATAGTATACTTGACGACACAGAGGTAGGTAGAGCAGTGGCCTACTGTACCGTACTGCTATATATTATATACTGGTGGTCAGCAAACTGCAAAACTGAAATGCACCACAGGTATGGATGGATAGTATACTTGACGACACAGAGGTAGGTAGAGCAGTGGCCTACTGTACCGTACTGATATATATTATATACTGTGGTCAGCAAACTGTGCAAAACTGAAATGCACCACAGGTATGGATGGGATAATATACTTGACGACACAGAGGTAGAGCAGTGGACTACTGTACCGTACTGCTATATATATAGTTATACTGGTGGTCAGCAAAATTCTGCACTGTCCTCCTACTATATACTACAATGCAGCACAGATATGGAGCGTTTTTCAGGCAGAGAACGTATAATACTGGTGGTCACTGGTCAGCAAAACTCTGCACTGTCCTCCTACTATATAATACTGCTGGTCCCCAGTCCCCACAATAAAGCAATTAGCACACTGAGCACAGATATTTGCCGCACACTGAGCACAGTCAGATATGGAGCGTTTTTCAGGCAGAGAACGTAGATATTTGCACTTGCAGCACACTGAGCACAGATATTTGCAGCACACTGAGCACAGATATTTGCAGCACACTGAGCACAGATATTTGCAGCCAACTGAACATAGAAACTGAGAGGACGCCAGCCACGTCCTCTCACGATCATCTCCAATGCACGAGTGAAAAATGGTGGCGACGCGCGGCTCCTTATATAGAATACGAATCTCGCGAGAATCCGACTGCGGGATGATGACGTTCGGGCGCGCTCGGGTTAACCGAGCAAGGCGGGAGGATCCGAGTTGCTCGGACCCGTGCAAAAAAAGGTGGAGTTCGGGCGGGTTCGGATCCCGAGGATCCGAACCCGCTCATCACTTATAGGAACCAACCAGCTGAGGGTCCTGATTAGGCTTCGAGAACAGAATAGTGTGTGCAGTATTGAAGTGATGAAAAGGAGTGTGGTGCCATAGTATGTCATTAAATAATTCAAGTAAAGTAGGGGTAATATGTGGGTGCAAGATTTTGTAGAATTCATTCGATAGACCATCAGGTCTCGGGGATTTGTGCAAGTGAAGTTTAGATATTGTGTCACCGATTTCTAGAGCAGTGATTGGTTCTATCAATGAATCTGCCTGAGTAGTAGTTAGGGAGGGTATATTTGCCTTCCTCATCAGCAGCTCATGAACCTATCTGTCAAAGGGAAGATCAGAGTACAGGTTAGTAAAATATGATTTAAAATGAGTTACAATTGCACGAGTGTCCGTGATTAGCTGGCCAGTCCGTCTATGCTTCAGAGTTGTTATAAAGCGTTTGGATTGCTTTTTCCTGCCAAAATCGCCAAAAGACGTCCCGTCTTGTTTCCCCACTGACAGTATTTGTAACAAGAAAACGTCAAATCTTTCTTAGCTTGGGACAGTAAAAAATAATTTAACAGCTGTTTAGTCTTGATGTATCTATTCAAGGAAGCTTCATTAGAAATCGAGAGATGATCTTGAAGAGCTGTAGTCATAGAGTCATGCCGAGAGCGATAAGTGGTCGTCAGTTTTATTTTTCCTTCTAGAGCAGTGATTTTCAACCTTTTTCAACTCGCGGCACACTCATAAGATTTTTAAATTGCCAAGGCACACCATCAGTGCGCCACGGGAAAAAAAAACCACATTGGTCCCCACAGTAATTAAACAGACAGGATGCCGCTGTCGGTATACTGACAGCCAACATCCCGTTTGTCAGTAAAACATATATATTCCTTAATAATGCCACACACTGTCCCCCTAGTAATTCCACTCACTGCCCCCAATAATAATTGCTGCTGTTCACATCACCCCCCCCCCCCCCCCCCGATTCCAAGCAGTGCTTACATAAATAAATACATTTTTTATTTTAAATGTAAAACCTGTGATGGCAGCATGGATGGAGGAGCTGCAGTGGTCAGTGGACGGACGGGCACTCCAGGCAGGAATGCGACGTGGAGTGGCCAGCTAGCGGGCGAGCAGGCACTGCAGGCAGGAATAAGACGTGGCCAACCAGAGAGCCGCCGCCCGCCGCAATCAATAGCCGGCTCGGGCAGCGCTGTGCAGTGTGCACTTCCGTGTGCATGACTCATAGGTCACGCACGCGGAAGTGCAAACAGCACAGCGCTGCCCGAGCCGGCTATTGATTGCGGCGGCTCTCTGGTTGGCAGGCGCCAATGGATCTGTCTGGCGGGCAGCAGCGGGGAGCATCTCTGGCGGCGGCACACCTAGATATCGCTCACGGCACACAAGTGTGCCGCGGCACAGCGGTTGAAAACCGCTGTTCTAGAGACATACTCAATTATCTGACCCCTTAGGACCGATTTTGCTGCACCCCAAAAACAGTGGGCCTGTCCCAATATTCCAAGTTATCATCTAGATAATTTAACCAATTGTTAGTCAAAAACAGTCGAAAGTCATCTAATTGGTATAAATAGCTGAGAAATCTCCATAACTTGGCACCACCTGATTGTATCGCACGTTCTGGAATCAATGAGATAGGAGCGTGGTCAGAAATCAGCACACTGTGAATATCAGTGTGTTTCACCTGTGAAACTAGCGAGTCAGCAATTAAGAAGGAGTCTATACGAGACCATGAATGGTGTACATTGGAATAAAAAGTAAATGACCTGTCCTGTCGGATTCAACAGTCGCCAGATATCAGTGAGCCGAGAGATGACCTCAGTGACTGTATTAACTTCCAGAGATGTGAGTTTGGGTTATTTGGGGAAGGTCTTTCATCTATACTGGGATCATCCACCGACTTAAAATCCCCACCCAACACTAATGCAAAATTCTCACACTGTTCAAGAATATTGGAGAGATCCTGCAAAAAGTCAGATGTCCCTATGTTTGGGGCATAGACATTTACCAATGTATACTTCGCTCCCTATACTTCCACATCTAAAATCAGATACCTGCCACTCTGGTCACTCACTAACAGAATTTAGAATTGTATAATGCAAGTTTTTTTTAAACAGATTCGCAACACCCCTTGCTTTTTTACGATATTCAGCTAATCTACAGCCATCTATCCAGGGTGCCTTCAAAGCAGACCCTGAATCTTTTAGCCAATGAGTCTCTTGTAAAAATACTATTTGGGGGTTAAATCGTTTTAGATGTGAAACAACTCTTTTGCACTTTACGGGAGAATTTAGACCACCAACGTTCCAGGAGACCACTTTAAGATGCGAATCAACAGCCGCAGGGGAGGCCAATAAGAAATGTAAATTCTGATTAGCCAATACCAAAGCGAGGGAGGGTGTGTAAACTGAAATATTGAAATAAAAAAGCCCACTCCTTGTCCCAGCAAGTAAGGAGTTGGAGGCCGAATCCAAAAGATGTTGGAATAAGTCCACTACATGGGGGAAGGGAGACGGGACACAGACAACAAAAAATATACAAAAAGAGTACAACACATCGCTTCAAACAACATTTTCCTCAAACAAGTGAAACCTTACAAGTGCCATTGCTAAAAATAACGCTTGACATGAACTTAACAACATGAAATCAAGTAATTGAACAGAGGGGGTAATTCAGAGTTGATCGCAGCAGCAAATTTGTCAGCAGTTGGACAAAACCATGTGCACTGCAGGTGTGGCAGATATAACATTTGCAGAGAGAGTTAGATTTGGGTGGGTTATTTTGTTTCTGTGCAGGGTAAATACTGGCTGCTTTATTTTTACACTGCAATTTAGATTTCAGTTTGAACACACCCCACCCAAATCTAACTCTCTCTGCACATGTTATATCTGTCCCCCCTGCAGTGCACATGGTTTTGCCCAACTGCTAACAAATTTGCTGCTGCGATCAACTCTGAATTAGGCCCAGAGTACGCAAGTAGCTCCAACTTGGACATATAACCATTTACATTGCAAAAAGTGAAACAAACATAAGCGGGTGTAGCATTGTGTATTAGTGATTGGTAGAACCTAACATCTTGGTGACATGGGTTTTAGCTGTAATGGGGTCTGTGAAGAAAAGGGTTCTGCCATTATCTTGAATACATAGTTTCGCCGGGTACATAAGGGCAAAGTGGGCATTATTGTCATAAAGTAGTTTGAAGACATTGGAGAACTCCCTGCGTTTCTGCGCCACTGAGGCCAAAAAATCCTGAAAGATGAGGATCTTATGGTCCCCCACCTTCAATTGGGAGCCTCTGCGATATGAACACAGAATCAGCTCCTTCATGCGGAAGTCCATGAACCTCGCAATCACTGGCCGGGGCCTAGAATCAGTGTTAGGACTTGTTGGACCGATCCTATGTGCCCTTTCAATATGTGTCAGAAAAGTCTCCTCAGGGATCCCCAATGCTGCCAAAACTTCAGTGGAAAGAAATTCTGATACTTGTGAGTCCCTAACGGACTCTGGAATACCCACAAACCTAAGATTACACCTCATCTCTCTGTTCTCCAAGTCATCAATTTTAGCTTGTAGAGTTTAAATAGTGGTTGCATGGGTGTCCACTGTATGCTGGAGACCATGTACACGATCTTCCGTGTCACTCACCCTCTGTTCCACCTCAGTAAGCCTAGTAGAATGTGTTTCCAACTTGTCCAATGTCGTGTCTAATGCAGTCTAAATCTGTTCAAGTTTTTTTTATCAATTCTTTATTTACTTTTGACTTTTAAACTAGTGAAAGATTCCCAATAAATGCAGCAAGTGGTTCTAAATTGTTGATTCGTAATTTGGTAGTTTGCCAAAGAAAACATGTTCTCTTCTATTTAAGGACAAATCAGGTAAATACTTTACCTGAGACAAACACAAAAGTCAATTATAGATCTAAAACACATCCACACAAAAATAGACTCTATAATGACTGGGGGAAAAGAAACAGAATTCAAAACAAAGGAAGATTAAGAAAGAAATGATACGTGTTTCACTAGGTCCAAATTTAGAGAATCTTTTATTCCTTACAAAAATCAATGACAATATAGAAATAGGAGCTATAGAGATAAGATTCTAGAGTGGAGAGCTGTGCCTGCAATGGCTATGACGGCCTATTGATGGTGTAGGCACATAGAATGATGTATACTCCCAGGTATTGATAGTAGGCACAGGTGCAGGTAGGATGCCAGCTGAACAGAAAGACTTTTTCTATCGGCACTAACACTAATATACTGCTATCTGTGTGTATGCAGCAAATAAAATAAGAGGGGATTTTGTCATATATTGATCAAAATATTTACACTTGCAGCCCACGTCAAAGGACCCCAATTTTCTGCAAGTTCCTACCCTAGCATGTATGCTCAGCACCCCATTACATTGCAGTTACATATACGCACCTCCCAGATACAGAGGGGAACATCTATACAGGGCTGGCCTGTGAACTACACCCAACTAGGCCTATTATAGCCGTCACTGATAGCTGCCATGATAGCACTAGGAAAATATCAGATGGTACCCATATTGTAAATGGCACGAGCTACGTGCCAATATTAATGCCCTATATGGCTACATAACAGACTTTTGCTATCGGCGCTGACACTAATATACTGCAAATCTGTGTGTATGTAGCAAATAAAATAGAGGGGGCTCTGTCATATTTTGATCAAAACATTTAAGCTTGCAGCCCACGTCAAGGGACCCCAATTTTCTGCAAGTCCCTACCCTCCTCCCCTAGCATGACACTGAAATGGAAACGGCCACCAGTTCTCTACTTAGTGTGTGCCTTCCGCGCTCTCTTCACAGGTGTGCGAGCAGCCGTATCGCCAGGTGCACCAGCATTGGTCCGCGGTCTTTTAGTTCCTATAATACACAAGTATCAGTTAGAAACACAGCAAGTGTACTGTGCGAGGTGACCCTCCTATGCAGGGATGTTTTGTGTTACTGGCAGGTATCGGGTACATCACGGGGCGTTATCACTGCTCAGTACATATACGGTGATATATTACATATAATCCTGCAGTCAGGCCACTGGTGTCTGACTGTTAGGGTTGCTCACACCAAGCACTGTCTATGTGTAACGTTATAATGTGATGTAATGAGAAATGGGTGTATGTCTCCTATCCCCACTCCCTCACCCAACATCAGTGGTGTGATGTGAACAGGGTGCTTCCAGTGCTGATTGGGGCCTGTGTGCATTATTTGGATTCCCTCCCCCAGGCAGTCTATCAGGATATTGTGGGTGGGCGGAGCATATGAAGAAGCACTATTTTCCTTACCTTGGCGGGGTGGCTCCCTCACTTTGAGGATTTCTCCTCCGCACACCTGTTGATGTAATGTCCACCATCTCGAAGTGGTAGATGGAGCACGGTTCACCATTTTCTTCTGGTACTGATGACACCGGTCACACTGCCACCAGTGGGTTCTCAGCTCCTCCTCTTCCTCATAGTACTCAAGGTAGATTTAATCAGATAGTAGATATATAATAAAGCATAATCCCAGAATCTAGCATTCCCTCCTCTCCTCCCAGGTATTGCTGTCTGGTGTGTCGGCCTCCCCTCTCTTCCCACACATTGCTGGCCGGTGTGTCAGCCTCCCCTCTCCTCCCACACATTGCTGGCTGGTGTGTCAGCCTCCCCTCTCCTCCCACACATTGCTGGCCAGTGTGTCACCTTCCCTCTCCTCCCACACATTGCTGGCTGGTGTGTCAGCCTCCCCTCTCTTCCCACACATTGCTGGCCAGTGTGTCGGCCTCCCTTCTCCTCCCACACATTGCTGTCTGGTGTATCAGCCTCCCCTCTCCTCCCACACATTGCTGACTGGTGTGTCAGCCTCCCCTCTCTTCCCACACATTGCTGGCTAGTGTGTCAGCCTCCCCTCTCCTCCCACACATTGCTGTCTGGTGTGTCAGCCTCCCCTCTCCTCCCATACAATGCTGTCTGGTGTGTCGGCCTCCCCTCTCTTCCCACACATTGCTGGCCAGTGTGTCGGCCTCTCCTCTCTTCCCACACATTGCTGGCTGGTGTGTCAGCCTCCCCTCTTCTCCCACACATTGCTGTCTGGTGTGTCGGCCTCCCCTCTCCTCCCACACATTGCTGGCCGGTGTGTCGGCCTCCCCTCTCTTCCCACACATTGCTGGCCGGTGTGTCAGCCTCCCCTCTTCTCCCACACATTGCTGTCTGGTGTATCAGCCTCCCCTCTCCTCCCACACATTGCTGGCCGGTGTGTCGGCCTCTCCTCTCCTCCCACACATTGCTGGCTGGTGTGTCAGCCTCCACTCTTCTCCCACACATTGCTGGTGGGTGTGTCAGCCTCCCCTCTCCTCCCACATATTGCTGTCTGGTGTGTCAGCCTCCCCTCTCCTCCTACACACTGCAGGCCGGTGTGTCGGCCTCCCCTCTACTCCCACACATTGCTGTCTGGTGTGTCGGCCTCCCCTCTCCCACCACACATTGCTGTCTGGTGTGTCAGCCTCCCCTCTCTTCCCACACATTGCTGACAGGTGTGTCGGCCTCCCCTCTTCTCCCACATAAATGTCCCCTTAATGACTGATTATATACTTACAGTAACATTAGCGCCAGTCAGGTTGTTGATCCGCTTCATCTCCTTTACAAATTCGGGCCCATGTACAGAGGTGTCTCTTATCCTGACACATAGAGGTACGCATGAATCATTTCATGCAGCAGACTCTGTAACACACACAGCAACGAGACAGTTATAGTAACACTGACACATACATCACACATAGTTACTGTGTTACAATGACTAAGGTTTATGTCTCCAGGTCAGGGCCGGTGCAAGGTCTCTATGCACCCTAGGCAAAGCTTCAACCCAGTGCCCCCTAACCTGCAACCCCCCTGCAGGAGGTGCATCAGGGCTATGAGGAGCAGCCATGGGGGTGCCCATCAGGAGCCATAGTTACATCCGCCTCCTATGTGCCTTCACATGACTTGATGTTACTCATGTCAGTACAAAGGAAGCACCGAAACACTATGTGGTACAGCCTGATAGTGGTAGCTGCACTTAATTAGACCCGCAGCAGCAGCCAGCGCAGTGTAAAGGAGGAGGCCGCATACAGAGACATTCTTCAGTTTTTTGCTAGATGAATTCAGTGGCGCCCTCCAGGAGCTGGCGCCCCTAGGCAGACGCCTAAAGCTGCCTAATGGTAGAGGCGGCCCTGCTCCAGGTGTGAGCTGCAGAGCTGCAGAGACAAACCCTGTACCATGTACCATATACTGCTACATAATTGGTGAAAAAGTTTTGTTGTTAACTTAATTTTATAATATTCTGGAAAATGTACCTTCTGCTCCCATTATATCATTCCGGTACTTCCTCAGTCTGTGGGGCAAATGTATAAAGCCTGGAGAAGGGATAAAGCTGTGATAAGTGGAAGGTGATAACTCACCAGCCAATTTGCTCCTGTCAATTTACATACTGGAGCTGATTGATTGGTGCGTTGTCACCCTGCGCTTAAAACTGCTTTATCACTGTTTTATCACTTCTCCACGCTTAATACATCTGCCCCTGTGTTGTTAATCACATTGATTCCCTGGGCATGGGGGGGGGTCTGTCACAGGAGCAGGTGTAAATGGCATGTGGGGGTGTACAGGAGGTGTGAGTGGCATGTGGGGGGTGCACAGGAGGAGGTATGAGTGGCACATGGGGTAGGCACAGGAGGAGGTGTGTCTGGTAGGGGGGCACAGGAGAAGGTGTAGTGCCACAGGGGGTGGGCACAGGAGGAGGTATGAGTGGCAGGTGGGGGTGCACAGGAGGAGGTTAAGTGGCATAGGAGGTGGTGTGAGTGGCATGTTTGGGGGTGGGGGGACGTGGGGAGGTCGGAGGATAATCTGGTTGATGACTATAAATATACTGTATATTGTATGTTTGTATGTATGCATGTATGTATGTATATATATATATATTTCCTAAGGGGGTTGGTCCTCATACTCTAATTTCTGTGAAATGTTGGGACACCTAGATATTATCCCCCCTTATTCCTCACGTCCCTCGGTGCACACAGGGTGCAGGAAAAAGTCTGTTTCCCACTGCTACATATATTGCTGCAATAACTGCAGTCAGGCGCACACGCTATCACCTCATCACACATTCTTCTAGCAACAGTTTGGCGCACAGACACAGCCTATAGTACCTCTAAAAGTGTCCTCCTGGACATCTTTGTCCTGTTCACGCAATATCCAGCCATCCTGGTGAGAAAACACAGATCACACATGAGGAGCATCCCTGGTCTGACGCAGTTCCATACAAGGAGGTGAGACGTGACAATTTAGGGAATACGCTTCCATTCGTAGGAACATGTCCATTATACACATCCCAGTAGGTGTCACTGACTGTGGCCCAATGGTGGAAAAGAGAGAAGCCCTTGTTATGGTTTTCCTAAAAATTATAAATGCTACATTTGTTTCACCATATGCAAAGTATTGCCATGGGGCCTGGGGCCCCTAGACTCATTAATAACACAAGTGTAACACTGACAGCTGGGAACCTCAAATTGCATTGTGCCTCCTCATGCCTCATCCTCACTGTCACAGGCAGGATGAAAATCTGCTTCCAGAGGTCACAAAGAGCTTTTGTTTTATAGGACGTGACACTTGTTTATCTCACATGAAACCCAGCAGATAGGTTCTGTTTGTGTAAGTGTATAGAAATGAGATGCCATGGGGTATATTTACTAAAATTCTTAATTTTCGGAATTTGGTTGGAGATTAAACATGAATGACATTGGTAGTGTTAATTAGCAACTTTTTTGTTTTTTTACGACTCATTGACTATGCTTTCGTATTTTGTGTTTTCGTATTTTTCGATGTCGATGTTATTCGTATTTTGTTCAATGTGAACGCGGCCGATTAGTGTATTTGCGGTCATATTTTTGCGTTATTTTACGGATTCGTAATTTAATTTTTCACGGCAGACTTTTTGTCCATTCCCGGCCGCGTTAATTTCTGACTTTCGATTTCGTCACTCGTCCGTGATTGGTTGTGTTTGTGATGGAGGAGTGTCTGTGCTCATTAGTATAAAAATGCCCCCAACCAGCCGCACCTCATGGGTTTAGCTAGTGGAGAGGTGAGAGGAAGTTGGTGATTTGTTGGTAGGTTTTGGTGATTTTTGGCGATTGTTGAGTGCTGTATTGTGTGTGTAAGTAGTCTTGTGATACTTGTTGTGTAGTTTCCTTAAAGTTTGTTTCATTTTTAGTGTTTGTATATTTTATTTACAGTCTATTGTCATAGCTTGTTTGTGAGAGTGTGTGTGTGTGTGTGTGTGTGTGTGTGTGTGTGTGTGTGTGTGTGTGTGTGTGTGTGTGTGTGTGTGTGTGTGTGTGTGGTTGGTGTGTGGTGTGTAGTGGTAGTGGAGGACTGTGTTTTGTGTTTTTATTTTCTCAGTGTTAGTTGTTGTTTGTCATTATTATATCCCAGTCAGAGGTGAGTGAGAGGGAGGAGGTGAGTGAGGTGGAGGAGGTGAGTGAGGGGAAGGAGGTGAGTGAGGTGGAGGAGGTGAGTGAGGTGGAGTAGGAGGGTGAGGTTACTGCTGTGGCCTCGTGGCCTCGAGTGAGAGTGACAGTGATGGTGCTGTTGCTCCGCAGCCACACACCACTACCAAGACGGGCCGCAATGTTAAATTTAGCTATGCGGAAAATATGGCTTTGGTGCATGAGTTGATGCGCCATCATCGCCAGCCTTTTGGGCGTGATGCGGCCAAGGTTCCTTCACGCAGGAAAACTGTTCTGTGGGGGAAGGTAGTAGCGGCAGTAAACAGTGAGGGTGTGGTGAAGAGGACCAAGGACACATGTCGGAAGAGATTCTATGACATCAAGCGCCGTGTCAAGGCAAAGATGGCAAAGGAGGCTAAGTCAGCCATGCAAACAGGGGGCGGCCATCCCTTTATAGCGTCTTATCGGGAGTGGGAGGAACCTGTGCGGACCTTTATTCCGCATGAAGTTGTTGGTGCCACTAATGTCCGGGATTCGGATCGTCCTAGGCAGGATGGTGAGTATTTTGGCATAATTGTGTTTTATATTTGCATATGTGTTTGTGCATTATTAGTATTTGATTAATTATATTTTATTGGTAATATCGTTATATGTTTAAAATAGCTTTGCTATTTGTGTTTTATATTTTAGGATCTTGTCTTTGTTTGGATTTTCAGGAACTTCAGCTATTATTTTATTTTTTATTTTCATTTTTAAAGATGTGAATTCTTCCCTATATGGTTTTAGTTGTAAAGGTTCATTAGTTACGTGTGAGTCACGTATTGTCAGGAATGTAATTTTTTTTGTGTTGGTGTTTTCTTTGGATAAAGTATGTTGTTATTTAACGGCCTTTGTGGACAATATGTTGTTAGTCTAGCTGGCTAAGTATTGTAATTTCCTTTTATAACCACTTTGCAAACATATTTTTTTTGGCTATTCATTTTAAATGTCCTTTTTTTTTTTTTAAAGAGCCCCAAAAAATTGTAATACATGGTTGTATATTGAGCTGTTGGCCATGGAAAACTAAACACCTTGGACTATGTTTTTGTCTTTGGAAATGGTATCTCATTAGACTAGACACAAACAATGAAGCAACCCATTATTTTTTGTGTTATTGCTTTTAAAGTTTACTCATAATGGTAATCAGATGGCCACATCACAAAATGTTCCTGCTTACAAAATTAAACAATGTCAATAATGGTAATAAACACACACTTCACATTTTTACAGTACGAAAGCAAGCCACCCCTTCCAGGACACAAGCAACACTGGCAAGAGCTGTGGATGCTGGTGATACAGGTAAGCAAAAATTGGCAGCACTGAAAGTGGCCACAACAAAATTACCAAACATTCTAATGTTTGATTTATCCCATAGGAACTTCTAAATCACATAACAGTCCACAAAGATGTCCTTCACAGGGGTCTGGCAGCCACACGAACAGGCCTAGCAAGAGACGTCATCCTGATGTGGCACCAACACCAGCATTAAGCCCACCCCAACGTCATATCTCGACTGTGTTGCCTCAGAACACATTTTGGAGAGTCCTCAATCACGGGACCCACAATCCCCTCAGCTGTCTGGTGTGTCAAAGTCGAAAAATATTGTAGTACACACACCACGTACTAACAACACACACACATGCCCGCTGCGCGTGCACTTGTTCCGCCGTGCGTGCACATATCCGCAATTTGCGTATGATCGCTCCCGCGGTCCTGCGTGTGGTATGGCGGATTTACGGCGGAGTTTGTGAGCGCATAGAGGGTTATCAAAACATTACATATTTAATCCATATAGAGCACATTGTACACATAGCCCCCCAGCACCACATCAGCAAGTATCAACAGTTTAAATGATTCCAGGACTAAGGGATTCGCCTTTGTATGATAGGAAGGGACAGACTAAGGTTATAAGGTGATGTCTAGTATCCAGCTGTAGGGTATTTTAAGGGTAACATTCCGGTGTTGGTTAGAGGAAGATCGCATGTTCCTGCGTATAGTTATGTGCAGAAGTAGAATATAGATATAAACTGTATTTACTGTATATTATGTATGCGGCGGGAATCCAGAGGAGACCACCCACAAGAGCAGTTGAGAAAGACATCGCCCACCTTTTCAAATCAACCTATGACCTCTCCTGTAATGTAAAGATGCATCTCTGTGTCCAATGGACAAAGGGATTACAGTATCCATTGTATTGCTTTTGGAAGTAATGTATAAAAAGCCTGTTGCTGCCTGGCCGGTCAGAAGACTCTTAATGCTATCTACCTGATTAGCGGAGGAATGGACCAGGAAGCGCATGCGAATATTCTCACGTATGTACATTGACTGTAGCCATTTACTCTGTTGTATTGTAGTGTATAAATTGTATTGTTATCCCCTTCCAGATATATACGCTGAGGTGTCGGAGCCCAGTGTTTAACTACAAATCGGTGTTGTGTCCTCTTTTCCCTGCTAGGGTTTAAAGCGTATTACATTACCTAACTGTATAAGGTTTAAATGTGTATTGATAAGGTGTGTACGCTCTGCGGGTACTTTGTACCATCAGCGCTGCATAAGGTTTAAGGTGTAACATCATTACAGTGCTTTGCTGCATAAGGTTTAGAGTGTAATAATATCATTGCGTTGCATTACTAATAAGGTTTAAAGTATATCAAGAGTGTGTGCACGCTGTGTGTACTTTATACCCCCAGCGCAGCGTTTGTACGCTAAGTCCGTACACGGTACGGGACTCTGTATGCAAATAGCGTACAAAGTACGTAGAGTGCATATTAAGTCTAGCGGCCGCAGCGGCTCCATGGTAAAAGTGTGTTTAAAGGTATAGCTTTATGGTTTAAGATAATATCGACATTATCAATTGGGGGCATCGTCCGGTTTTTCCTCATACCCGCAGCCTAGCAGGTTAAAGCAGACTTTATCTATCAGCAAAGGGTGGAAGGGTATCCTACGTGAACCTTTTCCTGGCCGTAGAATACACTGGAAACCCTAAGTTATTGCTGATTAGATGGCATCTGCTCTGCATGGTTTGTAGGGATGCTGGTGGGACCCGTAAAGTTAATACGCAAAGCTATTCATTTTTTTTTTTAAAGGTCTGTGAATTTCTATTTTGGCGCCAAATGCGCACACAACACAAGCATACACCTGTACTTTGTATTTGTATACCTGATCACATTGTTGCCATAAGTACTGATTACTAGATTCATTTAGACCTGTACGGAGAAATTTGTTGCTATTTAGTTAAAATATAGAATAAATACTAAGGAAGTAAACGTAAAACACAAATACAGTCTGGCCTAGTTAAACAGGTTTATACAGAAAGAAACTGTGTTGTGTTAAGTAAACGATTATAGGTAATATCGCTTACATTTATAGAAGTGTGGGATTTGTACTATTGCGGACGTACGGTTTTTGTACACGTGTCTCGGACAAAGTTCGGGATTGCGTACGCAACGTAAAGACATACGCATGGTCACGTGTTTACGCAGCGTGCGTAAGGGTACGACCGCTAAGTACAAATTACACAATAGCATTGTTTAGTTTAGGGGCGGAACAGTAGCCACGCTACAATAGCACAAATTGCTCGGTTTCCAAAATTTAGTTTAAATAAAACCTTTTCTACTGTATTACCTCTGGGGAAAGCTATCAGTTAACAGGAAAGGATATTTTTCTGATCAGAAAACTATAGAGTGATAGTGTGGGCTGAAAAAGGTGTGAATGTATTGAACCCCGCTTGGTGAGCTTGGTGAACTCGGTGAAACTCGGTGAACTTGGTGAGCACGGTCTAGGTGAACACGTGCAACAGAGTGTGATAAAGCTTTGTGAAGTTGTTGTTTTCTTGGTATTACACTCCGGCTGTTTTGGAGCACAGTGTGAAGACTCCAGGGATCCTACAACTTATAGATAGCAAGTGTCTTTAAGCGGTACGATTGGACCGCACGGTTGTGTGAGCAATACGTGGCGCAACGTGATACGAAGTTTTGCATATTTGTGCGTAAATCTCGTCATCATACGCGTTGTGTAGAGCACATGCAAGCGTGATTTGTGTAAAAATTGTCTTTTAGGCAGATATTCACTGGGTACGGTAAGTTACTCCTAATGGCCCAGGGGATATAGGCCGAAGTAGGGCCTGCAATGGCTACACGTGCCTGCTAAATAGGGTGGATCCGTGGTACTTGGAGCAGAAGAAGTTAGTGGAAGAACTGTGAGGACTTCCACTGTTAGACTACTGTATTTGGAGCATTTTAGGAAAATTTTCACGTGTTAAAAGGGTCCACTATGGGAGCCAAGTGCACAACACAGGGACGTTCCTCAGTCAGGGTTCAGACAGCAGAATTGAGACCCAGGGGGTCAGCTCGGTTGGTAATGTGGGGGAAGTATGGTCCCCACACTGAGACCTTTTGTGATGAATGGACACGAATGATTGTGGGGGATAAAGCATCATTTCCTGGGATAGGTAGTTTTGATCCAGAGGTATTGCAGAATTTAAGGAGTAGGATATGTCTAATAAAATCCAGAAAACAAAGGATTAGACATACAGATTGTTTAAATTTATGGCAGCAAGAGGGCGATATGCAAAGGGAACTAGCTTACGCAGCAGGTTCCAAACCTAGCAGGAAAATGATGGCAACCGCACCACCACCACCACTGTATATTGTAGGGGAGAAAATGGCTACAGACAATGGCATATTGGTACCTGATAAGAGTATAGTTGATACATGTACTAATGCTAACCCTTGCAAGTTGTATCCCATTTTAAACTTTCCTCAGGACTGTGAGCAAGAAGATGAGCCCAGCACGATATCGGCACTCTCTCTAGCAGCCACCATACAGAACACTCAGGTGGGCACGGCCCAACCAGTAAGATCAGTTGTAAGACCCCCTAGTGGAGGGATAAGTGAGGTTGTGTCCACAGGTAGGTACGGTACCATACATTATGCAGAGACAATAGCACCTCAGATTGTGGAGTCAACTCAGAATGATGTCATTGAATTAAATCCTGTCAGGGTGATCGCAGTCCCCAATGGGAAGACTGACACTCAGGGAGTCACTCCCATCAGGAACATTGCTATGCATTGTCCTTGGTCCCGGACAGAATTGAGGACAATTATGTCTGAATTTCTCAATCCCAGAAAGGATCTAGCCGCATGCCAGAGGTTTATTAAAGAATTAGGTAACGCCACCGAACCCACAAACAAAGATTGGCGAACAGTGCTACGAGTATGTTTACCTTCCAATATTGACCCCGCAAAATTCATTACTGATTGTAAATTAGATGCAGAAGTACCTCTCACTGATGAGTACACTCAGGAGAATGTACGACAGATCAATCTGCAATTAGGAGTTAATTTCCCTACTGTTGTCAAATGGAATAAAATCTTTTCCATAAGACAAAAAGAAGGTGAAACGGCATCTGAATATTTCCACCGGGCACTGCAGGAAATGGCTAGATACACTGGGGTCGAGGACATTAAGGAAAATGTACATCACAGGGAGGTAGCTGTGTCAGTATTAATGGACGGGTTAAAAGAGACATTAAGAACAAGGGTACAAACCTCTCTACCTAACTGGAGAGGTATCTCGGTGGCTGCATTAAGAGAGTCCGCTATCGAGCACGATCGGAACGTCATTAAGCACAGGGAGTCACAGGGGGATAAGCTGATGACAGTAAGTATAAATGCCTTTACATCCAAACCACATCAGCCAAAACCCCAGACCCCTGATGGTAAGTCGCATGTAGTAGTATGCTATAACTGCCGGAAGGTTTAAATGTGTATTGATAAGGTGTGTACGCTCTGCGGGTACTTTGTACCATCAGCGCTGCATAAGGTTTAAGGTGTAACATCATTACAGTGCTTTGCTGCATAAGGTTTAGAGTGTAATAATATCATTGCGTTGCATTACTAATAAGGTTTAAAGTATATCAAGAGTGTGTGCACGCTGTGTGTACTTTATACCCCCAGCGCAGCGTTTGTACGCTAAGTCCGTACACGGTACGGGACTCTGTATGCAAATAGCGTACAAAGTACGTAGAGTGCATATTAAGTCTAGCGGCCGCAGCGGCTCCATGGTAAAAGTGTGTTTAAAGGTATAGCTTTATGGTTTAAGATAATATCGACATTATCAATTGGGGGCATCGTCCGGTTTTTCCTCATACCCGCAGCCTAGCAGGTTAAAGCAGACTTTATCTATCAGCAAAGGGTGGAAGGGTATCCTACGTGAACCTTTTCCTGGCCGTAGAATACACTGGAAACCCTAAGTTATTGCTGATTAGATGGCATCTGCTCTGCATGGTTTGTAGGGATGCTGGTGGGACCCGTAAAGTTAATACGCAAAGCTATTCATTTTTTTTTTTAAAGGTCTGTGAATTTCTATTTTGGCGCCAAATGCGCACACAACACAAGCATACACCTGTACTTTGTATTTGTATACCTGATCACATTGTTGCCATAAGTACTGATTACTAGATTCATTTAGACCTGTACGGAGAAATTTGTTGCTATTTAGTTAAAATATAGAATAAATACTAAGGAAGTAAACGTAAAACACAAATACAGTCTGGCCTAGTTAAACAGGTTTATACAGAAAGAAACTGTGTTGTGTTAAGTAAACGATTATAGGTAATATCGCTTACATTTATAGAAGTGTGGGATTTGTACTATTGCGGACGTACGGTTTTTGTACACGTGTCTCGGACAAAGTTCGGGATTGCGTACGCAACGTAAAGACATACGCATGGTCACGTGTTTACGCAGCGTGCGTAAGGGTACGACCGCTAAGTACAAATTACACAATAGCATTGTTTAGTTTAGGGGCGGAACAGTAGCCACGCTACAATAGCACAAATTGCTCGGTTTCCAAAATTTAGTTTAAATAAAACCTTTTCTACTGTATTACCTCTGGGGAAAGCTATCAGTTAACAGGAAAGGATATTTTTCTGATCAGAAAACTATAGAGTGATAGTGTGGGCTGAAAAAGGTGTGAATGTATTGAACCCCGCTTGGTGAGCTTGGTGAACTCGGTGAAACTCGGTGAACTTGGTGAGCACGGTCTAGGTGAACACGTGCAACAGAGTGTGATAAAGCTTTGTGAAGTTGTTGTTTTCTTGGTATTACACTCCGGCTGTTTTGGAGCACAGTGTGAAGACTCCAGGGATCCTACAACTTATAGATAGCAAGTGTCTTTAAGCGGTACGATTGGACCGCACGGTTGTGTGAGCAATACGTGGCGCAACGTGATACGAAGTTTTGCATATTTGTGCGTAAATCTCGTCATCATACGCGTTGTGTAGAGCACATGCAAGCGTGATTTGTGTAAAAATTGTCTTTTAGGCAGATATTCACTGGGTACGGTAAGTTACTCCTAATGGCCCAGGGGATATAGGCCGAAGTAGGGCCTGCAATGGCTACACGTGCCTGCTAAATAGGGTGGATCCGTGGTACTTGGAGCAGAAGAAGTTAGTGGAAGAACTGTGAGGACTTCCACTGTTAGACTACTGTATTTGGAGCATTTTAGGAAAATTTTCACGTGTTAAAAGGGTCCACTATGGGAGCCAAGTGCACAACACAGGGACGTTCCTCAGTCAGGGTTCAGACAGCAGAATTGAGACCCAGGGGGTCAGCTCGGTTGGTAATGTGGGGGAAGTATGGTCCCCACACTGAGACCTTTTGTGATGAATGGACACGAATGATTGTGGGGGATAAAGCATCATTTCCTGGGATAGGTAGTTTTGATCCAGAGGTATTGCAGAATTTAAGGAGTAGGATATGTCTAATAAAATCCAGAAAACAAAGGATTAGACATACAGATTGTTTAAATTTATGGCAGCAAGAGGGCGATATGCAAAGGGAACTAGCTTACGCAGCAGGTTCCAAACCTAGCAGGAAAATGATGGCAACCGCACCACCACCACCACTGTATATTGTAGGGGAGAAAATGGCTACAGACAATGGCATATTGGTACCTGATAAGAGTATAGTTGATACATGTACTAATGCTAACCCTTGCAAGTTGTATCCCATTTTAAACTTTCCTCAGGACTGTGAGCAAGAAGATGAGCCCAGCACGATATCGGCACTCTCTCTAGCAGCCACCATACAGAACACTCAGGTGGGCACGGCCCAACCAGTAAGATCAGTTGTAAGACCCCCTAGTGGAGGGATAGGTGAGGTTGTGTCCACAGGTAGGTACGGTACCATACATTATGCAGAGACAATAGCACCTCAGATTGTGGAGTCAACTCAGAATGATGTCATTGAATTAAATCCTGTCAGGGTGATCGCAGTCCCCAATGGGAAGACTGACACTCAGGGAGTCACTCCCATCAGGAACATTGCTATGCATTGTCCTTGGTCCCGGACAGAATTGAGGACAATTATGTCTGAATTTCTCAATCCCAGAAAGGATCTAGTCGCATGCCAGAGGTTTATTAAAGAATTAGGTAACGCCACCGAACCCACAAACAAAGATTGGCGAACAGTGCTACGAGTATGTTTACCTTCCAATATTGACCCCGCAAAATTCATTACTGATTGTAAATTAGATGCAGAAGTACCTCTCACTGATGAGTACACTCAGGAGAATGTACGACAGATCAATCTGCAATTAGGAGTTAATTTCCCTACTGTTGTCAAATGGAATAAAATCTTTTCCATAAGACAAAAAGAAGGTGAAACGGCATCTGAATATTTCCACCGGGCACTGCAGGAAATGGCTAGATACACTGGGGTCGAGGACATTAAGGAAAATGTACATCACAGGGAGGTAGCTGTGTCAGTATTAATGGACTGGTTAAAAGAGACATTAAGAACAAGGGTACAAACCTCTCTACCTAACTGGAGAGGTATCTCGGTGGCTGCATTAAGAGAGTCCGCTATCGAGCACGATCGGAACGTCATTAAGCACAGGGAGTCACAGGGGGATAAGCTGATGACAGTAAGTATAAATGCCTTTACATCCAAACCACATCAGCCAAAACCCCAGACCCCTGATGGTAAGTCGCATGTAGTAGTATGCTATAACTGCCGGAAGGAAGGACATTTTGCACGGAACTGCAGTTATAAAGGCACACATAAGGTATATCGACCCCCTAGACCAGGATATGAACCACATTATAATACACATGATAGGGATCAGGGATCGCATAGGAGAAGTTATGAGCCGCATGCAGGGGAAACAAGGAGGTACCCACCTAGGAGGGACTGGCAGACCTCTGAAAATTCTCAGCTACCCCCTCACATATTGTAGCTGCCAGCGCGCTGCGGAAGGGTCACAATATACAATAGGGGTTGGGCCACACCTGTAGTCTGCAGCCAGTGAAGTTGATTGCTAGCCTTGGTAGTGAAGCTGACGTCACAGTTGATATAGCTGGTAGATCACTACCTTTTCTTGTAAATACAGGGGCGGCCAGGTTAGTGTTAAATTCAACGGTAGGTATAAAAACCACGGGTAAAACAATTTCAGCAATGGGAGTAACAGGAGTAGTACAACACTACCCTTTGAGTAGACCTTCGGAGATTACGATAGGGCCTTTGCAGACCAAGAATTCCTTTTTGTTAGCTGCATCGGCTCCGACTAATCTACTGGGGAGAGATCTATTGTGTAAAATTGGGTGTGTCATATATTGTACTCCTGAGGGTGTCTTCTTGGATAAACCCGAGAATCACGTTCAGGAAGTGCAGGATATGTTAGACACCGCACAAAAGCTAATGTCACACTCTACTGGTATAGACAGGTGTCCATCCAAGGTGGAGGAAATGATCTCACAAATACCAAGATCCCTCTGGACCAAAGATGGACAAGACACTGGATTGATGGCGAATGTAGCTCCCGTAGTAGTGCAAATAAAAGATGGTAGGATAGCTCCAAAAATCCCACAGTATCCTCTGAAGCCAGAGGTGGAATTAGGAGTGTACCCAGTCATAGAGCGCTTGCTACAACAGGGCATCCTAGTTAGGACGTCCAGCACTGCCAATAGTCCCATCTTCCCTGTGAAAAAGAGTGGGGGGAGGGGTTACAGGCTAGTGCAGGATCTAAGAGGGATAAACAAAATAGTTGAGAGACAATTACCAGTAGTGCCAAATCCAGCTGTCATCCTCATGCAAATTCCCCCTACTGCAAAATGTTTCACTGTCATTGACCTCTGTTCTGCTTTCTTTTCTGTCCCTCTGCACCCTGACAGCCGATACCTGTTTGCATTCACATACAGGGGAGTACAGTACACCTGGACTCGCCTACCCCAAGGTTTCATTGACAGCCCAAGTATTTTCTCCTAGGCTCTGCATGACTGTTTACAATCTTTTCAACCTGAGAGCGGATCAGTATTAATACAATATGTAGATGACTTACTGCTGTGTTCTGATTCACTCGAATCGTCCTTGAAAGACACGAAACAGCTTCTGTTTCACCTTTCTAATACGGGACACAAGGTTTCAAAGGATAAGTTGCAGTTGTGCCAGACCAGGGTAAAATATTTGGGACATTGCTTGACGCAAGGCCTTAGACACCTTACCGCTGATAGAATACAGGCGATTCGCGACATGACTCTGCCACAAACCCAGCAACAGATCCGCACTTTTCTTGGAATGTGTGGGTACTGCCGAAACTGGATCCCAGGGTTCTCCATACTGGCTTTACCTTTGCAAGAAATGGTCTCTTCAAACAAACCAGATCGGATCTCGCACACAGATGAGTCCAAACTGGCATTTGAGAGACTCAAACAGTGCCTATCACAGGCACCTGCATTAGGCATGCCAGATTATGGAAAACCCTTTGAATTGTACGGTACGGAAAGTGCTGGGTGTGCGGCAGGTGTCCTAACCCAGAGACATGGTGATGCCAGCAGGCCGGTAGCTTACTACAGTGCACAGTTGGACACCGTAGCGCGGTCTCTCCCCACATGCTTGCGAAGTGTTGCAGCGATAGCTTTGCTAGTGAGTAAAAGCGAAGACGTAGTGTTAGGACACAACCTGACAGTCCATACGCCTCATGCAGTGTCAGCCTTACTGAACTCCGCTCAAACCAGACATGTCTCATCAGCGCGGTTTACAAGGTGGGAATTAGCACTAATGGCCCCTGTAAACATCACCATAAAGAGATGCAGCGCACTAAATCCTGCAACTTATCTACCGGGTGTGCCTGGACAGGCACAAAGGGTGGAGGATGAGAATGATGGTGAAGGAGGATTTAGTGCAGATACTGACATGCATGATTGTATGGAGTATCTGAACCAGACTTTCACAGCGAGACCTGACATTAGTGACAACCCACTGGAAGGCGTAGATTTTACTTTTTACACTGACGGCAGTTGCCACAGACAGACGGACTCGGGAGACTTGTGTACTGGATACGCAGTCGTAGATGACAGAGGTATCATAGAAGCTGAACCCCTGGGCCCACCGCACTCAGCACAAGTTGCTGAGCTGGTCTTCCTAACCAGAGCGTGTGAATTGGCCAAGGGTAAGTCACCCAATATATATACAGATTCTAGGTATGCCTTTGGAGTAGTGCATGATTTCGGGGCCCTATGGCGCCTCAGAAATGTAATGACGGCAGCTGGCACACCTGTAGCACATGCATCCTACAATAAAAGGCTTCTAACAGCGATACAAGAACCAGACAGAGTGGCTGTTATCAAGTGCAAAGCACATACTTACAACCAAGATCCAATCTCACTTGGTAACAGCCAGGCAGACGAAGCTACTAAATCAGCAGCCAGCATCCCCATACAAACAGATATCACATCACTGATGATATTCAACACCATCAACACACAAAAATTAAGTGAAATGCTAAATGTGTGTTCCCCACAGGAAAAGGCGGTTTGGAGGTCAAAGGGATATGGCCAGGAGTCCTCAGGACTCTGAACAGGTGGACAGGGTAATCCAGTGGCCCCTAGAGCATATCTTCCAAGCTTAGCTGAGGCGGCACACGGTCTGACTCATCTGGGTAAAGAGGGTATGTGTAAGCTGGTGAGAGCCTACTGGTGTGCACCAGGATTCTCTTCTCATGCGGGTAAGAGAGCAATGACATGTCTTATTTGCTTGAGGAAGAATATTGGAAAGTCAATACCAACAGAACCATCCCATATTCCACCGACAGACGGCCCTTTTCAGGTAATACAGATTGATTTATTACAGTTACCACCCTGTAGGAATTTAAAATATGTGTTAGTCTGTATTGATGTGTTTTCCAATTGGGTAGAAGCATTCCCTGCTGCCACAAATACTGCTACTTTCACTGCAAAGAAAATTGTGCAGGAATTTGTGTGTAGATATGGTATCCCTAGAATAATTGAAAGCGATAGGGGTACCCATTTTACAGGTGAAGTCTTTCAGGTTATGTGCAAACTGATGGGAATTAATAGCAAGCTGCACACTCCGTACCGCCCACAGGCGAGTGCGAAGGTGGAGAGAGTAAACAGCACTATTAAGAACAAGCTGAGCAAAGTGATGGCTGAAACTGGATTGTTGTGGCCAGAAGCTTTGCAACTAGTATTGTACAGCATCAGAACCACTCCCAGGTCCCCCCTTAACCTATCACCCTTTGAGATTCTTTTTGGTTGACAGCCCCATGTAATGATAGACCCCCAGGATGATTTGAAATGCAAGAACGAAGTGACTGTAAAATATTTGGTTAAGATGAGCCAGCAGCTGAGGAATCAAAACAAAAATCTAAAGCTGGTGATTCCTGACCTACCGAACAGTAATTGTCATGACATTGAACCTGGGGATTATGTAATGATTCGAAATTTTCTACGCTCAGGTTGCCTCATTGACAGGTGGGAAGGACCATACCAAGTCTTACTAACCAGCTCGACAGCATTAAAGGTTGTCGAAAGAGATACTTGGGTCCACTCGTCCCACTGTAAGAAGGTCGCTGACCCAGAGAGAACCCGTGACAAAGAGCAGAGTGTAGAGAACATCGTATCACTGGAGTGTCTGTTCCGGGAAGGTTGAGAGGCAGGACTGTTGAGACGGCACCTGAGCGCGGAGAACAACAAGACCAAGAGGCGGTTGTCGCACCAGTTTTTCTTTTTTTATTATTTTCTCCATCTCCCACTACCCTCCTTCTCTCCTTCCTTTTCCTACCCCTTCTTGTTTCCTTTCTCTTCCCTTAACAAGATGGACTTACCCCAAGAAACTGCATTCCGGGTTTTCATGTTAACCCTGTTGTTGAAAAATGGTTTGTCAGTTCCGCACTAGTTGTGTACAGTAAAGCCACAATTAAATATAAAGAAATCTGAAAATGACCAATATAAATGGTGCCAATATTTAAATCCTTTAGAGGCACCTTGTTTATTGGTGGTGCTCCCAAAAAAACTTTTGTAGATTAACTACATGTGAAGACAAAGAAAGACAAGACAAAAGAAATCCTTTTCGGGAGCACTCTTATTTGAAAATGGTAATGATAATTAATCAATATATGGTGAAATGATATGATGATGAATAATCTAAAACTAAACTTTTATTCTGTTACATTAAAATATCGACCTATATGGTCCAGACATATTTAAATATCTATTATTCAAAATAGAAAAGAGAAAGGTGAAATATAGATAAGATGAATAAGAGTGAGCAGATTAGAACTACCCCACCAGTGTTTTCACATGAAGATATAGGTGATCATCTTAATGATATCCACAGTGCCTGGTATTCCTAAGCGGTCCCCCTTCAAAGTACTAACCAGGTCTATCCTATCAGCTTCCGAGATAGAAGATCGGGCTACTCTCAGGATAGTACGACCTTGAATGATAAGGATGACATATGAAGGAAGAGAGAACCCACTTCTGCTGTCTGTACTCTGCCTGCTATACGTCACTGGATAAATTGGCCCCAAGCTTTTCCAGATGAGAGAGTGTTGGAAAAGAGAACCATCACCAGTTTTAGTTGCGGAAGATCATGAATTAGTTGGTCTGCTTCCACTTAGAATTAAGGCAGAAGGAAGAAGGGAGCACTTCTACTTTCTGTTGTGACAGCCAAATGTACGCTGGGAAGGGCAGAACCCTTGCCAGCACAGCTATCAACCAGATGAGAGAGTGCTGAAAAGAGATAAAGCTCTGATGAGTAATCAGAAATGTATAATTTGTTTGAAATAATTCATTCAAATGACATAATATAACTGATCTCCTCTTATTCTCCTATGTCAAGAGTGCATAAATACAGTGATTTTCATATATAGGAAATCAATTAATATTCGCACACTTTCTGATTAAATTATATCCTGAGCCTTTATCAATCAACATATGCTGGTGATTCAGATGAGGTATTTAGGCAGGGGTGGCATAGCGTGGTGATCTAACAAAATCATAAATATCTATGGTATCTTAAAAAATAGTTGTTGGCAGGAAGTTCCTAATCTCTCACATAAAGATATAAAAGAACAGTGTTGCAGAAAAATACTTCATCAGAAAGTCTGCAAAATCAGTTAGTTGTCACATGAAAATATAAGAGAAACAATGTTGCAGAAAGACTTCTCCAGCAATCAGTCTACAGGTATGGTCACTTAGTAAATTAACCTTGTAAGGCTTGTAACAATTCTGCAATCAGAAAAAGAACACTATCTCCTAGGCTTGTAACAATTTAACAATAAGGTGATCCCCAATACACATGATTACATGAACTCATTAGATGATATTTCATTGCTAAGAGTGCGTCATCAAGCTTTGCTACATTCAATGAAATTCCAAAAATTTGTTTATGTTCGTTATATTGTACAGTGCTGCACTAAGTGTATTACCAGACCTAACAATTTTAGTCATTTGTCAACACAAGGAGTACAGTTAATCGGCAAACTAATTAAAATTCATGCTGATTGATGTATTTAAACAAATGCATGGATGTCAAATATAACAAAAATAACAATAATAACAATAATAACAAACACACCTTGCTAGCACCAGAATACAAGGAACTCTGCTTTGAAATTTCATACGTATATTGAACTTATATCAGTTCAGTAATAAATAAACCACATGAATGGAAAAATAGTGTGCAACAAGTATATCGAATGTGACAGAGTATCACATAAGTATGCAACATATATAATTTTGCAACATGTATAATTTTAGATGAAATAAATGCACCTTTTTGATGCTTTCATTTTCGTGCATCGAGTGAGTACAACGTAAAGTAATCTAGACTAATGAGGATATCAGAAAATATATATGTTTTTTAGTGCAATTTAAGTATTAAATCATGCACAGGGGTGTAAGTATTGTGGCCCCTAGTAATAATCCTCAATTGATAGCATACAATGTGAAGGCAGGGGGGAGGGGGGGGAAGCGTAATGAGTATAGCCGTGAGTGGCAAATATGATTTCAAGATAATATTCAATTAATCACCACTCCAGCCAAATTAAAGTACCGGTCTGTCACCTTCACTTTCTAACCCGGCCCGCTCCTGCTTCCCCTAATGCACCTTCCACCATACATCGGGAATACATATACATGAATATCCTTGATAGTTATCCTCAGGTACCGGTGTGTGGTGTGGGGCAGGGAGGAGGGAACAATGGGGGGGGAAAGTTTTGAGGTGATACGGCCGTGACAGGGTTATGCAGGGTATTGCTGTGATATTTACCAATCGCCGCTCCAATAATTTTGGATGCCGGCGTTAGTCTGTCATCTCCGCAATTCGACTCGGCCCGCTCCTGCTTTCCCCCTCGCCTCACATGTGTGTCCTCACGGTAACGGTGCTGCGGCCGCCCGAAATCCAAAAGGGGCGTGGCCGTACGACGTCCCTTGATGACGTCAGTCCCTACGTACGTTTCACCAAACGTACGTGAACAAGCCCGTTTGGTGAAACGTACGTAGGGACTGACGTCATCAAGGGACGTCGTACGGCCACGCCCCTTTTGGATTTCGGGCGGCCGCAGCACCGTTACCGTGAGGACACACATGTGAGGCGAGGGGGAAAGCAGGAGCGGGCCGAGTCGAATTGCGGAGATGACAGACTAACGCCGGCATCCAAAATTATTGGAGCGGCGATTGGTAAATATCACAGCAATACCCTGCATAACCCTGTCACGGCCGTATCACCTCAAAACTTTCCCCCCCCATTGTTCCCTCCTCCCTGCCCCACACCACACACCGGTACCTGAGGATAACTATCAAGGATATTCATGTATATGTATTCCCGATGTATGGTGGAAGGTGCATTAGGGGAAGCAGGAGCGGGCCGGGTTAGAAAGTGAAGGTGACAGACCGGTACTTTAATTTGGCTGGAGTGGTGATCAATTGAATATTATCTTGAAATCATATTTGCCACTCACGGCTATACTCATTACGCTCCCCCCCCCCCTCCCCCCTGCCTTCACATTGTATGCTATCAATTGAGGATTATTACTAGGGGCCACAATACTTACACCCCTGTGCATGATTTAATACTTAAATTGCACTAAAAAACATATATATTTTCTGATATCCTCATTAGTCTAGATTACTTTACGTTGTACTCACTCGATGCACGAAAATGAAAGCATCAAAAAGGTGCATTTATTTCATCTAAAATTATACATGTTGCAAAATTATATATGTTGCATACTTATGTGATACTCTGTCACATTCGATATACTTGTTGCACACTATTTTTCTATTCATGTGGTTTATTTATTACTGAACTGATATAAGTTCAATATACGTATGAAATTTCAAAGCAGAGTTCCTTGTATTCTGGTGCTAGCAAGGTGTGTTTGTTATTATTGTTATTATTGTTATTTTTGTTATATTTGACATCCATGCATTTGTTTAAATACATCAATCAGCATGAATTTTAATTAGTTTGCCGTTTAACTGTACTCCTTGTGTTGACAAATGACTAAAATTGTTAGGTCTGGTAATACACTTAGTGCAGCACTGTACAATATAACGAACATAAACAAATTTTTGGAATTTCATTGAATGTAGCAAAGCTTGATGACGCACTCTTAGCAATGAAATATCAACTAATGAGTTCATGTAATCATGTGTATTGGGGATCACCTTATTGTTAAATTGTTACAAGCCTAGGAGATAGTGTTCTTTTTCTGATTGCAGAATTGTTACAAGCCTTACAAGGTTAATTTACTAAGTGACCATACCTGTAGACTGATTGCTGGAGAAGTCTTTCTGCAACATTGTTTCTCTTATATTTTCATGTGACAACTAACTGATTTTGCAGACTTTCTGATGAAGTATTTTTCTGCAACACTGTTCTTTTATATCTTTATGTGAGAGATTAGGAACTTCCTGCCAACAACTATTTTTTAAGATACCATAGATATTTATGATTTTGTTAGATCACCACGATATGCCACCCCTGCCTAAATACCTCATCTGAATCACCAGCATATGTTGATTGATAAAGGCTCAGGATATAATTTAATCAGAAAGTGTGTGAATATTAATTGATTTCCTATATATGAAAATCACTGTATTTATGCACTCTTGACATAGGAGAATAAGAGGAGATCAGTTATATTATGTCATTTGAATGAATTATTTCAAACAAATTATACATTTCTGATTACTCATCAGAGCTTTATCTCTTTTCAGCACTCTCTCATCTGGTTGATAGCTGTGCTGGCAAGGGTTCTGCCCTTCCCAGCGTACATTTGGCTGTCACAACAGAAAGTAGAAGTGCTCCCTTCTTCCTTCTGCCTTAATTCTAAGTGGAAGCAGACCAACTAATTCATCATCTTCCCCAACTAAAACTGGTGATTTTTCTCTTTTCCAACACTCTCTCATCTGGAAAAGCCTGGGGCCAATTTATCCAGTGACGTATAGCAGGCAGAGTACAGACAGCAGAAGTGGGTTCTCTCTTCCTTCATATGTCATCCTTATCATTCAAGGTCGTACTATCCTGAGAGTAGCCCGATCTTCTATCTCGGAAGCTGATAGGATAGACCTGGTTAGTACTTTGAAGGGGGACCGCTTAGGAATACCAGGCACTGTGGATATCATTAAGATGATCACCTATATCTTCACGTGAAAACACTGGTGGGGTAGTTCTAATCTGCTCACTCTTATTCATCTTATCTATATTTCACCTTTCTCTTTTCTATTTTGAATAATAGATATTTAAATATGTCTGGACCATATAGGTCGATATTTTAATGTAACAGAATAAAAGTTTAGTTTTAGATTATTCATCATCATATCATTTCACCATATATTGATTAATTATCATTACCATTTTCAAATAAGAGTGCTCCCGAAAAGGATTTCTTTTGTCTTGTCTTTCTTTTTCTTCACATGTAACCCTGTTGTTGACCAGAACAGTCTGTTTCGGTGAGAGTACCAGAGAGGTCGAGAAAGGATCTGGAATGGGTTCTGATGGCGAGGACGGATTTGTAGAATTCCAAGAGCAACACATCACTCAAGCAAAGGCGAGTATCAGAAAACGATCTGGTAGTCAGGGAGCTCGGAGGCACTGTGAAGGGTTATTTGCTGAGGAAAATTGCATTTGTAAGAATTGTGAGAACATAGTTGAGGATGGGTGCATCCAGAGATGTCAGTCCAGCCTTAATATCAACATGGACCGTCATCCATTGAGTGATTACCACTCACTAGTGGGTAAGGTTTTAAACCAAACAGAATGCTGGGTGTGCTCACAAGTACCTCAAGGTCAGAGCAAGTCAGGATTAGTACCGTACCCTTTAGCAATAGATGAGGTACTTGAATTACGGGGTGGGAGACCGGTGGACAAGAAATTTAATATTTCTAGGCCCCCTAGTTTGAAGCTCCACCAGTATCATGTAGATAGATCCTTATTATGCTTCAACATTTCCAATTTCCGAAAACCAGGAAATTGGGAGGTGACATGGAATAACCAGACCATGACCTTTTCGCATAGAGCTGATAGGATACCCATAGACTCTGAACTTGTACGCCAAATAGCCAACAGTGGAAGGTATTTCCGGTATAGGTATACTCGAGGAAGCAAGACCATGTGGGTTGGAGAAGTATCACCAGGGTACTGTGCTCATATCATCCAGCCTGATACTTGTACTGAACAGATGAGAGAACTAGGGATTGAGTTTTTCACTTGGAAAGTTTGTAATATGGTAATGACATATTCTGTCCCATATGTTCTCCCTGATGATGCCTATTTCATATGTGGGAGGAAGGCGTTTAAGTGGCTTGCCCCAAACTCAGAGGGATTGTGTTATGTTGGAAGAGTGTTGCCAGAGGTCATGACCATAACCCATGATAAGCTGAAAGACGTTCACCGCAGTGCTCAGGCTCCTTATACTCATACTCACTATGAACACATCGTCAAGAGACACCTCATAGAGAGGACAGAGCACGTAGCCTCTGATTTGATCCACGAATCCACCGGGATTCAATTCCTTCTCGCATTAGACATCACCCGTACCGCCAGAGGAATTATAAATTATAGGTATATACATGCGCTAGCGAACTTGATAGATAATATCACTTAGATGTATGACGACACCTTCAGGTATACGGGTAGGGAGTTGTAAGCTTACAAAACGGAACTGATCCAGCACAGGATGGTCCTTAATTATATCACAGCTGTGACGGGTGGGTACTGTGTCACTTTGGCAACTCAATATGGTGTGAAGTGCTGCACGTATATTACAAACAGCACTGATGACCCAACCGAGATCATCGATCAAAAGATGGACGATATCTTGCAGTTGAAGTGGGAGTTCCGAAGGAGACACAACCTTACCCTGACTGCTGTGAGTAATGAACTGACCGGCTGGGTCTTATGGTTGAACCCACGAAATTGGTTCTCAGGATTAGGAGAATGGGCTCAAAATGTTATTATGAGTGTAGGAAAGTTTCTCCTTTGTATCCTGGGAGTCGTCATAATTATTGGCTTGATATTTAGGTGTGTTCGAATTCTAACGTGGCGCAAGCACAGCACAAAATTGATGAGTTTAAGGAGCGGGGGCATTGTTACAGCAGCAGATTTAATTTATGACCCATCCATAGAGACAGTGTTATGATAAGGATTGCAAATGAATTCCATGACCTGTTTCTTTCACCCGTTTTTTCTTTGTCTCCCCCTTTGCCCAGATACATCGATCCGGAAAAGACATCGACTACACCCAAGAATGATTACGAAAATGTTATGTGAATGTATTTTTGATATGTGTCTTATCTTCATCTCTACAACCTTCAGTTAGTGACACACATAGTCGACAGGTGATATCCACATATACTAGCACTCACATATGTTCCCCCTCCATGTATCATCAACTAAATGTGCACCCCATTTGTTGGAACAAGAAGCGGAAAAGAGCTCGGTAGTGTTTGTTGGCCCACTTACAGACCCTTAATACGGGATAAGAAGGATTTAATGTATACTTCACAATACCTCGAAGCTTATCTAGAACATATACGGCACGATGATACATGCCCCTCAGACATGGATTCATACATACATGCTTTTACTATCCCACTAGGTCATACATTTCCCACCTACACCTCTCCTCCTACCATCCAATCATCTGTAGATATTGTATTGTATATTTTTCTGTTTAGTGTTTAGATAGTGGCAGTTATTGTTGACTGCCAAAGGGTGGACTGTCAAAGTCGAAAAATATTGTAGTACACACACCACGTACTAACAACACACACACATAAGGTGATGTCTAGTATCCAGCTGTAGGGTATTTTAAGGGTAACATTCCGGTGTTGGTTAGAGGAAGATCGCATGTTCCTGCGTATAGTTATGTGCAGAAGTAGAATATAGATATAAACTGTATTTACTGTATATTATGTATGCGGCGGGAATCCAGAGGAGACCACCCACAAGAGCAGTTGAGAAAGACATCGCCCACCTTTTCAAATCAACCTATGACCTCTCCTGTAATGTAAAGATGCATCTCTGTGTCCAATAGACAAAGGGATTACAGTATCCATTGTATTGCTTTTGGAAGTAATGTATAAAAAGCCTGTTGCTGCCTGGCCGGTCAGAAGACTCTTAACGCTATCTACCTGATTAGCCGAGGAATGGACCAGGAAGCGCATGCGAATATTCTCACGTATGTACATTGACTGTAGCCATTTACTCTGTTGTATTGTAGTGTATAAATTGTATTGTTATCCCCTTCCAGATATATACGCTGAGGTGTCGGAGCCCAGTGTTTAACTACAAATCGGTGTTGTGTCCTCTTTTCCCTGCTAGGGTTTAAAGCGTATTACATTACCTAACCGTATAAGGTTTAAATGTGTATTGATAAGGTGTGTACGCTCTGCGGGTACTTTGTACCGTCAGCACTGCATAAGGTTTAAGGTGTAACATCATTACAGTGCTTTGCTGCATAAGGTTTAGAGTGTAATAATATAATTGCGTTGCATTACTAATAAAGTTTAAAGTATATCAAGAGTGTGTGCGCGCTGTGTGTACTTTATACCCCCAGCGCGTTGTTTGTACGCTAAGTCCGTACACGGTACGGGACTCTGTACGCAAATAGAGTACAAAGTAAGTAGAGTGCATATTAAGTCTAGCGGCCGCAGCGGCTCCATGGTAAAAGTGTGTTTAAAGGTATAGCTTTATGGTTTAAGATAATATCGACATTATCAGGTGAGAAACCAAAACACAAACAAAATTAAACTTACTTACACACTGTTTTTGCACAAAAAATACACAACAGCAAAATTAACCACTAATCCTAGTACTGGTCCACAGCAGCAAGCACATGGCTTGCAAAATTAAAAGGTTCCAATCTCCTCTTTACAAATTGCGTAAATTTACAGTGTTCTCTTGCGCTTTACAGTAGTATTGTGTTTTCATTATTTTATAAAAAATACAACATTCTTGTTTGAGCCAGATTCACACCCTTTCACAATGGGTGAGTGTATTCATATTGTAATTTACTGTTTTCGATTTTAATGCAAGTACTATATGGCGGCTGTAAACTCTCTTTTTTTGGGGGGGGGGGGATAACTTTGTAGCTCTTTGTGTTTGTCAAGTAAGTGTGGGCTTTGTCAAACATGTGTACCGTTTTCTTGTAATTTTTCTTTTGGCCCATAAAAACCAACATAATTTGGCTTTTTGTTTGTCAATATGAGTATTGGTGCACATCCTCTTTTTATTTTGAAAAATGTTTGGCAAACAAGTCATTAAAGTTTCTGTCAAGAATTAAAACAACATAAGTAAAACAGTTCCTCAAATGTTGTCCCCTTAAACCCCATACAGAACCAGACATCATGCCCCGGGAACCCCAGCAGGGATCTGAAATACAGGTAACATACACCCTCCACCTGCAAGCAATAGACGTAAACCAACCTACCATGCCTCCGGAAATTACCCCGCCACCACAAATGTCACCACACCCCCAATTGAGCCAAACAATCCCCCAGCCACAACCTGACCCATCATTTTGGGAAAAGTACACAACAACAGGCACAGAATCATGAGTGCCTGTGCACACACACCCAATACCTGGCCAGTCTGCCCCATCATCTACCGAGACTGTGTAAAAACACAAGCAGGCTCAATGTCCAGCTATGCAGAGTCGCAAACAGTATGGAGCAGATGAGAGCAGATAACAGCCAACTTATTGTTACCTTTCAGCGCATAATGGATGAGCAACACCGCCATCAACAAGCCCTTATTCAGTTAATTCAAACCAATCAAATTATATCCGAAACCATGTCCCGCATCATAGATAACAACACAACAGCTCCAACACAACACAACAGCCACAACACTTACCGCAACCCTGGCCAACCTCAGTCAAAATATTAATTTGTTGGCAACACACCAACAAGGATCCAGCTCAGGGACCACCACACCTACCCAGACCTTAATTTCATCACCAGTTCGAAGATCAAGCAGAACCCGCTCCAATGTCCCAACCAAACCCACGTCAGGCACCAAAGAACACCCTAAGAAATAACCAACCCTGCAGCTGGAGCCACATTCTTCACAATCATATGACAACAACATTGCATTGTTGGAGAAGAAACCACATGTTGTACGGTAATAAATGTGACAAATGATTGATATGCAATGTGTTATTTGTAATTGACTGTCAGTGTAACAGGATCATTAATTGAGTCATCACACACATGTGTAGGGTAAATTATAGCATCATTAGTACCATGAAGGTTTCCATCATTACAGACATAATTATGTTCTAAATATTGTTTAAGCTTGTTGTTAAGCAATGTGTGTTAGGGTAATTGGCTGACATTTCTCAATGTCCATTATGTTGTGGTAATGAGCTTACAAATTGAATTCACAACTTCTAAAGAAACTCAACACAAAACAAACACAAACAAGAACCCCCAAAAAAGGTAGTTTGTTAGGGCATACTAATTTTTTTTTAGTAATGTGGCAAACAATAACTTACTATTTACTAAATAACCTTTATCAATACAAAACAAATAAATTCAAACATAGAGCTATATACAATTAGATAAGTAACTGATACCCAACAGTTAGGCATAAACACATATAAATCAAATAAACTACACTCAGCGGACTAGATCTAGAGTGAGCAAGAGCCACATTACTACTTAAAAACCATTTGTGTGCCTTAATTGTTTATAGACAAAACACACAGCCATATATACTTACCGCTAAAATGTGCCAAAATCAGGTCTTGCCTTACCTGCCTCCCTACATCTGTTTCTAACTCCTCTGCTTGCTGACTGTTTTCTTCATCATCATCAACATGTGGCAGATGTTGCTGCAAACACATGTTATGAAGAAAACAGCAGCAGAACACAATCCTAGTCACCTTTAAGGGACTATACAACAAAAGCCCGGCAGACTTACCAAGACACCGAAACCTTGATTTCAGTACACCAAAACATCGTTCTATCACATTCCGCGTAGACTTATGTGCATGATTGTAATTGTGTTCAGCAGGGGAATCAGGGACGGACAATGGAGTCAGAAGCCAAGAGTAGCAGCCATAACCCCCATCACCTGAAAAACAGAGATTGCCAACATTGTAAAATATGGATGGACAAACACAGTGCAAACACTTGTTGAGGTAAACCCAAAATAAAACTAAACACTTAGTACATACCCAGCAGCCAGCCATCCGGCATTTCTCCAGCCTCAAATTTATCAAAGAGGGATGACTGACTGAGGATGAAGGAGTCATGGCAACCGCCAGGGTAACCCGCAACAACACTCATAATTTTGAGATTTGCATCACAACCCACCTGGACATTAGTGGATTGGCCAAGATGTCTATTTATATAAATATATTGCCTGCCCCTAGGTGTTCTTAGCTCAACGTGTGTGCAATCTATGGCACCCAGCACATTTGGCATGCCAGCAAGCTCATAGAAAGCTACCCTGACTGCATGCCACTGAGACTTCTGGGTAGGGAAGCAGATAGAGGCATCTATGTGGGTATCCAATGCATCCAAAACCTGGGTGTACATTCCAAAATATAAGGTGAGTGTCTTAATCACTTTGTAAAAATATACTGTATAATGTAACATTACACAATACAAAACTGGGACATAGAGGAGTATGTATGGTTTTCCTCACCAGATTTAAGTATTTAGAAAAGGTGGGCTGTGAGATTCTTATTACGTCACCAGTCACAGCCTGAAAGCTGCCAGTAGCCATAAAGTGCAACACAGCCAGGAGTTTGTGCAGGCCTGAGGCAGAGCGAGAGCGTGCTGTCTCAGGGTCTAGGTCCAGTTTGACTAGGTCATACAGACGGAAAATGTTGTTTCTATTTAGCCGGAACATCTATATGACCAGGTCATTGGCCAATGCGTTTAAGTTTAAACGCCCCCTAAAAAAACGAGGCCTGCGCAGCCTCCGCGGCACCTGTACAACCTGCTGACCATGTTCAGTTTCCTGGCCCTGGTTTCTTGTAGCCTCATGTAGCAGTCTCAGGAATCCCACAGCAAAACAAAATTCACTGCTACATACCACAGCAGCCATTTCAGAGTGATTGATTTGACAAATGTGCTTGCCCACCTTTTAAAGGCCCCAAAATGCAGGTGTGATTAATGATGAAGTCGGAACACATGTAAACACGCTTCTCAAATGCAGGTCTACTTTTTTCCCGTGTTTTTATATGATTCGCATTTTTTCACGACCGCAAATGCACTTTCACGGTGGAAATGACAAATACGAATGATTAGTAAATGACCGAGTTCTATATCTAAACAGCCGTGTTTGACCGATGGTGTATTCATTCGTATTTGTGATCTCGGGCCACCAAAAAAATACGAATGCCCTCATTACTGCCGAGATTTGGGTTTAGTAAATTCCCAAGATGACACTTTGAAGAAAAAACACCAACTTGGTCAAACTCGGGAGCTTAGTAAATATACCCCCATGAGAGTGTGTGTGTGAGGTCACTAGGACCAATAGCTTCCATCCTTATCACAGTCTGATTAAGAACCAATGGGGCCCCTGGCTAGACAATGGTTTGGGCCCCCTTCTCTCTTCCGTGACAATGAATATACATAAACAGGTCGAATGTTACTAATAACATACATAGAGGGGATAGGTGCAAGTAAGGTAATTCCTATCCAGATACAGGATGATTTGCCACCAGCGGTCATCTGACGTGTAAGGATAGGAGTTAGTTAATGTTCTTATATGGGGGAAGATTTAATAAATCTTGTAGAGAAACAAAGCACCAACTAATCAGCTCCTAACTGTCATTTTGTTCAAACACAGCCTGTAACATGGCAATTAGGAGCTGATTAACTGGTACTTTATCTGGTCCCAAGGCTTAGTACATCTCCCCATATAGAGAAATTAGATGCTTTTTGGATAAGGGACAGTTGTGTTCTCCCAAGTGGTCAGCAATCACATCATACTGATGGCTGTATAACGTGAAAACAGGAAAACAATTTTTTTTACATAGTTACATAGTCAGTGAGGTTGAAAAGAGGCAAAATGCCCATCGGGTTCAACCTGTATTCTGCGTTCATCTGTTCATATTATACTGTGCATGCCGAAGTAATGGTTTAGTACTGATTTACAGCAATGATTCCAACCACTCCCAGAATATTAATGTCAATATGCTAAATGCTAAAGCCCTTGATACGTTTTCCTGTTAGAAATTTGTCCAATCCGTTTTTAAATGCAATTACAGAGTCTACCATTACTACCTTCTCCGGCAGTGAGTTCCAAATCTTTATTCCCCTTACGGAGAAGAACCCTTTCCTACGTTGTGTACGGAATTTTCTCTCTTCTAGCCTCAGTGAGTGCCCACGCGTCTTATACAGAGTTCTTTTAATAAACAAATCCGCTGCTAACTCCTTGTAGTGACCCTTTACATATTTGAAGATATTAATAATGTCTCCTCTTAGTCTCTTTTCTAGTGAATACAGGTTTAATTTAGTAAGCCTCTCCTCATATTCCAGTGTCTCTAACCCTTTAATCTATTTAGTAGTTCGTCTTTGAACTCTTTCTAATTCCCCGATATCCTTTTTGTAATATGGGGCCCAGAACTGAACACAATATTCCAGGTGTGGGCGTACCAATGATTTGTACAACAGCAGAATTACATCCTCATCCCTGGTCTCAATGCCCCGATTAATGCACGCAAGCACTTTACTTGCCTTCTTTGCTGCAGTTTGACATTGTGTACTGTTACTAAGCCTATGGTCTATGAGCACCCCCAAATCTTTTTCCACCATAGTTACCCCTAGATTTTCTCCATCTAGAGTGTAGGATGCAAGTGTGTTTTTTGTCCCAAAATGCACAACTGCATTTTTCTATGTTGAACCTCATTTTCCATTTAGATGCCCAGAATTCCAGTTTAACTAAGTCATTCTGTAGAGACTCCACATCGGTTTATGAGTTAATTACCTTACACAGTTTAGTGTCGTCTGCAAAGATTGACACTGTGCTTTCCAGGCCTATTCCTAGATCATTGATAAATAGAATGAACAGCAGTGAGCCAAGAACGGACCCTTGTGGTATTCCGCTGACTACTGGTGCCCAGCTGGAGAACATCCCATTGACCACTACTCGTTGTACCCTGTTATCCAGCCAATTACCTATCCATGTACAAATAGTATTTCCTAGGCCAAGTTCCCTTAATTTGTGTACCAGTCTCCTATGTGGCACTGTATCGAAAGCTTTTGCAAAATCTAAGTAAACCACGCCCACTGCTTTTCCATGGTCAAGATTTTTGCTCACTTCCTTGTAGAAGCTAATTAAGTTGGTTTGACATGATCTGTTCCTTACAAACCCATGCTGACTTTTAGTAATAAACTTAGATGCCTGTAGGTGCTCCTCTATGCTATCCCTCAAAATGCCTTCTAATATTTTACCCACTATAGAGGTTAAACTACTAACTGCTCTATAGTTTCAAGGATTATTTTTAGTTCCCTTTTTAAATAAAGGCACTACCTCAGCTATGCGCCAATCCTTTGGTACCATGCCTGATCTAATCGAACTATTGAAAATCAGGTATAGGGGTTTTGCTAGCTGTGTCCTAAGCTCCATAATAACCCTAGGATGGAAACCGTCTGGGCCTGGTGATTTATTAATCTTTATCTTGCTTAGCCTCTCCAGGACTACTTCCTCACTTAAACAGGTATCTAGCCAAGAGTCATTACCTTCACTATCGTTAAGCACTACTGTCACCTGTGCATCCTCCCTGGTGAATACTGACAAAAAAAAATTGTTCAATATTTCTACTTTTAATTTGTCATCGTTTGTCAATGATCCCAATTCATCTTCTAATGGGCCCACGTTCTCCTTCTTCGACCTTTTGCTGTTTATATATTTATAAAACTTTTTAGGATTGGTTATACTCTCTATAGTGATTTGCTTTTCGTTTGCAATTTTAGCAGCTCTACTTACTTTTTTCATCTTTTATTGCATTCCTTGTAAAACTGGAATGACTCCTCCCCTCCATTAGATTTAAAGGTTTTAAAAGCATGCCTCTTATTAGCCATTGCTTCTTTGACCTCCTTATTAAGCCACATTGGTTTGTGCTTAATACTCCTGCGTTTACTGCTCATTGGAATGAATTTGTGAATATTGCTTTCAAGCAACCCTTTTAAAGCATCCCACATTTCCGAAGTGTTCTTGCCATGAAACAACTCTTCCCAGTCAATGCCGTTTAGTGCCCGTCTCAGCATATTGAAGTTAGCTTTTCTAAAGTTGAATGTTTTGGTTGCTCCCTTATAGCTATTTTTCTTGAAACTGATGTCAAAAGTGATCATATAGCGATTGCTTTTTCCCAAGGTCTCCCCAACTTTAATGTTTGATATAATGTCCACATTATTGGTAATAACTAGGTCCAGAATAGATTTACCTCTAGTTGGGTCCTCGACTAATTGAGTCAGGAATTGATCCTTCAATGTATTTAAAAACCTGCTGCTCCTAGTTTTTAAACACGAATCGTTCCTCCAGTTTATATCAGGATAGTTAAAGTCTCCTAACACTAGGATGTCCCCCATTCCTACTGCTTTTTCTATTTGCTGTAAGAGTTGTTCCTCCTCATGTATGCTGATATCCGGTTGCTTGTAACACGTGCCAATGACTAGTTTGCTTCAGTGCCCTCACTTGTGATCTCAACCCATAGCGACTCCACGTTATCTTCAATCCCCTTGTAGATAGTATCTATTATGCATGGTTTAAGAGATGGTTTAACGAAGAGACATATCCCTCCTCCCATTTTGGTAGCCCTATCCCTCCTGAAAAGAGAATAACCCTCCAAAAACGCAACCCAGACGTGGGAGTCGTCCCACCATGTTTCCGTAATACCTATAATATCGTATTGGAATTTTGATACAAGACACTCCAATTCTCCCATGCTTGCATTCGCAAGCATACATTTTAGCTTAGTGTTTCCCTTGATGGTTTGTTTTAAAGGTATCTTTTCTATATTTAGATGTGTCCTTCTAGAATTACTCTTACCTATTGTTAATCTCCTCCCTCCATTACCACCCCCATCATATTTAATACCTCCTTCCTCTCTACTAGCACTATTTGATGTAATAAGTCTTTCTAAGTCCCGCCCCCTGCTGCTAGTATCTTCCTTTATGCTTTGGACATCCTTTTCTATATTCCGTATTGTTGTGGAATATTCATCCGTAGGTAATTGCAGTGTAACACAATAAACACAGTCGTTCATTACAGATTAGTCTTGTTACTCATTTGTCTGTCCATTGTCACATTGGGGGTAATTCAGAGTTGATCGCAGCAGCAAATTTGTTAGCAGATGGCCAAAACCATGTGCACTGCAGGGGAGGCAGATGTAACATGTGCAGAGAGAGTTAGATTTGGGTGGGTTATATTGTTTCTCTGCAGGGTAAATACTGTCTGCTTTATTTTTACACTACAATTTAGATTTCAGTATGAACACACCCCACCCAAAGCTAACTCTCTCTGCACATGTTATATCTACCCCCCCTGCAGTGTACATGGGGCCTAATTCAGACCTGATCGCTCGCTAGGGTTTTTTTGCAGTCCAGTGTTTGCATAGTCGCCGCCCACCAGGGATTGTGTTTTAGCTGTGCAAGTGTGTGATCGCGTGTGCAGCTGAGCGGTACAAAAAGAGTTTGTGCAGTGTCTGAGTATCCCAGGGCTTACTCAGTCGCTGCGATCACTTCAGCCTGTCTGGGCAAGGAACTGAAGTCAGACACCCACCCTGCAAACGGTTGGACATGCCTGCGTTTTTCCAACCACTCCAAGAAAATGGCCAGTTGCCAACCACAAATGCCTTCTTCCTGTCAATCTCCTTGCGAACAGCCGTGCGAAGGGATTCTTCGCACAAACCTATTGCAGAGCGGCGATCAGCTTTGTACACGTTCAACGCGCCTGCACATTGCGGTGCATATGCATGCACAGTTCTGACCTGATTACAGCGGTGCAAAAACCGCAGCCTAGCGATCAGGTCTGAATTACCCCCATAGTTTTGCCCAACTGCTAACAAATTTGCTGCTGCGATCAACTCTGAATTAGGCACCCTATTCCCATATCAATGACTATTTTCACTAAAAGTTTTTTTCCGCTGAATCCCGCTTCCCATGTCCTAACTGGTCTCCCTACCAAATCTGGCAACATTCTTGTTCTCTGATCAAGCTGGATCTGGCTTTTTCTATATATTTAGTATGGATCCAGCTTTTTTAACATATTTAGGTCTGGACGTAATGAAGTCCGAGTTCGGCGGTCATGCTTGATGCGGGCCGAAGGTGGACGTGTTTTGTTTTTAAAGGGACAATCAAGTACAAGGTTAAACCATGCCTTTAACAGGATTGCCCTTTAAAAAAATAAAAAATGAACAAATGCAGCCGGCATCCCACACGGCCTCCGAACTCGAACTTCATTTCATCCCGGCCTTAGTATGGATCATTCTGCAATAAATCACACATTTAGTTTAATGCAATTTATCATATCATAAAGCAAATTAGGGGAAAAACAAAGGTCCTCATTCCGAGTTGTTCGCTCGCTAGCTGCTTTTAGCAGCATTGCAAACGCTAGGCCGCCGCCCTCTGGGAGTGTATCTTAGCTTAGCAGAATAGCGAACGAAAGATTAGCAGAACTGCTACTAAATAATTATTTGCAGTTTCTGAGTAGCTCCAGACCTACTCCTAGATTGCGATCAGCTCAGTCCGTTTAGTTCCTGGTTTGACGTCACAAACATGCCCTGCGTTCGGCCAGCCACTCCCCCGTTTCTCCAGACACTCCTGCGTTTTTCCCTGACACGCCTGCGTTTTTTAGCACACTCCCGAAAAACGCTGAGTTACCACCCAGAAACGCCCCTTTCCTGTCAATCATTTACCGATCAGCAGAGCGACTGAAAAGCGCCGCAGGATCCACAGCAAATCTGCTAAGTTTTTAGTTAAATAACTAAGCGCATGCGCCCTGCGTGCCTTGCGCATGCGCAATTAGCAACAAATTGCAGCATAGCGAAAAGCAGCAACGAGCGAACAACTCGGAATGACCCCCAAAATTAGATCAATTTGTTGCAGCTGTCGGGAAATAACACATGCACTTTGCTGCAAGCTCGTATAACATTAGCCTTGTAATGTACAGGATGACCACCTCACCACTCAGTGGCTTATGGAATAGGTCACAAGATGAAGGAACTGGAGTGACTCTGACGAGACTGCTCAGAGCACAGATTTGCACATTCAGGCGGTGCCTATGTCAGTTCCAAGAAGAACACGGCACCTTGGAGGGGGAAGGTGTGGCGCTTGCGGTCTGGTCTTCTGCATTAACAATTATTTCACTTGTGATTCTGTGCAGAAGCATAGGAAAACATGAACTGTTCTGGGTCCTGAGGACAGAGTTTGAGAAACTGTGCTACAGGCTATAGGCAGGGGGCGCTTTAAGAGAGGAGGTGGACCATGTGCTGCCTCCTCCGTTCGTGCCCTCTCCTCTCTGCTGGCACTAGAGGGCTCAGACTCTACTGCAGATCACAAGGAGAATGGCGCGGTGGTCATTTTCCCAGTGATTTCTCTACTGAACATGCGCAGAACTGGTGCAGCGGCCATTTTCACGGTGATTCCAGAGCGCTGCTGATTTCAGCGCCGGCGTCTGGAGGGGCAAGTATTTAAGAAATGGGTGCAGCTTGTGTGGTGGGGGCCCCCTCTGGACACACACTGACTGCACCCATTATAGATATACCAGTGGCTACAGGAGGGAAGTTTAGGGTAAGGCACGGGGGGGGGGGGGGGGGGGGTTGTAAGGGGGGCAGAGCACAGTCATCACAATGTGGGGTGGTAGAGGCCAGGTGTCATCCTTCCAGGTGGTGAAACCAAGATGCAGCCTCCTCCACAGTGACAGGAGCTGAGTGCTGCAGTATGACTTTATACTGCAGCACTCAGCTCCTGTGACTGAGAAGGTCAGTGCAGATATTACAGTAGACTCTGGGGGAAGCCCAGCATCTTTCTGTGAGGACTCCTCCCCACAGTGATGCATATGGGGGCTTCAGTGAGGCCATGCTCCTAGCCACAAAGCCACACCCCCTGTATGACTACATTTGCCTTTGTTTGGTTCAAACTTTGAAGTGTTTTTTTACATAGAATTAATGTAGGGATCCTTTAGATTCTCAATTCTTTAGCAATAATATCTATTATGAAATAGTTTTACAAAGTGGTGATATCCCACCATTGATTGATTCAGTTTTAAGATACTTTTTTTTCCATTTGTAAATATTGAGCCTGATTCAGAAATGTATTTAAATCTGATATTTAAGTAAAACTCTGATGTGTTCTGGTCCTGCATCATCATTTGCAGTGTCCCCAAAGCAGCAGCATGATTGAAATGTTGCCGGCGTTTGGGGACGGCAATGCACAGAAAGAAGTGGCTGCGTCCTTGGATGCCATTTCACTGTCCCCACCTGCGTGATTTTGCATTCTCGGGTGGCACTTAGATGTCCAAGGTTCATGCAGTTGATCCGATGCGGCATATTCAGGTGCCCAGTGGATCAGAGAATATCTGGGAGTGTCAATTGGTAATTAATAGAGATGTGCGGCTGGCACTTTTCGTGTTTTCTGGTTTGGTTTTGGTTCTAATTCCAATTTCGTGTTTTGGTTTTGGCTTGGTTTTGCCAAAACCACCCTTTCGTGTTTTGGTTTTGGTTTTGGATCTGGATGATTTTTGAAAAAAACATAAAAACAGCTAAAATCGCAGAATTTGGGGGTAATTTTGCTCCTACGGTATTATTAACCTCAATAACAATAATTTCCACTCATTTCCAGTCTATTCTGAACACCTCACACCTCACAATATTGTTTTTAGGCCAAAAGGTTGCACCGAGGTTGCTGGATGACTAAGCTAAGCGACACAAGTGGACAACACAAACACCTGGCCCATCTAGGAGTGGCACTGCAGTGTCAGACAGGAGTGCAGATTTAAAAAATAGGCCCTAAATAGCAGATGATGCAAAGAAGAAAAAGAGGTGTAATGAGGTAGCTGGATGACTAAGCTAAGCGACACAAGTGTGCGGCACAAACACCTGGCCCATCTAGGAGTGGCACTGCAGTGGCAGACAGGATGGCAGATTTAAAAATAGGCCCAACAGCACATGATACAAAGAAGAAAAAGAGGTGCAATGAGGTAGCTGGATGACTAAGCTAAGCGACACAAGTGTGCGGTACAAACACCTGGCCCATCTGGGAGTGGCACTGCAGTTACAGACAGGATGCCACTTAAAAAACTAGTCCCCAAACAGCACATGATGCAAAGAAGAAAAAGAGGTGCAAGATGGAATTGTTCTTGGGCCCTCCCACCCACCCTTATGTTGTATAAACAGGACATGCACACTTTAACAAACCAATCATTTCAGCGACAGGGTCTGCCACACGAGTGTGGCTGAAATTACTGGTTTGTTTGGGCCCCCACCAAAAAAGAAGCAATCAATCTCTCCTTGCACAAACTGGCTCTACAGAGGCAAGATGTCCACCTCATCCTCATCCTCCGATTCCTCACCCTTTTCACTGTGTACATCCTCCTCCTCACAGATTATTAATTCGTCCCCACTGGAATCCACCATAACAGGTCCCTGTGTACTTTCTGGAGGCAATTGCTGGTAAAGGTCTTCCCGGAGGAATTTATAATTCATTTTGATGAACATCATCTTTTCCACATTTTGTGGAAGTAACCTCCTACGCCGATCGCTGACAAGGTTACCGCCTGCACTAAACACTCTTTCGGAGTACACACTGGAGGGGGGCAATTTAGGTAAAATAAAGCCAGTTTGTGCAAGGGCATCCAAATTGCCTCTTTTTCCAGCCAGTATACAGATGGGGCCACAGTTATCTTGACTAGTTTTCTGCGACTAGGCACAACATGACTTATTAGCATAAACCCTTCATCTATTGTTCTCAACTGCAATACAATACAAAGAACAATACAGCAGGGGATTAAGTCATTACAGCAGGGTATTAAGTCCGACTGGCCAGTCACAGTTAATCCTATTAAATGACAAGATAAATGTGGACCCATCTGTACATACGGACTGTCTGACATGCCTACTTGGATGCTGTCACTCATATAATCCTCCACCATTCTTTCAATGGTGACAGAATCATATGCAATGACAGTAGACATGTCAGTAATCGTTGGCAGGTCCTTCAGTCCGAACCAGATGTCAACATTCGCTCCTGACTGCCCTGCATCACCGCCAGCGGGTGGGCTAGAAAATCTTATCCTTTTCCTTGCAGCCCCAGTGGCAGGAGAAATTGAAGGAGGAGCTGTTGACGGGTCACGTTTCGCTTGAGTTGACAATTTACTCACCAGCAGGTCTTTGCACCTCTGCACACTTGTGTCTGCCGGAAAGAGAGATACAAAATAGGCTTTAAACCTAGGATCGAGCACGGTGGCCAAAATGTAGTGCACTGATTTCAACAGATTGACCACCCTTGAATCCTGGCAAAGCGAATGAAGGACTCCATCTATAAGTCCCACATACTTTGCGGAATCGCTCCGTCTGAGCTCCTTCTTCAATTTCTCCAGCTGCTTCTGCAAAAGCCTGATGAAGGGAATAACCTGAATCAAGTTGGCAGTGTCTGAACTGACTTCACGTGTGGCAAGTTCGAAGGGTTGGAGAACCTTGCGCAAGATGGAAATCATTTCTCCACTGCGCTTGAGTCAGGTGCATTACCCCTCCTTTGCCTATATCGTAGGTGGATGTATAGGCTTGAATGGCCTTTTGCTGCTCCTCCATCCTCTGAAGCATATAGAGCAGTGGTGGCCAATGCGTGGCTCTTGAGCAGCATGCGGCTCTTTCTTCATTCAAATGTGGCTCCCAACACTCAAAGCCACGTGACCACAAGAGATCTGTAAACCGCTACACTCCAACCAGACATGCAGCAGCACTACGTAGACTGAGAACTGAGGGAGCCAAATACACACGGGGGAGCTGGCTGGAGTGACACAGGCGGGTGCTGGCTGGAGTGACACAGGAGGGTGCTGATTGGAGTGACACAGGAGGGTGCTGACTGGAGTGACACAGGCGGGTTCTGGCTGGAGTGATACAGGAGGGTGCTGACTGGAGTGACACAGGCGGGTGCTGGCTGGAGCGACACAGGCGGGTGCTGGCTGGAGTGACACAGGAGGGTGCTGGCTGGAGTGACACAGGAGGGTGCTGACTGGAGTGACACAGGCGGGTGCAGGCTGGAGTGACACAGGCGGGTGCTGGCTGGAGTGACACATGGGGGAACTGAAGTGTATTATGTGAATCTGGCTTTTCAATATATTTTATGCGGATCTGGCTTTTTAAATTATCTGATGTAGAAGTGGCTTTTTCATTGTATTTTATGTTGGATCTGGCTTTTTCATTGTATTTTATACCAGGGGCGTGGCCTAGCAGGCACAAGGTCACACCCCATTATTGCAAGTTCGCCTTCAGCTCGAAGTCGGCTCTTTGACGTACTTAACAAGATTTCTTGGCTCTTTGTCTGTGACTGGTTGGCCACCCCTGATATAGAGTGTTGAATTTCACCTTGTTACCACCTCTTGCTTCTGGTAAAGCAGGGTAGGTTCAGGCGTGTTTGCTGGCGCTCCAGCCTTTGGCACGTGGTGGCTGAATGCCGAAAGTGGCCCGCAATTTTTCGGGCCACCAACTGCATCTCCTGCACACCCCTGTAATTTAAAAAAAAATTCTGCACCACCAAATTAATTGTATGTGCAAAACATGGGACATGCTGGAATTTGCCCGGATGTAATGCACGCACAATATTGGTGGCGTTGTCTGATATCACAAATCCCTAGGAGAGTCCAACTGGGATAAGCCATTCTGCAATGATGTTCCTTAGTTTCCGTAAGAGGTTGTCAGCTGTGTGCCTCTTACGGAAAGCGGGGATACATAGCGTAGCCTGCCTAGGAACGAGCTGGCGTTTGCGAGATGCTACTACTGGTGCCGCTGCTGTTGTTGCTGCGGGAGGCCATACATCTACCCAGTGGGCTGTTACAGTCATATAGTCCTTAGTCTGCCCTGTTCCACTTGTCCACATGTTCGTGGTTAAGTGGACACTGGATACAACCGCATTTTGTAGGACACTAGTGACTCTTTTTCTGACGTCTGTGTACATTCTTGGTATCGCCTGCCTAGAGAAGTGGAACCTAGATGGGATTTGATACCATGGACACAGTACCTCAAACAATTCTCTAAGTCCCACTGAACTAATGGCGGATACCGGACGCACGTCTAACACCAACATAGCTGTCAAGGCCTCAGTTATCCGCTTTGCAAAAGGATGACTGCTGTCATATTTCATCTTCCTCACATAGGACTGTTGGACAGTCAATTGCTTATTGGAAGTAGTACAAGTGGTCTTCCGACTTCCCCTCTGGGATGATGATTGACTCCCAGCAGCAACAACAGCAGCAGCAGCAACAGCAGGCGCACAACTCAAAGATCCTTTAGAGGAATCCAGGTTAGGTGAGGAATCCTCAGTTTTGACAGTGACATGGCCTGCAGGACTACTGACGTTCCTGACTGAGAAGGAAGTTGACGTTGAGGGAGTTGGTGGTGTGGGTTGCAGGAGCTTGGGTACAGGAGGAAGAAGGGATTTAGGTGTCAGTGGACTGCTTATGCTCTTACCCAAAGTTTCACAACTAGACACTGACTTATGATGAATGCGCAGCAATGGCGTATAAGGGAGGATGTTCCTAGGTGGTTAACATCCTTACCCCTTCTTATTACAGATTGACAACAGATGGCTTGACACCTGTTGTCCGGATTTGTGGAGAAATAAATCCACACTGAAGAGGTGGCTTTTTTGGTAGTTTGCAAAGGCATCACAATGGGCTTCTTCATCCCATGGACAACAGGTGTCTCCCCCGGTGCCTGACTTAAACAAACCACATCACCATCAGATTCCTCATCGTCAACTTCCTCCTCAGCACCAGCAACACCCATATCCTCATCCTGGTGTACTTCAACAGTGACATCTTCAATTTCAATACAGGTTGAGTCTCCCTTATCCAAAATGCTTGGGACCAGAGGTACTTTGGATATGGGATTTTTCCGTATTTTGGAATAATTGCATACCATAATGAGATATCATGGTGATGGGACCTAAATCTAAGCACAGAATGCATTTATGTTACATATACACCTTATACACACAGCCTGAAGGTCATTTTAGCCAATATTTTTTATAACTTTGTGCATTAAACAAAGTGTGTGTACATTCACACAATTCATTTATGTTTCATATACACCTTATACACACAGCCTGAAGGTAATTTAATACAATATTTTTAATAACTTTGTGTATTAAACAAAGTTTGTGTACATTGAGACATCAAAAAACAAAGGTTTCACTATTTCACTCTCACTCAAAAAAGTCCGTATTTCGGAATATTCCGTATTTCGGAATATATGGATATGGGATACTCAACCTGTATCAGGAACTGGACTGTGGGTGCTCCTTCCAGCACTTGCAGGGGGCGTGCAAATGGTGGAAGGAGCCACCTCTTCCCATCCAGTGTTGGGAAGGTCAGGCATCGCAACCGCCAACACATTTGGACTCTCCTTGGGGATTTGTGATACCATCTCAGAACGCACAGTTCTTTCGTGTGCTCTTTCCAGCTTAGCTCTTTTAATTTTTCTAGCGGGAGGATGAGGGCTTCCATCGTCATGTGAAGCTGAACCACTAGTCATGAACATGGGCCAGGGCCTCAGCCGCTCCTTGCCACTCCGTGTTGTAAATGGCATATTGGCAAATTTATGTTTCTCTTCAGGCCATTTAAATTTCTTTTTTTGGGTCTTTTTACTGAACTTTGGCTTTTGGAATTTTACATGCCCGCTACTATCACAATGGGCCTCGGCCTTGGCAGACGACGTTGATGGTATTTCATTGTCTATATCATGGTTAGTGGTAGCAGCTTCAGCACTAGGAGGAAGTGGTCCTTGATTTTATCCTACAGCACAGGACAGCACCACTGAATTTATATGGCAGTACCAGTGGACTGGATTTATACGGAATTATATGGATTTATATGGAATTATACGGCAGGATAACTGGAATTATACAGCAGTATTCTGAGAATTATACGGCAATATCACAGGAATTATACGCCAATGTCACAGGAATTATATGCCAGTATCACGGGTATTATATGGCAGTATCACAGGAATTATATGCCAATATTCCGAGAATTATACAGCAATGTCACAGGAATTATATGCCAGTATTCCGAGAATTATACGGCAATGTCACAGGAATTATACGCCAGTATTCCGAGAATTATATGGCAATATCACAGGAATTATACGGCAATGTCACAGGAATTATACGCCAGTATATTATAGGCCAGTATCACGGGAATTATATGACAGTATCACAGGAATTATATGCCAATATTACGGGAATTATATGGCAGTATCACAGGATTTATATGCCAGGATTCCGAGAATTTACGGCAATATCATAGGAATTATACACCAGTATTCCGAGAATTATATGGCAATATCACAGGAATTATACGGCAATGTCACAGGAATTATACGCCAGTATCACACAAATTATATGGCAATATCACAGGAATTATATGACAATATTCCAGGAATTATATGGCAGTATCAGAGGAATTATACACAAGTATTCCGAGAATTTACGGCAATATCATAGGAATTATACGCCAGTATTCTGAGAATTATATGGCAATGTCACAGGAATTATACGCCAGTATTCCGAGAATTATATGGCAATGTCACAGGAATTATATGTCAGTATTCCGAGAATTATATGGCAATATCACAGGAATCATACGGCAATGTCACAGGAATTATACGCCAGTATCATGGGAATTATATGGCAGTATCACAGGAATTGTACGCCAATATTCCGGGAATTATATGGCAGTATCACAGGAATTATACGCCAGTATTCCGAGAATTATACGGCAATATCATAGAAATTATACGCCAGTATTCCGAGAATTATACGGCAACATCATAGGAATTATACGAAAGTATTCCGAGAATTATACGGCAATGTCACAGGAATTATACGCCAGTATTCCGAGAATTATATGGCAATATCACAGGAATTATACGGCAATGTCACAGGAATTATACGGCAATGTCACAGGAATTATACGCCAGTATATTATACGCCAGTATCACGGGATTTATATGACAGTATCACAGGAATTATATGACAATATTACAGGAATTATATGGCAGTATCACAGGATTTATATGCCAGGATTCCGAGAATTTACGGCAATATCATAGGAATTATACACCAGTATTCCGAGAATTATATGGCAATATCACAGGAATTATACGGCAATGTCACAGGAATTATACGCCAGTATCACACGAATTATATGGCAATATCACAGGATTTATATGACAATATTCCAGGAATTATATGGCAGTATCAGAGGAATTATACGCCAGTATTCCGAGAATTTACGGCAATATTATAGGAATTATACGCCAGTATTCTGAGAATTATACGGCAATGTCACAGGAATTATACGCCAGTATTCCGAGAATTATATGGCAATGTCACAGGAATTATATGTCAGTATTCCGAGAATTATTTGGCAATATCACAGGAATCATATGGCAATGTCACAGGAATTATATGCCAGTATCACGGGAATTATATGGCAGTATCACAGGAATTGTACGCCAATATTCCGGGAATTATATGGCAGTATCACAGGAATTATACGACAGTATTCCGAGAATTATACGGCAATATCATAGAAATTATACGCCAGTACTCCGAGAATTATACGGCAATGTCACAGGAATTATACGCCAGTATTCCGAAAATTATACGGCAACATCATAGGAATTATACGCCAGTATTCCGAAAATTATATGGCAATGTCACAGGAATTATACGCCAGTCTCACGGGAATTATATGGCAGTATCACAGGAATTATAAGATAGTATTCCGAGAATTATACGCCAATATCACAGGAATTATACGGCAATATCATAGGAATTTTACGCCAGTATTCCGAGAATTATACGGCAATGTCACAGGAATTATACCCCA